>NC_070602.1:116470975-116779127 GCF_027172205.1 Podarcis raffonei | reverse complement strand
AGTTCTAAAAAGGCACGCGATTGGAGCAACCGGGGAGTTTTTAGCCACACCGTGGCAATGTGCAAGTCTCCTTATATCAAATATAGGTTCTCTCGCAGATTTATTATTATTTTTTGTAACTGTTGATGCTTGAGTAAGAAGCAAAGCTGGTGCCATTTGCCAGGAAATCTTGGGAAAGCGTTTTTTCTAAACACAAATGACCTCGCCTCAGCAGTACTTATAAAACAGTAAGTTAGGCTTGCATTGATTTGCAAACGAGGCCGGAACAGGACATTTAAACATTTCTGTGGAGAAATGCAGTTTAGTCTATTGGGCTCTTGCCTTCGAATTTAACAGGGGCTTAGTTGGGCTAAATATAAAGTTGGCTCTCTCGAGTATCTTTTATCCACCCCCCCACCCCCCAGGTCGGTGTGCTGGGGACGGGAAAGAGCGCGAAGGATTAACGTCGCCCTCGACTCCCCAGTGATGAGGGGAAACTCCGCAGCTGCCTGGGAGCCAGCCGCCAAGTGGGCGGGCCGTGCTTTGCCCCTCGGCTCCTAGCCTGGCCGGGCGCGGGGTGGTGCTGTTCTTGCAAGCTCGGAAGGTACTTGGGAAGGCTGGGTTGTGGTGTGACTCCTTGTGACATTAACCGGAAGCGTGGGAGAGCCGGGGCACGCACACTCGCACTCACACGCTCACGCGCGCGCCCAGGGGAGCAAGCCGAGGTCCCGCGGGGTGAAAGCGGAGTTGCTCGGGACAAGTTGGCCGCTTCCCTCTTCGGCGGGTCCCTCCGGGAAGGTAAGGGAAAGCGCGCTCTGCTGCAAAGCCTGGCGGGCTCGGCGTTGTGGTGGGTGGAGATTTCGCCGGAGGAGAAAGAAGCCCGGGTGTTTCTCCTGACTGGGTGGGAAATGAGGTGGGGGGTGGCGGTGGCGGGTTGCGAGGAGATGAACGCGCGTCCCCCCAAGAATGTCTGGAGCTGACATGGCGGGCGCGAGCGAGCGAGCGCGCTCCTCGCTTGGTTTGCCTCGGGGGTTAGGAGGAGGCGCGCGCTTGGCACAGTTGAGCGCCAAAAGGCGAGCGACCCCGCCGAGGCTTTGCGCTTTTGGAACGGGAAAAGAAACCACTTTGCGCAACAGGCCGCCCTATATGGGGTCTGGGCAGCCGGGGGGGGGGGGAGAAAAGAGAGTCCTCTTTCCCTCCCTGAAGCCGGCCTCAGGCGCTTGGAGGGAGCGCTGCAGTCTGGCTTGCGCAGCCCCCTTTGCCTGCCAAGAGGATTTATGTAAGTTTCTCAGCAAGTTGAAAGGATCATTTCCTGCTCTTGGCAGCGCCTCTCTGCGTTTAGCTCGGACACGCGCGCACACCCTCTCCTGTTCCCGCTTTGGTGACACACACGCCTTTCCTCTCTCTTAAAAAAAGTAACTTGCAACTTGCTGGGAAGTTTGGAGAAGGGCAGCCTCCGCAGGCCCTTCCGCCGCTGCCGCCCGGGTTTCAGGATTGCGCATACCTGTGCAGCGCCGCCCTGGGAATGGGCGCAGGGATGATTCAAGCCACCTGTCATCTTCTGGGTTTCGGGCATTCCTCATCCTGGCGGCTAATCTCGCAGGAAATCGTTAGACTCGTTTTGGGTTTCTAGTCCCGTAGGGATGTCGAAAAGTTTGCAGCAGCTGGAGTGGCACCAGTTGAGAAACAAAAAAGGCAAGCGAGCAAGGAAAAACTTGGGTATTTAGCTCTGGTTTGGGGACACCCCCTTGCCTTGTGTATTCCCCAAAGTTTGCTAAGCAATATTTCCCACCGCCACTACTTTTGCCAGTGTGTGTAAAGAATGCATTATGGCCTTTTAAGTAACAAAGTGCCCCCAAAATTAACAAAGTATGCAGTACTGTTTTTCTAGAAAAAGAGGTGCCGGAACTCACCTGTTCTCTTAGAATGGCAATGCCGCCCACCTGAGAGGTGCCAGAACTGAGTTCTTGCAAGTTCCATCTGGGGAAAAAAGCCCTGATAATAGATCCTGAAATTTTGACAGCCTGATACTTGGCAGGTTTATTTGGAAGTAAAGCCTACCGGGTTTTAGGTGATGCTACCCTCATGGACTTGGTCCTAGATGGAATCACTAGGTAAACAAAACACGGAAGAGCTGTTAACATGGAAACGCAAGTGGTCTAAGTAAGAGGGCATTGGTTATAGCCACAAAGGGAGCCATGGCATGTCAGGGCACTAGTGGGAAATTAAAATGGCTGCTTCTGCTGCTGCCACCATCAGGCCCCAGGCTTCAGGGCCTGCATCAGTACCAGTGGGCCTGGTTACTGGGGTTCAGGCCCTTTGCAGTGGCCTGAGAGTGCTGGTGGGTGGGCCCAAACCGTTTTAAACACACACACACACAGTTTATCTGTCTCTCCCTTAAGGCTCCTGAGAATTTTACTGGGTGCACTTGACCTAATAATTGTGAGGCGGCTGTTGCTGGTGTGTGTTCTCTTCACAAAGCGTTTCTCTGCAGCCTCCCCCACTTGCTTGCACTACTGACCTGAAAAATCCACATGCGTGGACCAGATCTTAAACCTCCGAAATTCGTCCCTTTAGGTTCATGTCTGCTGACTTTAGGGATAATTCTTTGAAGGTGGTCAACCACCGGTTTTTTAACCCTGGTCCGACTAGCTCATATTGTAATATCTGGTTCCCTCTTGTGCCGGCAGGGTTGTAAAGTACGACTAGGAACATACTGCCATATGTGATGGGGATGTAACTATGTACACAAGTTCTGGAAGCCAGTTGTAGCGGAAATTGGCATTATCGCTGGCAAACAGGTCTCCTTGGACAGTGTGTCACGACTCTTATCTATTTTTGATAGCACCAATGCTAATCTTACTTGTCAACAATTAATTCTGTGTCTGCTGGTTGCTGCTTGTCTAATGATCTCTCTGGGGTGAAAGGACACAACTTGTTGTTATACAAATCTATGGTTTTAAAAAGTCATGTTCATTGCCATTTCCGACAAAATGACTGGGGTGTGTGTGATGCGGACCCCTTCAATTGTGCTTCTGCTTTGGGGCTGTTTGTAATTTATATGACCAAACAAGCGCCTGACTTGGCGCATTCCCACTAAATATGTGTTAATTTGGCAATATTCATGACAGTTACACAGCGCTATGTTGGATAGAAACCCGGGATTGGTGTACTCGTTGATGTTGTGTTTAAGGGAATCCCTTCCTGTTAGCTTTCTTTTTAAAGAACTACTTCCACCTTGTTGATTTAAAAGTAGTTTACTTTAAAAGACTTTAACTGGTTTTTTTTAAGGCACAGCTGCCAGGTACATAGTAGGGAGTCTCCCCACCTTGTTTGCAAGAAATCTTAGCTGAGGATGTCATGGTTTTGTTTTTTAAGAGGAAACATGCACCCAAAGAGGCTGCACATGGCAGACCACTGGAAAAATGACTTGTAGAATATAAGGACGTTCACATCAGGATTTCACCCAAATTTTCTGTGCCCTTTGGTCATTTTTGGATACAATTTCTGTTCTCCTCAATTGCTGAACAATGGTTGGAATAAACGCAGAATAGTTTTTTGGCCTAGCACTTACCAGTGCCTGCTTCAGATCTGTGGACTACTGGCCAGAGATTGTAGTATTTTCCAGGAATAAAGAAGCTACTCATACTTGCTTTAAGCTAAAACTTGGAACAGCTAAAATAATTTTGAATCATTGATACCTCACACATTTATTGGACTTATCTATATGCTTTGAGGCATGTACGTATGGACTATATACCTACTTTACATATTCATGTAGTGTTTTTCCCCAAGGGCTTAAATGTTTCAGATAATTCGGTAATCCTTATGCTCAGAATAAACATGAATAGATATGGTGCTGAGTATTTATAGCCTGCTTTCCAATTTGATTAATTTTAATTTAAAACAAAATTCCTAAGAGCAGAAATATGAGAATAATAAACAAACCTCAAACATTTTAAAGTTGCCTACTCAAAAACTGTAAAATTGCAATAGCAGCATGCAACACAGCTAAAATGGCATTTTAAAATTGCATTCATTTTTTAAAAAACCACTATTCATTATAAAAATCATATATAGTCCCTGTTCTTGTTAAAATGTCTGGACCTTCATGTGATTCCTAAAGCTTCATGAGAGTGTCAGTGAGACTCTTCTTTGAATTGCAAAGATCCATTCCCCCTATTATAGGCGAAGGACTGAGACAGTGTGAAAGGGGCACAGCATTTGCAGGTCATAGGGGCTGCTGCAGGCAACCCATTTTTTGAGCATTCTGATTTGCAGGCAGAAGGTGTGTGCTGCAGAGGTTAGATGCTATCCTATGTTTGTTCTGATTTGTTTACGGGGTGGTTATACAATAACAAGCATTCATCCCAAGTTGCTTGTAGAGTGTTTTCACAGCTTCCTGTTAATCATTTGTTCACTTCACACTTTCCATTGGGTTTCCCTGTTGCTTTCCAAACTGCAGAAAGTCCATTTTAAAAAACCCCAAAACACCTGGATTTGTTGCGTTAGGGCAAATCCTAAAGTTCCGGTAGGCACTTGACTCCCTCCCCATGTTAGAAACTCAAGATATATAAGTTACGTGTCAAATGGCTCCTTAACCAGGGGTCAGCAACCTTTTTCAGCTGTGGGCCGGTCCACCGTCCCTCAGACCATGTGGTGGGCTGGACTATATTTTGAAAAAAGAAAGAATGAATTCCTATGCCCCACAAATAACCCAGAGATGCATTTTAAATAAAAGGACACATTTTACTCATGTAAAAACACACTGAGTCCTGGACTATCTGCGGGCCGGATTGAGAAGGCGATTGGGCTGCATCCAGCCCACAGGCCTTAGGTTGCCTACCCTGCCTTAAACCAAGGTTAAAGTTGCCATTTTTCAAATGATGGACTGACTGTGGTTGATTATCACTTAAACATCTGGCTAGTTCAGATGACAACCTTGAACTAGGTTAAGAGCTTTAAGAACTTAAAGAAGAAAAGTCACTTGATCCAGGGACAGTCCACACATATATTAGCCTATTCCGACCTCTTTTCTTAATTGTGACTGCTGCGGCTCTGGCTGCACAGAAATTCATTCCAATTGTAAAATATGACTGGTAGAATTCAACAGGATGGGGTATTAGTGTGTGAAGACAGTCAAGATCCAAGGATCCCCAGGCATGCACCTCCAGCTGGTGAAGATGCCAGATGCCATCCTGGCACGCAGACATCTTCACTTGGTCACATGTGGTCGAAAGCCAGGTGCAAAATGCGCCTGGCCCCTGGTTAATTTCGAACAGTGCTCCCTCCTGCAAAATACTGACGTCTGGAGGCACCCATGCCATGCTATCTTAACCACCATAACTGCTGTTGGTACCAGCACATCCCTTCTGCTTAAAACTTGGCAACGAAAGAGTAACCCCCCCTTTGCATCATAGCTGTCAATGTTTCCCCCTTTTTAAGGGAAATTCCCTTATTCCGAATAGGATTCCTCGCAAGAAAAGGGAAGAGTTAACAGCTATGCCTTGCATCCTTGTACACCCAAGCAAAACATTATCAGTCCTCATTTCATGTGTTACTGTACACTCCTATACACCCCTACTCAGAACTAATTGCTACTGATTTTAAGGAGGCTTGCTCCCAGATTGCAGCCTTAGTGCTGCTTCTGTAGTTCTTAGCTGATCAGCCTCATTTTGGGTTTTTTGGTAACTGAAGCTTTCAGGAAAACCGGAGAGAAAATTTGTAATGCGTTGTTTTCCTTTTTTCTTTCTGGCAAGGCGCCTGTTTTTTTGCTTGTAGAGTCGTTAGCAGCAAGAGATTCATCTACCTATTTCTTCTGCTGAGCAGCTGCTGAAGGTAGCAGGATCCATGCCTGGGGTTGAGGGTGGGGAAATGAGCAGGAGAGGAAGGAAAAGATGGCCAGTCCTAATATATGTTCTCAGATTTGCTTAGGCTGAAACAGAGCTGTGTTTGCTAAGAAAGCCATGCTTTATTGTGCCTTTTGTAGCATATTAGCACCATTATACTGCATAGATTCCATTCCACCACTTAGAGGAATAGTGAGTTCATTTTGTTTCAGGGTGCTTGGAATGGGGCCGCATTTGAAATCCCAAGAGATGAATTGCAGTATAGGGATACGAAATCGTGAATCTAAAAATGGATGGCCAAAGTCCTCGAAAGCCATGGAACTGTGTTTTCTTTCCCAAATAAGGAAACTTGGCACATCCTGCTGTATGTTTTAAGCTAGCACAAATGTAGTTACTACTTTATTGGCAATACATTGGCACAATGCCTTTCCAAAGGAATCACTGAAAGCTGCGGAGTGTCTTGGCTTAATCGCTTTTTATTTTAAAGATCTAAGCTGGAAATAGGAGAATTTAATTCTTGGATACCTGGAGAACTGGGTGACTGGATGTTCCAATTCCAAATGAGTTAATATTATTATTATAGTCAGCTGTGTGTGCATGTAATGTCATGGATGTGGCACTCTGTTAAAATACATGGTTTTTACAGTTTGCAGACACACAGTGATATATTGGGATATGATGTCTTACATTTAGCGAGCTTGTCATTTACAGTCACCAAATTGACTGTGAAATGGTAAATTAAAGATGCCACACTGCAACTTATTTACTAGAGAGTAAGTCCCACTGAACTTAGAGTGGCTTACTTCTGAGTAAGCTTGCTTAGGCTTGCACTGCCTACAACTTGGCTTGGATTTAGTTAAAAGTAAGGGGTGCTAAGCCAAAAGGTGCAACTCTAAAGTGAGGAAGAAAATGGAACTGGAAATACAATATTTTGTGTCTGTTTACAAAAGTCAGAACTTCAATATGTTTCAAGGCATGGGTGTAAAAAATCAGTGTCAGTTTATGACAAAATGAGTTTGAACTGAAATTGGGATGAGTGGTGATCATCATGTGATAGCTTACTGTAATTACCGAATTCGAAGTATGGCTGACACATATTTGGGGAGGGGGCATAGCAACCTGAGCCTCCTCCCTGTGTTCATTTCAGAACAGCGCCTTAAAGAACACTGACGATTGCACCCACCTTGAAACCACCTCAAAAGGCAGCTATCCAAATGTTGAGCTTTCCCCTTACTCCTGAACTGGCAACAACAACAGACTTCGGTGGGCCTTTATGGGAAATGATTTCAACAGCACTATTTTTCTAGAAAAAGAGGTGCCAGAACTCACCAGGAACACCTCCCTTGTTCTCTTACAATGGCAATGGCACACACCTGAGAGGTGCCAGAACTGAGTTCTGGTGAGTTCCAGCTGAAGAAGACCTTTCTCCTTTGGAATAACTGCTTGGGGGTGGGGTGGGGGACTGGTTGAAGCTATGCCCCTTTACTCAATATCGGATGGCTCCAAGCCATGTAGGGTTTCATAGGCCTGAAAGCTTTGGCAAAGAAGGAGACTGGATTTTTCCATACCAGCTGTGGTTGCTGTATTAAAAAACAACAACAACATTTTAACCCATTTGCCCATCTCAGTTACGCTTAAGGTGTGTCAATCAGTAAAATACAGTGATAATAAAGGTAAAGGGACCCCTGACCATTGGGTCCAATCATGACTTACTCTGTGGTTGCGGTGCTCATCTCGCTTTATTGGCTGAGGGAGCCGGCGTACAGCTTCTGGGTCATGTGGCCAGCATGACTAAGCTGCTTCTGGCGAACCAGAGCAGAGCACGGAAACGCCGTTTACCTTCCCGCTGGAGCGGTACCTATTTATCTACTTGCACTTTGACATGCTTTCGAACTGCTAGGTTGGCAGAAGCAGGGACCGAGGAACGGGAGCTCACCCCATTGCGGGGATTTGAACCGCTGACCTTCTGATCGGCAAGTCCTAGGTTCTGTGGTTTAACCCACAGCGCCACCCACATCCCTACAGTGATAATAAGCCCAGTTAAAAAAGTAAATGGTTAATCAAAAAATGCCAGGAACATAAGAAAGTAAACAACCTGAAAGCAGCGGCGGAGCAAGCTGATTGGGTGCCTGGAGCGGCGCATGTGCCTTGCGCCGTGGGGTGGAGCCAGCTGGGGCAGGCTGCTCCGTGGGGCCTCCGAGGAGTCTGCCTACCTCCTCCCACTCAGCCACCCTACAGCTGAGGGGGAGGCAGCGGGAGGACCGTTTGGTGCAGCGCAGAGCCTGTGGGCGCCCAACCACCGTGTCTCTCCCAGGAGAGACGCGTGGCTTGGGCTCGCTGCAGGCCCCGCGGTGAGTGCTGCCCGCCATTTTGTCACCCCCTCAGTGGTGACACCTGGGGCGGCCTGCCCCCACCACATCCCCTTCCTCCGTCCCTGCCCAAAAGGACAATCCAATACACGCCTGCTCAAAAATGACCCCATTGAGTTCAGTGGGACTTACTCCCTGCTTAGAATTTCAGCCTAAAGGCCTTAAACTCTGATCCAAACTGCCATTTGTGACTAGACCTAGTCAGAAAATCAGCAGAAGACTGAGCAGAAGAGGGAGGTTCTGCTTATTTTCTGACTGGGGCTATGCACAATCTGCTTCATTAACTTGACCATTTGCTGGGTTAGGCATTTATATGCACAGTTCGTCATCCCTCTAAATAGAAGATGGATCAGGATAGTAGCATAGACCATGATCAATGTTCATAACGCCCTTCTGAATGTAGATTCACTATTGCCAGGGAAAACAGCACCTTCTGCTCACATTCACCAAGAGTATTAAGGGTGCAGAAAGAGACTTCTGTGAGCCTCAGTGGCAAGCATAATATATTCAACTGCAATAATCTGCGACAATACAGTTATAACATAATTGTGTTATGAAATCATAAGCATGCATAAAATGTGAATTCTCGTTCCATTGGATTTTTGGCTGCCGTTGCAATTTTCCCTTCCATTTCAGATAAACCTCTTAAGGAAGCATTGGGATCCTTTTAGGGCAGGGGTGGGGGAACTTTGGCCTTCCAGAAGTGGCCTAACAACAGCTCCCATCGTCCCTGCCCCTTGGCCATGCTGGCTTGGGATGATGGGAGCTGGAGTCCCAATAGAGTGGCAACCACAGCATACAGGATTTCCTGAACCATTCCTGACACTGAACAATAGATTTCATTGGAAGGGGGAAAATGGCACACATCTCCAGGGTTCAAGTTCAGCTTTGCAAAGAAGCCCACAAAATTTACCACCTGGCAATAGTTTTTTTTTAATGAACAAACATCAGTTGTGACACATAGATACGGTAGGCCTTATGCGGAGAGAAAATGCATTTTTTTAAGTAATAAAAACTTGCCTCCTTTATTACCTAGAGGAAGTCATTACTTTTTAAAGGCAATCAGCTTTTCCCCAAGCCCAGCCAGCCCATAGAATGTAGCAAAGCGAATCCCTTTTGTGTGCAAGATTGAAAAAAAGAACAGATTTAATAAAGCTTCACTGCATAATTACCAGGTGACAATTTTTATTAACCATATACCAACAACTAAACGAGTCACTCTCTACAAACCTGGAGTTTGGCTCCTATCTCTGTTGAAGGTTAAGATCTTAAAACAGTATTTCTCCCCCTGCAAATAATATTTTAAGGAAGCCAGGAGCCAAACTTTAGCTTTCCAAAGGGAGAAAAGGAACTCTTTAGCCTGGTGCTATACTATAATGTGCACAGGGTTTCCTCTTTCCTATGCTGGCTTATTCTTACTTTAGAGCAAGTAAAACCTATAGTTAGAGTAGGTATAAAGGCAAGCTATCAGATAACAGGAACCCACTGAGCATCTATTTAACTATATTGAACTGGACGTGCTGTTGTTAAAAGAGTTGGATATACAAAGCGCACATGACAATAGACTGCTGGGCATTAAAATTGAAATACAAAATGCAACAAAAGGTCTCGGATTCTTTTCTCCATGGTGCGGAAGACAATATTTTCTAAGCTATAAAAATAATAATTGTCAGGAAGTGAAAAACTCACCTATCACTCTCAACAAATCCACAGAACATAAGCTCACATCTTGCAGTGTTTGGGGGTATTTTTAAATAAAAAGTCTCGGGCCACATTAACTTATTTAGATCAAAATTGAAGTTCAATCCATCCTATAGAGACACTTATAAAGCAGCTGTCACCTTGCCAAAACAAAGCACGTCCTTTTCATAAGGTGATGGATACTTTAGAAATGTCTTTATATGATGGATAATGACAGAACCATTCCTTCAAATGCACATCATGTGTTACTAATCTGCTGCAGGCAACAAAGCCAATCTCCATAACCTTCCCCATGGTTCTCATACAATAGTAGCTAGGAGTTCCCAATTGTATTTCTGCAAATGACAGGACCATGGAACACTGGAGAGGTTCAGGATGTTGTCTCCTTCTTCCTCGTGAAAATTGCCACAGAAGATGTAGCTTAGAGAGATATAAGATGGAAGTAACTAGCTCTTGGAATAGATAAGTGAAATATTTGCATTTGAAGAGATGGAAGTGTTTATTCTAAACACTTTAATCTTGGAAGCAGCTTTCCCTGATTCCAGCAAAACATTAATTCCAAATGAGCTTAGAAATGGAGATGGGAGTCTGGCCCCACCTATAATGTCTGCATTTTCAGATTTGTCACTGAACAATAAATCACAGGATCATAAAGTTGGAAGGGACCCTGTGGGTCATCTAGTTCTGACCCCCTTGCAAATGCATAGTTGAGGGTTTCCAGCCCATAATTAATTAGACCAGTTTTGGTGCTGATCCGGGATGACGAGGGAGTTCAAATGTGGATAAAGAGACTGCAGTGAAGCTTCGTGAATTCTTTGCATCAGCAGAAAACAGGGCAGATCTCAGTGCATGACCTAGGTTTTGTAGGATGGGAGTGACTGAGGAAGTGATGGCTACCAACTTGGATGAGTTTAAACAAGAGTCAGACAAAAATGTATGGAAGATAATGCTATCAACAGCTAGTAGCCATGATGGCTTTGTTCAACCTCTACTATCAGAGAGAGTCTTACCTGCAGATTCTGGGACCTGAGCCTCAGATATTCTGCACGCAAAGCAGATCCTCTGTCACTGAGCTGTGGCTCTTCCCTTGTTGCCACTGTGAGACTTAGTAGGCAATATTGTGGCATTCCCATTTTAGTGATTGCACTACTTCCTGGCTGGGTCCATTTTATCCTTACCCTTATTCCAGTCTATATATGGAGCCATGGGAGCTTGCACAATCATGTGTTTTGCATATGCCATCAATATGCTGATTACATTTTGCTCTATTTCTTCTTTTCATCTGATCTCTGAGCTTATTGCTGGGGTTGGGATTGGGTTCAGCTGAAGATGAGTCAACTGAAATTGAACGTCGTGCGCACTTACGCAACCGTACATATATAAGGGAAATTCAATTGTCTCTAATATCCATTGTCTTTGATACTCGTATAACTAAACTTAGACATGTGCCTAAGTGTTTGCAATGAGGTTTCACAGATCCTTACATAGGATAGGGTAGCATTTTATTTGCTAATACAAAGCACCAAACATGGTAAGTAGTCAATTGCATTGCAAGGCGCTAGTTGGAAACTTCACTTGAGTTGCAAACTCCTATCTGCAGCTCTTGCAAGCCTCTGTGACTTGGACTCTGGTCCCCTTCCCCATTTTGTAATAGGGAAATAATGGTACTAGTCCACTTTGTTGGCCAGCAGCAGGCATGGAAACTCAAGAGGATTTTGAATCTAGAACTAGTAGCTTCTCAATCTGACTTCTTTCCCCCCTAGAGAACTAAGCGCTGAATTCAAAATACAATGCTTTTGCACACATATATCTTTGTCAAGAAACAGGTTGCGGCAGGACTGTATCACTTAATTCTCCAGACTGTTAACTTTATTTATTTTAAGCAGCACCGCACAGGTTAATGTTAAGTGGTGTGTGAGCAGGTGTGGAATTGGTGGAGATTTCCTGGTGTCTAGAAAATGATGAAGCCAATTCAGGCTGGAAGGTTAGTTGTGCATTCGCAAGAGCATCTTATTTTGTGCAAAATCATGCAATAATTTCTACAGGAGCCCATGTGGCTGTGCTACTTTTGTACTAATTTTTGCACTGTTTTGTACTATAAAAAAATCTCTTAAGTTGGATGTACAGAGAAATGTAGTCGCTGTGAGCTTGTGCCAGCTATTTAAGTTACACTGGGTTTCCCCTGAAAGCTTACTTCTAGACTTTGCTTTCAACATGAACCTGACATATATGGATTTTTGAGCTTGATAACTTCTTTTGGTCAGGGGTCAGTCTTAAGTGATCCAGCAATAGGCTGGATAATAATATTAAAGATTATTTGAAGAGACCCCGTGACTTAGAACAAGAATGTTCTTGTTCCGCTGGCAAGAAATATGATATCTCGTCTTCTTTTTTAAAAAAGAATAAGAAGAAGTGTGCCTTCACGTACTCATAGGGTTTTTGTGTATTGCAAGCAAGATAAATTATTCTGCACTTGCTGTTGAAGGCACAACTAAGCCACTTCTGGAACAGACTTGTGTTTTGGCCAACTTTTCCCTCCGCCGCATATAACAAATGCTTCTACCTTAGTGAACATTTGCAGACAGAGCTCTTGGTCTGGAGAGGTCTAAAGTTGTTGTTGTGCCAGAATATTCAGGAGCTTAGGTTATGTATATTTCTCGAGAAGTGATCACGACATGGATACATGGCATACCCCAGATTCCAGAACTCCTAGGCAAGCTAACAGTTGCAAGTGAGCTTTCCTTTTGACAGTGTACGTCACTATAAGGGAACTGAGCACACATACGCAGAGCCTTTTCCTGTAGTCCCAGCATCTGAAAATAGCAGAGAATGCGGTGGATTTTTTAGCCGTTTATCCACAGATAATAGCTTCAAGGGTCTGGACGGAATATACAGTGTGAGTGCCACAGCTTTTTATACCATTCGTATCTTGTTTGCATTATCGTACTAAAGGGAAAGTTCAGAATAGGTGAACCATGGCAACGAAAGCATAACTGGAGATGTTTTTTTTTGTCCCCCTCCCTTTCTTTTCTTGCAGGTTTTGCCGTGGTTATTTTGTCATTATGAGATGTTGTCTCTCGGTGCTTCATTTGTGCAAATTAAATTTGATGACTTGCAGTTCTTTGAAAACTGCGGCGGAGGGAGTTTCGGGAGTGTGTATCGAGCCCGATGGGTATCCCAGGACAAGGAGGTGGCTGTGAAGAAGTTGCTTAAAATAGAGAAAGAGGTAAGCATGCAACCTATCCAGTTCCTATCAGAAAAATTGCTGAGATTTAAGTTAAATTGGCAGAAGCTTTTATTCCATCTTTTTTAAATAAAAAAAACCCTCGTGTGCAAGCATTTAATACTGGCAAGCCTCGCTACTTTCAAACAAATCAGTAGGCCGTTTCCTATCGCTTCCTTTTGATGGAATAGCTTCAATTTAGCAAACTTTTTGCATAGTGAGAATATACTTAAAAGTAAACTTAAAGAAATGAGAACATCACTGGATGCAGTAGAATCAAAATCAAGTTGATTTCCTCCTTTTGAAACAGGCATATAACAAGAGCCAAATAGGTGGTCTCTCCCTTGCTAAAAATATTGCCAGCCCAATGGTTTTTGCACCCAAATGTTATAAGTGCATGTCATGCTGTTTTTCCTGGGAACTGCATGCTCACAGTTCAGGGCAGGATTGCAGCCTAGATGTGCAACATCATATTTCAATCCGATCTGTATTTACGGAAACATGTTGTCATACTAGTAGGCATTCTCAGTATGAACATGGCCCTCCATTATACGGCAGCACAACTCCTCAAAGCCACATGGTTTATACACAGGTAGCAAGGTATCACAATGACATGGGTAATGTTTCATTTGTACGGATATGTTGACAATACTTGGAGCTCATTCATGTGCAGATTCACTAAGAAGTAAGTCCTACTAAGACCTGTAACACTTGCTCCAAAATAAGGATTCATACAATCGAGCATTTGCTTTGTAGTCTTCGTTCTGCATTCTGAGTAGTTTATGAGTATGAAAACCATAAGAGCACACCTGATGTGAGTTTTTACGAACAGGTGAAAGCCACAATCCTATGTATGCTTTCTAAGGAAGGTTTAATCTGTTGGAAGCAGCCTAGAGTGGATGCGCCATCCCAGCCAGATGGGCAGGGTAGTAATAATAATAATAATAATAATAATAATGGTCTTAAATGATCTACATTGACTCCCAGTATGTTTCCAAGTACAGTTTAAAGTGTTGGTGCTGACCTTTAGAGCCCTAAACGGCCTCGGCCCAGTATACCTGAAGGAGTATCTCCACCCCCATCGTTCAGCCCAGACACTGAGGTCCAGCTCCGAGGACCGTCTGGCGGTTCCCTCTCTGTGAGAAGTGAGGTTACAGGAAACCAGGCAGAGGGCCTTTTTGGGAGTTGCGCCCGCCCTGTGGAACGCCCTCCCATCAGATGTCTAGGAAATAAACTGACTTTTAGAAGACACCTGAAGGCAGCCCTATTTAGGGAAGTTTTTAATGTTTATCATGTTTTTAATATTCTGTTGGGAGCTGCCCAGAGTGGCTAGGGAAACCCAGTCAGATGGGCGACATACAAATAATACTGTGGTTTACTTTGACTAAACAGGCAATGGCCTGTGCTACATATCTGCTATTAAACAGTAATCCAAATAAAATTATATATTTTTGTCCTGAGGCTAGCCTCATTGATAGTCTGTGTTTTTCACAACAGCATTAGAAAGAAGAAATATATTAAAAACAGTAAACATGATCACACATGTAATCTCTCTCTCTCTATATATATAAAGTCATGTTCACAATAACCTTCAAATCAGACACATTATTTCATAATATAGAACATTTGAATTATTCAGATCTGCCTAGCTTTAGCCATTAAAAGCCAGCACAGTCGCGGTCTTGACAGAAATAACGTTTATCGAATCAGTGTTTGAAATATGAAATGTGTTTAAAAGAAATTCCATGTAATCAGTGTGATCTTCAGAGTACCTATGACCAGGACAGCCATTCAGAAACCCCTCATTTTCCCAATTCATTTAATGCACATAAAAGGTAAAGGTACCCCTGACCATTAGGTCTAGTCACGGACGACTCTGGGGTTGAGCACTCATCTCGCTCTATAGGCCGAGGGAGCCGGCGTTTGTCCGCAGACAGCTTCCGGGTCATGTAGCCAGCATGACTAAGCCGCTTCTGGTGAACCAGAGCAGCGCATGGAAACACCGTTTACCTTCCCACCGGAGCGGTACCTATTTATCTACTTGCACTTTGACGTGCTTTTGAACTGCTAGGTTGGCAGGAGCAGGGACCAAACAATGGGAGCTCACCCCATCGTGGGGATTCGAACCGCCGACCTTCTGATCGGCAAGCCCTAGGCTCTGTGGTTTAGACCACAGCGCCGCTTTCCCCAAATAATTCAGGGAACTGTAGTTGGTTAAGGATGTTGGGAATTGTAGCTCTGTGAGAGATAAGCTACAGTTCCCAGGATTCTCTGGGGGAAGCCACATGGTTTAAAGGTATGATATGTATGCAACCTCCTTATATGACCTGGTTCCTTTTTTATTGGCTGTAACTTATGGTTGCTATAAAGATTGCTTTAAGAAAAAGTAACTGCATGCATTATCAGACATGTTCTTTTTTTAAAAAAAAATTAAGATCACTGAGATGCCTCAACAGTTCATTTCCATAAATATATTTTTGGCAGACAATTGGGAATACCGAGCAGTTTCAGTCTTGGAGATATGTAATTAAAATCCTTTGTTTGCTGTTGTTTGAACCAGTAAATAAAATACCTATTCTAGTCATGGTGATTTGACTTCTTCAGCTACTAACATTAATCACATTTATTTAGCACATTTGCACCTATAACATATTTGCATGCAAATTTAACAACTCTGGAGATCTGAGGGAGAGGGCGAGAAGCAGGATTCGCCTTTTGGGTTACTATGGAATCTTGTAATAAATGTGTTTCTGGGTCTTGTACTTAATTTATAGCAGATGTTCGCATTACTTCTTGATAGCACAAGTATCCACACTAAGTATCCACACTTCCTTGCACTAAGAAAGCACAGCTCTCGTAATGGGTTCAGTTAAGTGCTTGATGCATATTATTTTTCACATTTGTTCCCCACCTTTCCCTCAGGGAGCTCAGGCCAACATCCCTGAGGCTACCTCAAGTTAGGCGAGTGGTTATTGAATTGCTCTTATAGGTGGCAGAATGGAGAATTGGCTGTGGTAGGAAAAGATGTAATAATATGAGCTGGTGAGTTTTGGAAGCTTGTGCAGCAAAGAAAAAAACACGTTCTCCAAGAAATGGGAATTTTTATTTGCTCTTTCTTTGAGGACGTGTTTTTCTTCTGCCTGCACCACTCACCTTACCCTGAGATGACCTGCTGCCCTCAGATGTTGTTGTGGACAACGCAGGGGCGGAGGAAGGGGGTGTGTGGTGGGGGTAGGCCGCCCCAGGTGTCACCACTGAGGGGGGTGACAAAATGGCGGGCGGCACTCACTGCGGGGCCTGGGAGAGACACGGTGGCTTGGGTGCACGCAGGCTCCCCGCTGCCCCAAACGGTCTGCCTGCCTCCTGCCCCAGGCGCCCGATCAGCTTGCTCCGCTGCTGGGACAACGTATTCTTGTCCATGTTGAACTAAGATCTCACCACCTGTCCAGTTGGCTTCTGTTTGTGGAATACAGTGGTACCTCAGGTTACATATGCTTCAGGTTACATACGCTTCAGGTTACAGACTCCACTAACCCAGAAATAGTGCTTCAGGTTAAGAACTTTGCTTCAGGATGAGAACAGAAATCGTGCTCCGGCGGCGCAGCTGCTGCAGGAGGCCCCATTAGCTAAAGTGGTGCTTCAGGTTAAGAACAGTTTCAGGTTAAGTACGGACCTCTGGAACGAATTAAGTATTTAACCCAAGATACCACTGTATAGTTTGTGTTTAATTTTGTCTTTTGCTTCAGTTAGTAGAACATCTAGGCCAGCCCCAAGCCAGTGTGTCCTCAAGGGAGTAGTGTACAACAACTCTCCTCCCCTGGCTGTCGGAAGCCATTGGAAGAAGGAAGAAGGGGCTGTCTAAAATCTTGAAAGTGCCCCATTTGTTTCCTAAATTCCTGAACGCCCCCTGAGAAGACTGTATGGTTCTAGTTAAAAATCACTGGGTTAGGCTATCTAATAAGCTTTGTGGTCAAGAGCAGAGTGGACCTGGGATTCTCCCACATCCAAACTCAACATACCACTTCCTTTATACTATATTGGTTAGTTGCTTGTGTAAATACCCTGTAGGTTAAATTTAATCCTGCAAACGGAACCTGTAAAAATGGTGAAGCAACCAATTAAGTTACCTAAAAAAAAAAGTATAGAATATAATTCAATAGTACTGCTTGTTTTTTATTTCCACGTGTTTATTATTAAGAGATTTGGGTTTGTGTCAGACATGATTGTAGCCTTGGGTCTCATGGGTTGTGCCTGCAATTCAGCAACAAGTACAGTATTTGCTATCTTCATTTCTTCCTTTATTTCATTTCATTTCATTTCAACAATTTATGTACTGCTTAACACCGTAGTCTTTCCTGCACATTTAATATCCACACAATATTGTTCAAAATATGAACCTGTTTTGTATTTTGGAGGAGGTGTTGTCATTTGTAACTGCACCATATTTACTGTATTGCATCTACAGAGTTGCCTGTGAAGACTTATTGTAGGTGGTGAAAACAGGGATGGGACTCTGGGATTGGTACAGTATTGGACTTCAATATTGGTACAATATAAACTTCAATATTATCTTAGCAAATGATTCAAAGCCCCAGAGGTGTTTCACTGTTTCCTTTAAGAACCGGAATGCTTCTTGCATATATTCTTCTGACCTGCTTATATAAATGCATTCCTTCCTCTGCACACAACTGTGTTTTATGTATTTATATGCTAGTCTATACCGATAGCAAGATAAAAATTTACAGAATTAAACAAACGGATAATGAAACTTTGCTTTCCCAGAATTAAACACTGTGATTGTTTATATTAACAAAACTGTCAGGCCACCCTTTTATTGCCAAAGAATCATAGAATAGTTTCCCCAAAGTATAAAGCAGGTTATACAAAAACACGAAAGATAAAATACAGCTAAAACTATAAATCAGTTATGGAAACCATTGCAAGCAATAGCAGCCATTCAGGAGCTGCTTCCTCATGTGGGAGCTGTGCCTAGGATGGGGTTTAGCAGGCTCTAGGGAAAAAGCCTTCAGTCCCTTGGAATGTTGCTGGAATACAACTTTCATATTCCAGGTTTTTTTGTTTACCTTTGGCACTGCCTTTCTGAAAACCTGACTTCCCTGTGTGTATGACCATGCTCTGTTGACTGGACTCTCCATCTCTCATTGACTCCTGTGTGCCCTTCGACCTTGGATTGTGATTTCAACTTGCTCTCTGGACCATCCTTTAAGGGGACTCTGACCTCTGTCATCCCTGTGCCCTGAAGGACAGCCATCTTGATTCAAAACAGTGTCCAATTACATGCAAATATAGACAAAAACCTGCTCCTTGATCTGAGCAATTTTGTTACGATAGCTTAAGAGGTGTTCAAATTAATAATAATAATTCTATACCACCCGTCATCTGAGAATCGCAGGGTGGTTTACAGTTTTGTTAAAAAAGTAAGATAGTAAGAAACAAAATATAGTAAGAAACAGAAACAGCCAAAGATAGTTTAACTAGCCAAAGGCCACGGAGAAGAAGAAGGTTTTTGCCTGGCACCTAAAGATAGGTAATGAAGCCTCCACAAACAGGGAGCCACCACAGAAAAGACCCATTTGCGTGTTGCCACGAGGGCATAGCAAACAGGCAAGCTTTCCAAAATTTGGAGCAGGCTCTCTTTATAAGGAGCTCTTTACCATGATGTGCCATCCTTTGGAATGACTGGTGTGGTAAAGGAAGAAGTGATGTGACAAGTTGTTTTATTTGCGTGTTGTACATGTTCTTTCCTCCTGTGGTTGCGTTCTTTGGCCAAATACGGCTGCAAATCCTGTGTTACTCTCACCTGGGAGTACCTTCCATTGAAAATACAGTGGTACCTCAGGTTACATACGCTTCAGGTTACAGACTCTGCTAACCCAGAAATAGTGCTTCAGGTTAAGAACTTTGCTTCAGGATGAGAACAAAAATCATGCTCCAGTGGCGCGGCAGCAGCAGGAGGCCCCATTAGCTAAAGTGGTGCTTCAGGTTAAGAACAGTTTCAGGTTAAGTACGGACCTCCAGAACGAATTAAGTACTTAACCTGAGGTACCACTGTAATGGGGTTGTCTCTGCCCTGTCAAGTTAGCAGAATAAACATTTTTGTTCCAGTTTTGCTTTACATTTAGAACATTTTCCTTTACCTAAATAGGCTGCATTCTCAGGATACAATTCAAACGCAAATTTAAGTCAGGCCTGTGGAAGCACAACATTCCTTCATGGTGCGAAGTGGGTGGTGATAAGGAGAGACAGAAGTGAAGCTTAGCAGCATTGGTCAGTGGATTTTGTTTCCGGCCTCTTAACTTGCACACTTAAATACAAGGAACAACCAATGACTTAGTCTTTTCCTTGTACATACAACAATGTGGTGCAGTTTATTAATTATACTGTACCCTGTTTATTATTTGCATTGCTTATTTTAACTGTACTGTATTTTTACCTTGAAAACCACCTTGAGCAGACTTTTGCCATTAAAAGTGACATAAAAGACAGATAATAATAATAATAATAATATATTTCTATTATACCCCACCCATCTGGCTTGTTTCCCCAGCCACTCTGTATCATTTTATTTTTTTTAAACATTTAATATAAGATCTTATCCCTTTAGAATGCAGATGAAGAATCATGTTTTTGGATTATGCTCCATCTTTAAAAACAAAAACAAAACAAAAACAAAAACCCAACCTTTCTGTATATAGAAAAGTTTAGCATTGTTAGAGAGAAGACAATTTGTGGGGCCTGCCTGGTGTTTTTACATGAGTAGAATGTGTGCTTTTATTTAAAATACATATCAGGGTTATTTGTGGGGCATAGGAATTCGTTCATCCCCCCCAATATAGTCCGCCCCCCCCAAGGTCTGAGGTACAGTGGACTGGCCCCCTGCTGAAAAAGTTTGCTGACCCCTGTCCTAGACGCTCTCCAAGGCAATTTCACTCTTTCCCCCCCTTTTAAAAAATATAGTGCTTGACAGTAGCTACACTTCGCAATGCAGTCTTATGTTCCAATTACCTTCCCTCCCTTTCATTTAGAAGGTGGCTTTTTTACTGGGGGGGACGGGACCCAAAACCAAAATATTTGTGCATCGAGCAATATGGACAGAAAATAAATAATTATAAATCGAATCCTAGTGCAGTGCAGCTGCAGACTATCATAAAGTTCCTCTCTGCTTACTCGCCCTGCCATTTAAGATGTGCATGAAGAACGTTTCCTTTTTAAGAGGGCAAGTATAAACAGTTATAAGGAAACATTGAGCACCTGTTTATCTTAGCTGGGCACTGCACAGAAACAGAAAAGGCTCCCACTTGGTTCGCTTACATAAACGCACGGACAGGCTGATCACAGGAACTGTTGTCCCATAATATAAGAATAAGAAAATCCCTGCTGGATCAAACCAGAGATCCCTGATAGATCAGATTCATACAGTGGCTCACTCTTGAGAAGCCCACAAACAGGTTTATGAGATTTGTGTTCTTCAGTGACTGGTATTCAGGGCCATTGTTGCCTCTGTTTCTGGAGATAATATACAGTGGTACCTCTGGTTACGAACTTAATTCATTCTGGAGGTCTGTTCTTAACCTGAAACCATTCTTAACCTGAGGTATGACTTTAGCTAATGGGGCCTTCCTCTGTTCTCATCCTGAGGTAAAGTTCTTAACCCGAGGTACTATTCCTGGGTTAGCGGAGTCTGTAACCCGAAGTGTTTGTTACCCGAGGTACCACTGTACAGCCATCTGACTGGTACTCACTAATAGCTTTATCCTCCGTAAATTTGTCCAATCCCCCCCCTTTAAAGCCCCCCCCCCAAAGTTAGGAGCCATCCTGTGATAGCATTTCCCACAGTTAGCTTATTCATTTTTATTTAAGAGTAAAGCCATTTTAAGCACATCCAGATGATGTGCGATCGCTGACACGTGGATCCTTTTGGACCTGGAAGAGAGAAAAATGGGTGGGGGGGAACAGGGATGGGGTGCATGGGGGCTGGGAACTGAACCCCCGTACAAAATGGTTGTGGCCTGTATTTATACCCTGCCTACTAATCAAAGTTCTTGATACAAAATAAAATAGACAGTGATACAATCAGGGCTTTCTTTTTCCAGCCAGAACTCGCTGGAACGTCTCGTTCCGGTACCTCTCAGGTGGGCGCCATTGCTATTCTAATAGAACGAGGGAGGTGTTTGTGGTGAATTCCAGCACCTCTTTTTCTAGGCAAATAGCACTGGATATAATAGTCACTACAGGTGTCTATAAATCCCCTTCTCCCCTTCCAACAAATGCAATTCCACAACTGAATCTCCTGGCTGCCGACGCAGCTAGATGTTAGTCCCACATACTGTAGGCAAGTATGTCCTCAATGGACGGCTGCTTCTGATGTCTCTCACAGCCTTGGTGTGCTGGGTGGAGCAAACATGTTTAGATGCCTTCCTCCCAGTTATCAAACATTCAAACTTTTACCACATGCAGACAAACATGCTTCTTTAATGCTGGCCGGTTAGAGAACACAATGGAAACTGAAAAGCGGAACCAACTTTGTGGTGTGTGAAGCAATACCTTCGTGTGTTGTGATTTTTCCACCAACTGTAGTGAATGACCCCTAGTTATATTACTATGAGAGGAAGAAATGCCTCCCCACTCTTTCTGTATACTATGCCTGCTTTTATACTCCTCTACTATAGTTCAGCCTTACCTTTTTATTTATTTATTTTTTTAAGCATTTTGATCGAATTCTATCCATATAAACCCATGTAACAAAATAGATCTTCATGAGACAAGTACATAGAAACTAAACCGAACCAAACCAAGGCTGGCATGGGAAGTTACATTCACCAAGAGAACTGATAAAGCTGGTTATCTGCAATAAGATACCCCCTTATATTTTTTTCTAAACTGAAAAAAGCCCCAATGCTGTAACTTTTCTTGATAGAGGAGTTGCTCCAGCCCCTTGGTCATTTTGGTTTTCCTTTTCCACCTCCACACTACCCTTTTTCTGAAGTATATACAGTATTCTAAGTGTGGCTGCAGCTTATGATATTGGTAGTTTTTATTTTTTATTCCTTTCCCAACAATCTCAACATGGAGTTATCCCCCCGCCCCCAGCAGCTGCACACTTTCTATACATTTTCATTGAGCTCTCCTCCACAAACCTATGGTCAGCTTAGACCCACTCAGCATTTATGTAAAGTTGAGATTTTGTAACCACCACCTCACACGTGTTTAGATTCCCCCAGTTTGGAGAAAGCCCTTTGGAACTCTTTGCTATCCCTTTTTGTTTTTACCACCTTAAATAATTAGGTATCATCAATCGAGTCACCTCCTCGCTGCTTGCTCCTAACTTGAGATAATTAATGAACAAGTTAAAAAGCAGCGAGTGGCTTAAGATGTCAAATTAGGGTACTCATTCCTGGACGGGAAAGAGTAGAGGCCTAATAGGCCTTGGAAGCTGCCTGGCAGTTTGTGGGGAGGGGGGGGGGAAGTGTGGTGATCAAGTATTTTTAAGGTCAAGTCTGTTTGCAAGGAGACTACCGTTCTTGCCACAAAACTGGTCAGGCACAGCAATCGTGTTAAGGGCAAAAGGTAGCCAACCAGATCTGTTTTTTTTGTGATTCTGGGCATCTCCCTTATCCCACAAGGTTTATTGTGGCTTTTGCGGTGCCCTTTGCAGAAGCGTTCATGTTTATCGAGAGAAGGTACATTTCACTTTTCCCTCCAATGCAACTGTTCGGTTGCATTACTTAAGGGCTATTTCAATTCTACTTAGGATGAGATCGGAAAGAGACCTTGAATTTACTGCACACAAACATACCCTGTTCTGCATTTCTCCCCCAAGAAGAAATTAATGGCAGCTAAGAGAACCTGCCTCTATATCACATACAAATAAAAGGTCTCCTAGTATAGTTATTATTTTCTTATTGTGTGAGGACAGGGATAGCGAGTGGAGCGCATGAACTAAAGGCCTGGACCAGTTTTATCCCATGGCACAAGTAGCAGTTGAATAGGACCAGTATTTTGAGACCATCCTAACTCCTAGGTCTTCCCTGTTTAGGTGACACCAATCCAGTACTGTGTTTGATTTCAGGTACCAGTGCTATGTATTGGTCAGGTGACTGGGAAACTATGATGCCTAGAAGATTCCTAAGAATTCCTGTTTCCATTTTAAAAAAAGTGAAGCTTCATATATTTAAAATTGTAGAAATAATTCTGAACGTATGATCATGAAAGCACCTGGTATTTCCAAGGCTAAGCAAGTCACCCGCCAAGGAAATAAATAATTCACAGAAATAATTCCTTATCTGTATCTTAAGCACAATAAGGAGTGGCTTGCAGTGAAGTCCATTGAAGTCAATCAGTTTAAGCATGCTTAAGTTTGTCTTGGATTGTGGCCTTAGTCGACAAATTCCCAGTAGCTTAAATAGCTTAAATTATTTATTTAATAAAATGTATACACTGCCTGTTTGTTAAAAAAAACAACACCATTCAAAGTGGTTTACAAAAGATAAAACAGTAAAATCAAGAAAAATTATTATTATTATTATTATTAAATTAAATTAAATTTGTATACCACTCTATGCTTGAAGGTCTCAGTATGGTTCACAACACAAAATTACAATATACACAGCAGAAAGTACGTACTAAAAATATTCAAAACAATCAACAATAGTAATTTATACACATTAGTAAACAATACTCTCCCCAACAAACTTAAGGTCAGCCTCCATACCTGAGGACTGTAAAACCTACTTTAAACCATACAAAAGTGATTTTACGAATCACATGGATACTCCACGCAATCATTTTTAAAATTATTTTTATTGCAAGAGAGAGAGTGGGAAGAGCATTTGTTCTGCACACAAAGAATGGTGGTTTGGCAGGAGAAAGCCTTTTGGACACTTAACACCATCACAGCTTTGAAAATTGATTTTTAAACACTAGTAACCCTCCCCCCACTTTAAACAGGATAGCTGGTTTCTTTTTGATTTGTATGTTTTTTTTAAAAAGAGGCATACTTACGGATAGCTGTTCTGAAAGGCAAGGTTTTCTTCACGCTTTTCATATATTTTTTATTCTTCTTCTTCTGGCTCAGCCAGTGTTTAGAACTGCCAAAGGAAATGAAGATGGAGAGACTAAGACCTTGCCAGTTGCTGCCCCTTCCAATTACACATTCATCCCAAACCGTACAAAGCAAAATAAAAAAATATATAAAAAATTGCTTTCTTTATGAACCATATAAACCAGTTTTCTCTGAGTCTTAAATTGGCATTTTGGACTGCGTTCACTAACACTACTGAAGGACCTCAACAGAAAAAGAAGGAAACAGAAGGAGGGGAAGAAAGATCGCTCCCAAATGACAACCTTTTGAATAGTCCAAGTTCAATCCTTAAAACAAAAAGTGAATTTTTCCCCCAATAATGTGCTCCACAGCCTCTCACCTCTCATCCTGAGAAACATGAAAGAGGAAGTGAAAGAGATGACCCAAATCATAGAGTTCCTTTGATAGCAGAAATTCAGCTGTTTTGAACACTTACAATCAAAGGAAGTGGTTTCCCTAATTATATGAACTATGTGAAAGCTCTCAGAATAGCTTTTCCACCCCAGGATTCCTTGCACTTTAGAAGTTTGCATAAAAGCTCACATGGAGAATCAGATGCAAAGTGTTTGATTCAAATTTTATTAGGCAGAAGTGTGCGCGCGTTCTTATTGCTCCGCTTAACAGCTGGTTGGATTTGGACCACAATCGGATTTTTACAGGTATATTTCTGCCCGATGCTTTTTTAAAATCCCTGTGTTCAGGTTCTATTGCCAGATACCCCTTTTAAAAGAGAATTGTGGCAATAGATAAATTGAGAAGCGATGGAGAGGTCTCTTTGATTGTGAGCTTTGAGTGAAGATTCTGTCCTTCGGCTTGGTTGGAATATAGAGGAGAAACACCAGTCCTTTCCACTGTGCTTAAAAGAAGAAATAAGGATGAAATCTTAATTTTAATGTTAAAAAAAGTGGGGGGGGGACTATGTTCTCAAGAAAATGTTCTTTTCTAAAGAAGTGAGATCTGAAAAATGGAAACTTCAGTGTGATTCTGACTGTGGTAAAGTTTGAATTCAGTCAAATCTCTGAAGCAAAATGGAGTCTTTTCAGCACACCAATCTACTTTTTAATATACAGTGGAACCTCGGGTTACAAACACCTCGGGTTACAAACACTTTGGGTTACAAACTCCGCTAACCCGAAAGTAGCATCTCGGGTTAAGAAGTTTACCTCAGGATACACAAAGTCTGTAGAATTTCTCTCAATTTCAGGAGTGATAAGTTTTTAAAGGTTTTGCTGAAGAAAGGAAGGTACTTTGTCTGCCTTTCATTATTTCTTTCTCACTTTGTTCACAAGTTGCCCAAGCATTAGATTTCAAGTTAGGCAATAGTACAACTATGACACAACCTTGATGGCAGAAAGTGAGGAGGAATTAAAGAACCTTTTAATGAGGGTGAAAGAGGAGAACGCAAAATATGGTCTGAAGCTCAACATCAAAAAAACGAAGATCATGGCCACTGGTCCCATCACCTCCTGGCAAATAGAAGGGGAAGAAATGGAGGCAGTGAGAGATTTTACTTTCTTGGGCTCCATGATCACTGCAGATGGTGACAGCAGTCACGAAATTAAAAGACGCCTGCTCCTTGGGAGAAAGGCGATGGCAAACCTAGACAGCATCTTAAAAAGCAGAGACATCACCTTACCAACAAAGGTCCGCATAGTTAAAGCCATGGTTTTCCCAGTAGTGATGTATGGAAGTGAGAGCTGGACCATAAAGAAGGCTGATCGCCGAAGAATTGATGCTTTTGAATTATGGTGCTGGAGGAGACTCTTGAGAGTCCCATGGACTGCAAGAAGATCAGACCTATCCATTCTGAAGGAAATCAGCCCTGAGTGCTCAATGGAAGGACAGATCCTGAAGCTGAGGCTCCAATACTTTGGCCACCTCATGAGAAGAGAAGACTCCCTGGAAAAGACCCTGATGCTGGGAAAGATGGAGGGCACAAGGAGAAGGGGACGGCAGAGGACGAGATGGTTGGACAGTGTTCTCGAAGCTACAAACATGAGTCTGACCAAACTGTGGGAGGCAGTGGAAGACAGGAGTGCCTGGCGTGCTCTGGTCCATGGGGTCACGAAGAGTCGGACACGACTAAACAACAAAACAACAACAACAACAACTATGGCAAAGCCACAGTGACTCAATACTAAGCTATAAATTAAGGTATTGTGCAGTTTTATGTTAAAATGGGTGTCTTTGATTTTTTTTTTTTGTTTTCCTTTTGCAATCTAATTGAGCATCCACAGAGGCTAAATAAAGTCTCAAGATGCTTATTAGTGGTGCCTTAAAAGTGATGTGCCCAAGATAGTCATACTTATGTATCCAGAAATGTACTATTTATTGGAATGCATTGCAAGAAGGGTTCTCGTGGTTTATGGAAGCGAAATACAACTACATTCACTTGGGTTGCATTAAAAATCAGAACTTAACTGAGACTATGATGTGCTTAGGGTGAGGCATAGGGGATCTCATTGCCACTGATGATAACATCTGGAGGGCAGTCCATTAATGATCGCTGTAGGAGAGCATTCTCAATTTTTCAAGAGATGTTGCTGTTCATGAAGTGGAGAAAGAGAATCTGTGTTAGACAATGGATTATTCTGTCCAAGATGCCTAGCTTCCCAGCACTGCACACTTTGGCCCCAATGCTGAGAAAATTAGCCAGCACTTCCTTTATCAAAGACCAGTAGGACATTTTAGTGGAACATAATTTGCTATAATATAACATGTTACTTTTCAGATATGAAAATCTGCACAGGGCTTGTGCATTTGCCCTAAGGGCATTGTTAGATAGAAATCCTGGTCTCCCCCAACGGCTTTGTGTGCAGTGTAGAAATGATATGCAGTCATTACAATTAGCAGAAAAAGCAACACATGAGTGGAATTGTCCACAATTCTGCACATGCCAAGTAGCTCTATTCTCTGGTGTTTAAGGTTGCCATATGTTCAGAATTTCCTAGACCTAACTGGGATTCGGCTGTCGTAAACAGTGTCCAACTGGATATCGCTGACATGTCTGGGAAAATCTGGACGTATGGCAACCCATGTCGAAAGTGTAGATTTTGGTGAATTTCCTTAAAAATAGCTCAAAGCATAATCTGGCCCCCCAAAAGACAAAAACTCAACAACTCCCACAGAAAATGCAGGATGATACTTGTACACATGTCACACAACTGAAAATATTGAGAATCCATTCTGGATCTTTTACAAAAGTCAGATTTTTTGTGGTATAAGTAAAAGCTGGGTTTCTTAGTGGGCCATGCAAAGCGCTATTTGCATAATGCTTTTTATAGAGTAGGGTAGGGTAGGGTAGGCAGCACTGGGGATGAATTTAAGGAATCAAGGGGGCAGTGTCCCCAAAATTTAGGGAACTACTGCCCTGTGGGGGAGTTGATTTGGACAGAGACCATGGCACTACAAGAGCATTCTTGTGTTTCTTTCTTCAAACTCTGTCTCCTGTTTTTCCCCCGTGTCAATACATGGGCAGTTATGAGTTCCAAGCAGGGTCCACTGTGGCTCAGAATAGATTATAGGGAACATATTCCATTAATTTTATTTATGTATTTTGGAACTTCTGGTTCTTAGCTCACTTTTCAGCAAACGTAACCAACTGGCTTTTGTTTCAATGTTTTATTTCCTGAAAAGAAAGAAAAAAGATTCTGAGAAGAAATGAGCCTATCTAAGTAAACATGCTGTCTGGGTTTTTATATGGCAGTTTCATTTTGCAGTTGGAGAGAAAGAGCAGCAGCCTCAATGAAACAGATGGCAGACCAGATTTTGTGGGTATAAAATAGCCACAAACTGTGCATCGTGCAGTTTCCCCTCTGCTTTGCCTAGTATGAGAAGAAGATATGTCTATATAGTGGCTGTACGAATAATATTTTTAATTGGACAGCAATTGGAAAAACTTGTTCCCCAAGGTTTGAGGCAATTGAATAGTAAAGATCATTTATGAAGAGGAGATAAACCCTCTGGTGGACTAAGTAGTTGAGCTTTCCCCATGGCAAATAACCACTGTGTGGAGTGAGGTGCAAGCACTGCAGCTTTGGCACAATGTCCCAGTTTACCACAGTGCTGGTAACTTGTGGCAAAACAACCACATGTGTGCTGGCGGCAGCTACCATTGCAAAGTAGCATATGCTTGCCCAGAGAGCGGCCTGTGAACAGTGGTGGGTGAGCCTTTTAACTGCAACAGAATTAGCTGCATCAATGCAGCTGACGTATCTCATATATTCTAAGAATCATGATAGCTGTTGGTTAAGATAATAATGATAAGACAACCCTTTCACCAATGCCTTTCATAAGATGAGATTGATGGCACATACTGTGGTTTGTGCTGTCATAGGTCTGAACAGAGACATCAGAGCAGAGACATCACCTTGCCAACAAAGGTCCGTATGGTTAAAGCTATGGTTTTCCCAGTAGTGATGTATGGAAGTGAGAGCTGGACCATAAAGAAGGCTGATCGCCGAAGAGTTGATGCTTTTGAATTATGGTGCTGGAGGAGACTCTTGAGAGTCCCATGGACTGCAAGAAGATCAGACCTATCCATTCTGAAGGAAATCAGCCCTGAGTGCTCACTGGAAGGACAGATCGTGAAGCTGAGGCTCCAATACTTTGGCCACCTCATGAGAAGAGAAGACCCTGATGTTGGGAAAGAAGGAGGGCACAAGGCGAAGGGGACGGCAGAGGATGAGATGGATGAGAAGCTACTAGCATGAGTTTGACCAAACTGCAGGAGGCAGTGGAAGACAGGAGTGCCTGGTGTGCTCTGGTCCATGGGGTCATGAAGAGTCGGACACGACTAAACAACTAAACTACAACAAGGTCTGAACATCTGTGGGATTAGGGTGAAAGTTTATAATCCTCCAAACCACTAACTTTTGAGCAAGACAGGCATACCTTCATCATCCCTATGTGGTTGGAATAAGACTTAAGAAGAAAGGAAGCTGCCTTTTATGATTGGTCCATCCAGCTCAGTATATTGTCTATCCAGGCAAGGTTTCCCAAACTTGGTTTTGCTGCCGTTTTTAGACTACAGTTCCCATCATCCCTGTCCACAGGTCCTGCTTGCTAGGAATGATGTGAGTTGTAGTCCAAAACAGCTGTCAACCCAAGTTTGGGAAACCCTCTTCTATAGTGACTCACCAGGTCTCCAAGGCCTCGGTCATGAGTCTTTCCCAGCCTTACCTGGAGATGCTGAGATTGAACCCTGGGCATTCTGCATGTGTTGAAAGGTATGTCCTTCTGCTCAGCTAAAGCCTCTCCACATTGGGGGTTGTGGGCTAAGGGTTTGCTCACATATTACATTGTGGTAGACAGGAAGCCTTGCGATCTCGGTTGTTTGAGTGTTAACTCTCTGATGAAGATCAGATCCTTTACATCTATGTGGGGTTCATGGTCAATCTCTTACTTTTACTCTATATCAGTGCTTAAGATAAGTGGCTAGAAACAGTTTGGTATTGAAAGGGCCAGCTATGTTTGGGATTCCACAGGGTTTGAGAAGAGTCTTGGAATTTGTGGTGGCAGGTGTTCGTTTCTCTTCTCCTAATCATGGAGGCTTCTGTCTGATACGTGTGGTTCTGTGACCTCTTTCTCGGTCTGAATTAGCGCATTGTGTTGAATGAGAGGTGGGCTGGGTTCTGTGATGTATAATCATGGTGGCCCTGCCATCGTCATGTGTTGATTGGTGTGCTACTGCTGTGGGTACTGTGGGGTTGTCATTGGGGTGCAGTGCGGCCAGAGCTTTTGCAGAAGTGGCTGGTGATGGTATGCCAATCTCTTGTTTCTCCTGTTCTGTTGTTGTTTGTTTTTGTTTTTGCTTTTGGTTATGCAACTATGAAGGTATAGCATTGTGACAACTTCACAAGGGTGTTTATATGCTGGCATTATCCTGCTGTAACCCCCGACACCATCAGGATTGAGCAGCAGATGGTAGAGAGGAATTAACTTCCATAAAACATTGTGAGGGACAGTTAACAGATAAAACTTTCCCAGGTTTAAATTGTTACTGATCCTTAAAATTCTGGAGAACGTTTGGGTTCCATTTCTTTCCTTACCTGCCTTCAATCCTTTCTAAATCATTTTAGTGTTCTTCACATGAATGTGGCAAATATTTTCGAATCATATAACTAATCAACTCTCACGTGAAACAGTGATAAATATTAGTAAGCACTTAGTGATGTTCTGCTAATCAGAGTGCTAGCATAGTTAAACACGTCTAACCCTGTAATTTTGTGGCATGAGAGAGTGCTTCACGCTGTGAAATTTAGCTGATAGATTAAACACGATGTTGGTTGGTTGATCTGGTAGCCGAATGGAGTTTATTTTCAAAATGGAGCCTTCACAAATACGTTCAGCCAGAAGGAAAATGTAAATTTATGTATGTTGTGGCAATTTTCCTGGTTCTTGCCATTCACCTTGTAGAGCATTTTTTCATCTTTTCTGGGTGAAACTTAATGTTCCTGATTTTTGGTGGATGCTGGTGGCATGTGTACAGCCTTTTACAGAAAATTAATCTGTAAAAGGTAAAATCAGTCTACAAGTGCATTGACCTCCGGTCCCAGCCCACTGCTGAGGCAAGGTGAGTTGCCTGCCTCGAGTAACAGAAGCCCAAGAGGCAGTGCCTGCCTCACCACTGCTGGCAGTGGCACTGGTTTCTGGCGAGATCTCACCGGTAAGAGAGGTGTGGTGCCACCAGAGGGGAGGCAGTGAGAGGGTGACAGTGAAATGGGATGCACCACCCCTGTTTACTGTTGACCTCTGTCTCTACAGTATTTTGGTAAGAAATAAGCCCCCTTGTCTCTTATTGTGTAGCCAATGAAGGGTGTTGCATCTCTGTATTTATCGAGACAGAAAAAGGCCTCTAGAGTGACAGCTCAACCACCTGAAGATAGAACTTGCAATATAATGGCTTTCATACTTCCAAATTATGAAACTGTTGGTTAATGACACTTACAAAGCCTTCATCAGGGATGTGAAGGTGGTTGACTCTCAGAAGTGTCGCTGAGTGTTCACTGTTTAACCTGGCGTGCATTCTTTGCATATTCAAATCTTGTTTGTGAAAGAGATGGATTCAGAGATAGTTTGATTTAAACGTTTACTATAGGTGCGTTCTGGAACCGTACGCAGTTTTGCATTGACACCTTAACATTTTCTGTATTTTGAACAGGCAGAAATCCTCAGCGTGCTCAGCCACAAAAACATCATACAGTTTTATGGAGCTGTTCTCGAACCCCCCAACTATGGCATAGTTACGGGTAAGTTACAAGCCTTCCTTTTGTGGTTTATGCAGTGCTGGATTTACGTATAAGCTAAACAAGCTATAGCTGAGGGCCCCACTCTCTTGAGGGCTCCCCAAAAATATACTTCTTCCTAATTGTATTTCATTATTAATATACTTCCCCTTCATGGATCACTGCCTTGCCGTGGCGAAGGGGCTTGAAGAACTCAGAGAAGCTATGAACTACGCCGAGCAGGGCACACAAGATGAACAGGTCATAGTGGAGAGTTTTGACCAAACGTGATCCACCTGGAGGAGGAACCGGCAAGCCACTCCAGTATCCTTGCCAAGAAAACTCCATGGACAAAGACAACAGGCATATAAAAGTTATGACGCTGGAAGATGAGCCCCTCAGGTCGGAAGGCGTCCAACATGCTACTGGGGAAGAGCGGAGGGCAAGTACAAGTAGATCCAGAGCTGATGAAGCGGCTGGGCCAAAGCCGAAAGGACGCTCAGTTGCGGATATGCCTGGAAGCGAAAGGAAAGTCCAATGCTGTAAAGAAAAATATTGCATAGGAACCTGGAATGTAAGAACCATGAACCTGGGTAAGTTGGAGGTGGTCAAAAATGAGATGGCAAGAATAAATATTGACATCCTGGGCATCAGTGAACTAAAATGGACGGGAATGGGCGAATTCAGTTCGGATGACCATCACATCTACTACTGTGGGCAAGAAACCCGTAAAAGAAATGGAGTGGCCCTCATAGTCAACAAAAGAGTGGCGAAAGCTGTACTGGGATGCAATCTCAAAAATGATAGAATGATCTCGATACGAATCCAAGGCAGACCTTTTAACATCACAGTAATCCAAGTTTATGCACCAACCACTGGTGCTGAAGAAACTGAAATAGACCAATTCTATGAAGACTTACAAGACCTTATAGAAGTGACACCAAAGAAGGATGTTCTTCTCATTATAGGGGATTGGAATGCTAAAGTAGGGAATCAAGAGATAAAAGGAACAACTGGCAAGTTTGGCCTTGGAGATCAAAACGAAGCAGGGCAAAGGCTAATAGAGTTCTGTCAAGAGAACAAGCTGGTCATCACAAACACGCTTTTCCAACAACACAAGAGACGACTCTACACATGGACATCACCAGATGGGCAGTATCGAAATCAGATTGATTATATTCTCTGCAGCCAAAGATGGAGAAGCTCTATACAGTCAGCAAAAACAAGACCTGGAGCTGACTGTGGCTCAGATCATCAGCTTCTTATAGCAAAATTCAAGCTTAAACTGAAGAAAGTAGGAAAAACCACTGGGCCGGTAAGGTACAATCTAAGTCAAATCCCTTATGAATACACAGTGGAAGTGACGAACAGGTTTAAGGATTTAGATTTGGTGGACAGAGTGCCTGAAGAACTATGGATGGAGGCTCGTAACATTGTACAGGAGGCAGCAACGAAAACCATCCCAATGAAAAGGAAATGCAAGAAAGCAAAGTGGCTGTCCAACGAGGCCTTACAAATAGCGGAGGAGAGAAGGCAAGCAAAATGCGAGGGAGATAGTGAAAGATACAGGAAATTGAATACAGATTTCCAAAGAATAGCAAGGAGAGACAAGAAGGCCTTCTTAAACGAGCAATGCAAACAAATAGAGGAAAACAACAGAATAGGAAGAACCAGAGATCTGTTCAAGAAAATTGGAGATATGAAAGGAACATTTCATACAAAGATTACCATAATAAAGGACAAAAGTGGTAAGGACCTAACAGAAGCAGAAGACATCAAGAAGAGGTGGCAAGAATACACAGAGGAATTATACCAGAAAGATATGGATGTCTCGTACACCCCAGGTAGTGTGGTTGCTGACCTTGAGCCAGACATCCTGGAAAGTGAAGTCAAATGGGCCTTAGAAAGCATTGCAAATAACAAGGCCAGTGGAAGTGATGGTATTCCAGCTGAACTATTTAAAATTTTAAAAGATGATGCTGTTAAGGTGCTACACTCAATATGCCAGCAAATTTGGAAAACTCAGCAGTGGCCAGAAGATTGGAGAAGATCAGTCTACATCCCAATCCCAAAGAAGGGCAGTGCCAAAGAATGCTCCAACTACCGCACAATTGCACTCATTTCACACGCTAGCAAGGTTATGCTTAAAATTCTACAAGGAAGGCTCAAACAGTATGTGGATCGAGAACTCCCAGAAGTGCAAGCTGGATTTAGAAGAGGCAGAGGAACCAGAGACCAAATTGCAAACATGCGCTGGATTATGGAGAAAGCTAGAGAGTTCCAGAAAGACATCTACTTCTGCTTCATCGACTATGCAAAAGCCTTTGACTGTGTCGACCACAGCAAACTATGGCAAGTTCTTAAAGAAATGGGAGTGCCTGATCACCTCATCTGTCTCATGAGAAATCTCTATGTGGGACAAGAAGCTACAGTTAGAACTGGATATGGAACAACTGATTGGTTCAAAATTGGGAAAGGCGTACGACAAGGCTGTATTTTGTCTCCCTGCTTATTTAATTTATACGCAGAATACATCATGCGAAAGGCTGGGCTGGATGAATCCCAAACTGGAATTAAGATTGCCGGAAGAAATATCAACAACCTCAGATATGCAGATGACACAACCTTGATGGCAGAAAGTGAGGAGGAATTAAAGAACCTTTTAATGAGGGTGAAAGAGGAGAGCGCAAAATATGGTCTGAGGCTCAACATCAAAAAAACGAAGATCATGGCCACTGGTCCCATCACCTCCTGGCAAATAGAAGGGGAAGAAATGGAGGCAGTGAGAGATTTTACTTTCTTGGGCTCCATGATCACTGCAGATGGTGACAGCAGCCACGAAATTAAAAGACGCCTGCTTCTTGGGAGAAAGGCAATGACAGGCCTAGACAGCATCTTGAGAAGTAGAGACGTCACCTTGCCAACAAAGGTCCGTATAGTTAAAGCCATGGTTTTCCCAGTAGTGATGTATGGAAGTGAGAGCTGGACCATAAAGAAGGCTGATCGCCGAAGAATTGATGCTTTTGAATTATGGTGCTGGAGAAGACTCTTGAGAGTCCCATGGACTGCAAGAAGATCAAACGCATCCATTCTTAATGAAATCAGCCCTGAGTGCTCACTGGAAGGACAGATCGTGAAGCTGAGGCTCCAGTACTTTGGCCACCTCATGAGAAGAGAAGACTCCCTGGAGAAGACACTGATGCTGGGAAAGATGGAGGGCACAAGGAGAAGGGGGCGACAGAGGATGAGATGGTTGGATAGTGTTCTCGAAGCCACAAACATGAGTCTGACCAAACTGCGGGAGGTAGTGGAGGACAGAGGTGCCTGGCGTGCTCTGGTCCATGGGGTCACGAAGAGTCGGACACGACTAAACGACTAAACAACAACAACATTAATATACTTCTTAACTGCATTTCTGTTCAGCAATTACTTTGTTAAAATACATATTTTTGTTATGTGCAAATGGCTTTAGATACCTAGATACCTATTAGGTCCATAAATTACCATATAGCATATATTCAATACAAAAAAAGCGACAATTTGTTGTTGACAAAGGACAGCTGGACATATAAAGGGCCCCATTACCTTTAGTAGCTCAGGGCCTCATCAAACCTAAATCCGGCCCTGGGTGTGTGTGTTTTACATTTAAGAAGCTCTTCTTGTTTCTGAAATGCTAGGTACAGTGGTATCTTGGGTTAAGAACTTAATTCGTTCTGGAGGTCCATTCTTAACCTGAAACTGTTCTTAACCTGAGGTACCACTTTAGCTAATGGAGCTTCCTGCTGCGGCCGCACTGTCGCAGCACAATTTCTGATCTCATCCTGAAGCAAAGTTCTTAACCTGAGGTACTATTTCTGGGTTAGCGGAGTCTGTAACCTGAAGCGTCTGTAACCCGAGGTATCACTGTATCTATATTTACAGTGACCAGTGTATTACTACTTTTGTGCAGCTTTCGTGGCCAGAAAGTTTTAAAGATGTTATAGTTTCCTCAGTGGAGTTCCACCCACTTCCCTGCTCCCATTTTAACTCCTTTCTCTGTTTAACACTGCTCACAACACCAGTGTGCTTCTGTCTAAAAATAGTTCTTTCTGCAGTTATATTTTATACTTTGCGCCCTGCCCTGGCATCTGTGCCACAATGGCTATGGAATACTCCCAAGAGTTTACAGGCCAGTCTTCAGATTGAGGCCTAGGGTTTAGTGCCCTTTGCCATCCTTCCAGTCTCTGAAAACACACATTGCACAGACTGAGAGCCAACAACTGTTCCTGCACTTGGACTGCTGATTGCTGTATCTCCCACTTAAAAAGGATTGTTAGGAAAGAGATTGGAAATAAGACTGTCAATATGATAATGCCTTTGAAATACTGAGTGTACACCTCAGAAAGAATGCCCCGCCACCAATAAAGAAAGGTTGTAACTGGTGCTATTTTTCTAGAAAAAACCCCGTGAACTTCTCCCTTGTTCTCTTAGAACATTGGGGCTTTTTAGGATAGAAAAAAAAGGTGAATAAGTAGGGTGAGGGAGAACTTAATAGCGATGTATACAATTATGCATGGTATGGGAAACTGCATAGAGAGTGCATGTGTTTCTCTCACTCTCGTAAAACGAGGACCACACAATGGAGCTGAGTGTTGGAAGATTCAGAGCAGCAGAGCAAAATTAGTTCTTCATGCATAGTTAAACTATGGCATGAACTCTCACAAGATGTAATAACGGCTACCAACTTGGAGGACTTTTTAAAAGAGTGTTAGACATATTCATGGAGGGCATGTTAACTGTTTTTAATAAATCAAAGTCATTCCTTTTTTACATCAAATAAACTAGATGGATAGTTCCATTGGTTAGCATGGTGCTAATAATGCTGTGGTTGCAGGTTTGATTTTTGTGTGGGACAGCTGCATATTCCTGCATCAAAGGGGGTTGGATGAGATGACCCTCAAGGTCCCTTCCAACTCTACAATTTTATGATTCTATGATTATATTTTGAATTAAATACAAATTTGCTTGACATGTGTAGCTCCTCCTCAAAGACTGCAATTCAAATATCCTTACTTTTATGTGAGTTGTTTACACATCTTTATCTCTCTTAATTGGCCAAACTGTTGTATGAACAGTTTACGCAAGTTCTTGGTTGAAGGGTATGTAATTTGAAGCATGTGATGTATACGAAACAAGGCACATGGATGTGCTTGGAAGAGCAAAGCAATGGAACTGCAAAAACAGGACGGACAGCTTATAAAGCAGCATGAACTGAAACGAAGAAGCATTATGTGTTAGAGAGTCTTTGCTGATTTGTATATTTTTTAAAGTATTTCATCAGAACATGAACCCAGGGAACAGTTTACAGTGCTGCGTGCAAAAAAAATTATGAGAAATAAGAAGTGGTAGATCTTAAGATGTTTCAGAGATGACACTTGGTTTATTTGAAATTTTATGAACCTAAAGGTCCTGTGAGGGACGCGGGTAGCGCTGTGGGTTAAACCATAGAGCCTAGGACTTGCCAATCAGAAGATCGGCGGTTCGAATCCCCACGACAGGGTGAGCTCCTCCCAACCTAGCAGTTCGAAAGCACGTCAAAGTGCAAGTAGATAAATAGGTACTGCTCTGGCGGGAAGGTAAACGGCGTTTCTGTGTGCTTCTCTGGTTCGCCAGAAGCGACTTAGTCATGCTGGCCACATGACCCGGAAGCTGTATGCGAGATGAGCGCCGCAACCCCAGAGTTGGCCACGACTGGACCTAATGGTCAGGGGTCCCTTTACCTTTACCTTTAAAGGTCCTGCATGAACTGGAAATGGTACTTCAGAACACACCACAGAATCCAAAATTTGTCGTTTCTATCAGCACCACAAGGCTGAACGGAGTCTGATAAAGCCCTCCTGCCAGAATTGGTGGATTATTGCTGAAAATTTTCAGAGAGCACACCCTTAAAGGCCCTGTGTGACTCTCCAGTACAGTCAACTCCCCATTTGCATGCGTTCAAAACGTGCTCCTCATGTAAATGCTTTTCATTAGGAAAGCCACACATCACCGTGCACCTATCCAGCATTAGACAAAGCCATTTTTAAAGATGTGTGCTATTTCTTCACAGAATATGCTTCTGCTGGATCACTGTATGACTACATAAATAGCAACAGAAGCGAAGAGATGGATATGGATCACATAATGACCTGGGCAACTGATATAGCTAAAGGTAAGTGAGATTCATTGGTAACAAAGGGAAATTTATTGCAATAATTTGAAAAAAAGGAGCAGCATTATCTTTAATCCTTAGTCTAAATTGTTCACATTCTCCAGTGCTATCAACTTGGTTATCTTCCACGAAAGCTGCCAGTGTGGTGCCAGTGTGGTGTAGTGGTTAAGAGTGGTAGTCTCGTAATCTGGTGAACCGGGTTCGATTCCCTGCTCCTCCACATGCAGCTGCTGGGTGACCTTGGGCTAGTCACACTTCTGCTCTGAAGTCTCTCAGCCCCACTCACCTCACAGAGTGTTTGTTGTGGGGGAGGAAGGGAAAGGAGAATGTTAGCCGCTTTGAGACTCCTTAGGGTAGTGATAAAGCGGGATATCAAATCCAAACTCTTCTTCTTCTTCCAAGACCTCCTAGTGAATCTTGATTTACCAGATGCTTGGCACAGGATGTAGTTTAAGGAGATGGTTTATTTCACCCGGGTCAAAGACCTGGTGTGACACCTCCCATGTGTATTTGCATGTATATACACACAGAGACTGGGAGCCTCAATGGTGCCCCTGTGGAGGCTTTACCTGGGGCAAAAAACCCGGCTAGCGCCCCCCCCCCAATAGCTACGGCTCTGGAAATACCTACAGAATTTATTTATTTCTGCTGTTCTCAGCTTCCGTTCATAAGTAATGTTCCCATTTTCTTTATATGGCATCTTTGTAGGGCAAAGGGCTGCATGAGAATGACTTCCCTGTAGGGAGAAAAGGGGTCATTATCAATATTTGAGCTGGGCAGAAAAAAGCTTTTTAAAGATCGACCGAGCATCATAAAATGCAAATATATTACTAATGTAATATAGACTCTGACAGAACCAGCAAAGGCCTGACAGAACCATTGGACCAACTGCATCCCACCTTCTTTAGTGGCTGCTTAAGACTCTAGCCCAGGACTAGGAAATTGTGTCAACAGTTGCCCTAGGCCAGGCATGCCCTTGGCACTCCAGCTGTTTAGGGACTACAACTCCCATCATCCCTAGCTAACAGGACCAGTGGTCAGGGATGATGGGAATTGTAGTCTCAAAACAGCTGGAGTGCCAAGTTTGGCCATGCCTGGCCTAGGATGACTCTATTTCTAATAATAATAATAGAAGAAGAAGAGTTTGGATTTGATATCCCGCCTTTCACTCCCTTTAAGGAGTCTCAAAGCAGCTAACAATCTCCTTTCCCTTCCCCGACCTATCTGGCTGGGTTTCTCCAGCCACTCTGGGTGGCTTACAACATATAGTTAACCATTCATATGTTTTAGGATTTTAAAATTGTATACTACCTAGGATGCCTTGACAGAAATGTGGCATACCGTACTTTTCCATGTATAAGACACAGGTGTTTTCTTTTTAAAAAAAGTTAAAAATTTTGGGCTTCTCTTATACATGGGTAGTGCATTGGGGGTACGGGCAATTCGCCCAATCACCGTGATTAGGAGATTGTCAGCGGCAATTGGTTGGGCAATTTCCACCTGCTGGCGGTGAGCAGGCATATGATCGGCGCCTCTGGCGACGCGTGTGGTCATGTGGGTGAGTGATTTTTGGCATCCCCCCCAAAAAAAATGCTCAACAACTCTGGGCAATCCTCCCCCCCAAAAAAGCTTAACAACTCTTGGTAAGCTCCCCCCATTTTCTTAATTTGGAGTCTCCAAAAATAGGGGGCGTCTTATACACAGGGGCATGTTATACACGGAAAAATATGGTATAAAGGCTATACATAAATAATGGAAGGCCTGTTCACTTGCTACTTTGGGGAGGGGGAGAGACTTGTGCTATGTAGCCTTTCGTGAAAAATGCACATACCCTTTCCTTCACTGAGTATTTTTTTTTTTTGAATGTGTGTCTTCCTCACCACAGAATTGAAATACATGAATTGCTCCAAGATTTTGCCTTATTTGCATTTGGCTTGTGAAGAAGCCATTGCAAGTGCTGATAAGAAGTGATCATGTTATAACATAGATTTTCTTCCTTTCTTTTTAAAAATCATTTCCTTTTAGGAATGCACTATTTGCATATGGAGGCTCCAGTCAAAGTAATTCACCGAGATCTGAAATCCCGAAATGGTAAAACAGCATGAATTTACATGTTCTTGTTTTTCTTGCAAATCCTGGTTTTTCAGTGCTAGTTACTGAACACAGGAAAGCAATTCTACCTTCAGTTAAAATGCTTACTAAACATTGCTGGAAAACACTTCAAAACATGTTGAGATTCGCCTCTAATCCTGTTTGTCTTCAACAAAGTGTATTTAGCTTGGTCTCTTTTTAGCTTCCTTGAACTTTACCATTCTGTACAATTATTCTAAGATGCATTTAAGTAAGCAGAGTTTTCGTGCACCTCTGGACAATGGCAAAATGAGAACACATTAGGTTGGATTCCAGGATAAGTTAATTGTCCCATTTATTTTAGAGGGCACTAAGTTAGTCATGATTAACTTTCCATAGCGCTTTTCAGTGGGACATCTGCAAGTAACCTAGTGGAATAGTTTATAGTGGAATAGTTGCTGGGGTTTGGGGGATTTTGGGACATGTTGCCACACAATGTCAGCATCCTTCAGCTAATATTCCTGGATATTGTACTCAAAACCCTGCTTTTACATTCAGAGATTTTCCGCCCAGGTGTTGGTTACAATGGCCGAATCCCAGCTATGCCCACGAAATTCCGGATGTATGGGAGCCCTAGATTTGGCAGACAGTTTTTATTGGCCCTTCCCTCAAACCAGTGGAAGATGTTAAGTTTGTGAGCTCAGTTCAAAGGAGATAGATGACAGATAGAAATGATGGGACTGAGCCCTTGGCAGTAGTCATGAGCCAAATACAAAATTTCATCACAATAACAAGAGTCACCATAGTTCAGGCAAACATGTAGTTCCTTTTCTAATCTCCTCTACCCCCCACAAGATCAGTATTCTTGAACAGTAGGCATAATTTTAAAAATAAATAAATCGCAAAAGTGCTATCCCCATGTGCAGGCTCATAGCACCAACAATAATTGCCTGGAAGGACGTAAGGCTACACTAGGAGAGTGACTACAGCCATGGAACTTTTCTCAGTTAGGGCAGAACCCTCCATTAGCGTGGAAAGGAAAACTCCACACTCACTCTCTAAAAATGACTGTGGCCAAAGATGCAGGCAATTAGCTACATACAGTCGTACCTTGGATCCCAAACTCGGTACTTGGGCTTGGTACTCGGACATTTTGGCTCCTGAACGCCACAAACCTGGAAGTGAGTGTTCCGGTTTGTGAACTTTCTTTGGAACCTGAACATCCGACAGGGCTTCTGCGGCTTCCGATTGGCTGCAGGAGCCTCCTGCAGCCAATCAGAAGCCGCGCTTTGGTGTCCGGACGTTTTGGATTCCGTTCGACTTCCAAGGTATGACTGTATTCACTTTTTAAAATGTTGGGTCGAACAGCAACTGTTCTGTAAATGGTAAGTGTGGAGAGGCCCTTAGTCTGGATTGAGCCCACTGCCTTGTGGAATTTGCATCTCTATTGGCCATATTGGGTGGGGCTGATGGGAATTGGAGTGAACTGGAGGGTCACATGGTCCTAATCTGTTGCTCTATTTGCACAATGAGTTAAAATATGTTAAGAGTTCTCCAGCCATGAAAAAACACACTATGAGTTGAAAGCCATGTCCTTGTCAAGAAAATGACAATATTGTTAATGCTCCAGGTGAGAGGCTGCTGAACCAAGTTCAACACAAAATATCTGTAGTTTTTCATCCATTGATCTCTTCCTGCTTGGTAGTAACTGCAGTTCATGAATCTCTGTGGCTGTTATGCAAGATAGAATTGCTTTGTGCCAAATGGGATTAGTACTGTGGGATACACCCAAAACTAACGTGCAAAGGGGAAAAAATGAAAGGGGCCTTATTTCACTGTAATGTTGCTATTAGTTGTTGCTTTTATCCTGAAAGGGTTTTTCTCTTACAATCACATTAAAATGGGCTGTGCCTCATTTTCTTTTCTTGATTTTTGACCAGAGAAATCCAATGTTACCTCTATGTAAAATATATTTTATAACTGGTACTTAGATATTGAAAACCAAATATTCACAATTCTGTGTAAAGTTTTGTCTGCAAACGCAGATAACTTAGGGAAACTGCTTTGGAAAACACTTTGTTTGAAATGTGGTTGATCAATCTTGTAGTTTATTTAATGTTGTGCCTTTTTAGTATTTATTGCTGGGTATTCTAATACTTTGACCAATTATTTGATGGCCCTTCTGACAGAGTTAGGGGAACTCCATGTTGGATTAGACAAACATCCAGCTCAAATGTTTTTGGGAAGTGTTTTTTTTAATAGAACTTTCATTTTTAAACATTTTATTCCCACCCACCCCCCAGTAAAAGTTGTTTTGAAATCTGTTACTTCAAAATAAAGTTAAGCATTGACAAAATAGTCAGGACTATATAACACGTGACCTTGAACACTGACACGAAATGGGGACCAGCAACACCAGTCTTAAAATCTTTACATTTTAAGTGAATTATAAAACAAAGAATGATGAACACACTAATGAGCAAGGTCAAATCAGGGCATGGTGCATGGTGAGAGAGAAGCCTGTGTACTCCTCAAAATATTGTTGGGCTCCAGTTCCCATCACTTCAGCCTGCATGGCCAGTGATCGGGGATGATGTCAGTTGCAGTCCTGGGCCACAGGTTCCCCATCCCAGCATAAAAGCAAGACTCTTTGCCTATCCTTGGCCAGCAGCACCTGCTGCATAGGGGTATTCTTGTTCTGAATAGAAGAGGTTCTATTTCACTAATTGTCTGTTATAAACCATTAAAAGGGTAAGGTAAAGGATCCATGTCCAGTCAAAAGCGACTATGGGGTTGTGGCGCTCATCTCACTTTTCAGACCGAGGGACCCGGTGTTCGTCCACAGACAGCTTTCTGGGTCATGTGGCCAGCATGACTAAATCGCTACTGCTGCACGGAGGACTGTGACGAGTGCCGGAGGGCACGGTAACGCTGTTTACTTTCCCATCGCAGTGGTACCTATTTATCTACTTGCACTGGTATGCTTTTGAACTGCTAGGCTGCCCAAAGCTGGGGCAAAGCAACAGGGCTCACCCCGTTGCGCAAATTTGAAACGCCGACCTTCCATTCGAATTCACTTGACAGTGTGAGCTCCCGTTGCTCTGTCCCAGCTTCTGTCAACCTAGCAGTTCAAAAGCATACTAGCTCGAATAGATAAATAGTAGCAGCAGGAAGGTAAATGGTGTCTCTGTGCACTCTGGTTTCCTTCACGGTGTTCCATTGCGCTCTGGTTTAGTCATGCTAGCCACATGACCCGGAAAGCTGCCTGTGGACAAACGCTGGCTCCCTCAGCCTGAAAACAAGACGAGCGCCGCAACCCCATAGTCGCCTTTGACTGGACTTAACCGTCCAGGGGTCCTTTACCTTTACTTTTTACCTATAAACTGTTAATGTCTTCTAATCTACTTTAAAGCTATGTGGTTGTGTGTATATTATGCTATGTGTAAAGATTTATCCTTTACATGTAAATTGATCCCAAATCCTAATATTCCGAGTGATATTAGATTGATTGATTGATTGATTGATAGATGATAGATAGATAGATGATAGATAGATAGATCCCTCTGTTCACTCTCTTCAACAGTTTACATAATTTTATAAACCCACGTCATTTTCTCACTCAGTCGTCTTCTTTTCTCCCTAAACTATAATACTGTGAATATTTTAGATTTTTTGTTGAGAGTAGGTGCTCCAATTGCTAGATCATATTGGCTGTCCTTATCTGACACCTCCTGCTCTGTGGTACTCTGAATATGCCAGATGTCAAGTCTACAGTATAGATTTATATGACATGGCATTATAATATCCGACAGTTTTATCTTCAGTCTCGCTCCTTAATAATTTTTGACACTGAGTGTTTTCTTTTCCACTGTCATAACGCGCTGAGTTTACTCTCAGTAAGCTATCAACCCTAATATCAATATTTCTTTGGTGGCCATGGACAATTCAGTATGAGATATTTCAGTGTCAGTTAGATTTATTGCCAGACGATTCAGCTAGAGAAATGATATGAACTGTGCTTTCCAGTATGTACACGCCCATCATCATTAAATAATGTAAATAGTTGTCATGTAATTTCTTCTTACCCTTCTTTCTTTCTTTTTAAATTTTCAGTGGTCATAGCTGGTGATGGAGTATTAAAGGTAGGAAAATATAAAGCACCTATAAAGTTTATTTGCTGTTGCACCGTATTTTGCATCATAGTTGTCCCCCCTCCCCCGGCTCAAAAAAATGTGGATGCTCATTTTTGTTTATTTACTGCTTTTTCTAGATATGTGATTTTGGTGCTTCAAGATTCCACTCCCATACAACACACATGTCTCTAGTTGGTACCTTTCCTTGGATGGCTCCAGAAGTTATCCAGAGTCTGCCAGTATCTGAAACATGTGACACTTATTCGTATGGTGTGGTGAGTAGCCTATTTCTTTGTACACTACCGTACATGTTCAAAAAAATTATTTTTGGAGAGGCCAGATTCAGCTGGCCCCTCAAGTCTCATCTAACACAAAGCCAGGAAAAGATAGTGCTGGTTGTAATATTTTTAAAAACATTTTTATTCTTAGAATTGGTAGTCACGTGTCACACAGAGTCCTTCAAGTGGCTTGCAGTGTACAGTCGTACCTTGGATTCCGAACGCCTTGGTACTTGGACGTTTTGGCTCCCAAACGCCGCAAACCCGGAAGTGAGTGTTGCGGTTTGCGAACATTCTTTGGAACCCAAACGTCCGACGGGGCTTCTGCGGCTTCTGATTGGCTGCAGGAGCTTCCTGCAGCCAATCAGGAGCTGTGCTTTGGTTTTCGAATGTTTTGGAAGTCGAACGGACTTCCGGAACAGATTCCGTTCCACTTCCAAGGTACGACTGTATTTAAAAACCTTAAACATAAATAAATTGTGATATCAACATGTTAATACAAAAACACATGCAATTCGTAACAATCTATAAAATACCCTCTCCTCAAAAAGACAGATGCAGGAAGCTCTATCAGCACACTGACAGACATACAAGGCACACAAATCTCTTGAATGTGTACTTGTGTGCTCATTCCTTTACAGCTGCCTCAGTATTTCTGCGCCTGTGCCTTCTTGGATGCCCATCTCTTGCACACAGACACGTTTTGTTGACATCTTCTTTTCTTCAACGTGACTCTTGTGGTGCGTGTTTTGCCTATGTTTCTCTGTCATGTGTCCTATTCAGATATTACTCTCCAATCCTGATAGGACAAACACCAAGGACCCAGGAACAAACCATAGCACTCATAACCAGTAACAAACCATAGCACTAACAACAACAGTAATAATTATTAGTGTTAGAATTGAGACTAACAACAATAAATACTTATTGTGGGTGGTTGTCTTTGCCACCCATGGCAGAGATCTTTAGAAAATTACTGCCCACTCTTCTTAAGACTAAACTAATGGGTTCAGTGTCCTGGGTTAGGAAAGACTCTCCTAGGGCAGACATTCCCCTCAATATAAAGTAAGGAGACTGGGGAAGGGATGAGGAAGAAATATTGGGTTCCCAAAGCCCAATACCACTTACAACATGCCAGGGTGAGGAGAACTCTTAACCCAAACCCATTGATCCACGCTTGTAGCCACCAAGCTCAAAGCCACTGATGCCGGTCAGTTTTTCATTCTCACTCACAAAATCATAAGATCTGAAGACATAGGGTTGAATTCATATAGTTAATTGCATATAGGTGCCATTGAAATCAGTGTGAAAAGTTAGACGCCATGACTAACTTGGATTACATTGATTTCTTACTGAACTGCAGTTAACTTAATCTGTAATTTAGGCGTTGTTTTTGGAGAAAATCCATCTCATTGGAGGGATGAAGTTCAGGTATAGGAATAAGTGCCTTAATCTTTATCCCATCTTTAGACTGGTTGAAATAGGACAAGTTGTTATATCACAATGGCAGATATGTGCAAGTTCAGTTCAGAGAGTTTCTCTTTTTCAGCTTGGATTTCCCCCACAATGAAAATAACTTGAAAAAGTATAACATTGAAAGAGCACACAAAGACACTTCATGTTGGCTCACTACTTGCGCATTTGACTACATTGTTAACCCTCTGCATGAAAAATTTGCACGGCGCTTAGTTAAATATTTATAGATTACACAAGGATATGCTTGTATGCATTTAATTTCTGATCTAGATAGAAGTTTTGCCGTTCAGTCCTAACCATGTCTCTTCAGAAGTAAAGTCTATTTAATTCCATAGAAATTATTTCCAAGTAAGTGGGGTTGGGATTAGGCTGGAAATTCTTAACCCATTAACGTACACATAAGCCCCACTCAGTGGAACTGTGTCTACAAGTGCCTAGATTTGCACCATTAGTAGTGTATTGGCTTACATTCTCCATCCATCGGTTCAGCCAAGCTTTCCTCTTCATAGGTCTTCAACTTCTCCAAGCCACAACCCTTTACGCCAACAATGTGTTTTGAAGATAAAGAATTAATCCATGAAAATCGTGTCTATTTTTCTTTTTAAACAATCTCATCCATAAATACAAGTTTTGAACAGCCTGGTATCACAATTTAGAGCACTTACAAGTGGCTTTTGTGCTAGACAGACATCTGCTTTTCATCCGTTGAAGTGCAGCTGAAATTCTGATAACAAAGAGCAGAATCCTTTTCAAATGTAAAAGAGTGAAGATGTCAAGAAATGGTATTCTGCTGGCAGAATCCATGGCCTTTCTTTTATTTATTTTTTCCCCTGCCAGAATGGGTTGTATTCATTGAACTATTATATTGTTTTCTATCTTCTATTTACAATGTTAAAGTGGGGGGGGGAGGAGCATTTTCCCACCATAGTACAATATAATGCTGTCAATCCATAGGTCCATAGTTTTTTCCTTGGTCAACTTCAAGTTGCCTCTTCTGAATAAATCACAAGAACATTAGGAAGGATTGCATATATTAGTTAGTTTTCCCTATAATTCACATAACTTTTTGAGATTTGGCAAACAATTTCATGAGATTGGGGCACTTGAGGATAAAAATCCCTTGAAGCCTTACTTGGTTGCAAGTTCTGTGGGAAACAATGGGGCTTATATCTGTGAGATGACAGGTCCTAGGATTGTACTGCAACTTGTCTGCAAGGGGCTTCCACTTAAATGAATGAAATGTACTTGTAAGTAAATGAGTTTGCAGTTTAACACATAGTTGGCCTACCTATCCAAATGCCATACCAAGTCTTAGGATTCCTGTGGTCTGTCCAATAGTTCCCTTAGCCATTAAAAATGCCTGTGCTCCCATGCGTAGACATATCCTTCTGCATGAGGCAGAAAATAATATGCAGTCTTTCTACCTGATAGGGGGAATGCTTATGGGATAATGATGATAACTCTGAAATTGTCACAGCATATTCAATTTAAATATCAGTTCAACAGGATTCCTTTTACCAGTGAATTTGTATATATATTTAATTGCAGGGGGTTCGTGTAATAAATTTCCCTTTAGAAATGTAGATCCAGTAAGATTCGTCTTCATTACACTGAGCATGTGTTGCCTTGGATATGAAAACCTATTTATAGAGTGAGCGAGAGAGACACTTCTTTTAATCCAGCTTTTTAAGATAGTTGTTAAGCCATGCAAAACACCCAGACTTCTTTCCTAACTAGAATTGGTAGCTAGCGATCCACTGGGCTCGTAATGTTTCTCCAGCACAATGTACGGAGAACAGGTAGTCCTTTTTTCTTGGGAAGCCTCAGCTGCCATTGCCAGTAACATTTTGGGAGCCATGCATATGCTCCTGAGTTAAAGACTAAAACTCCCGTGAGCTTTGTTTATCAAACTTCTGGAGTAGTAGCTTTAAGAAAAAAAGAAAAAGCAGGGTTTGCATACATAGCAGCTTACTATGGCTCACTACTTGTGTTTTTTCTGGTTGCCTTGAATGACCTTGAATATCTATTCACTGTTGTTTTTTCCTTATGGTTTGATTTTTATTTACTGCTTCTGAATCAGAAGTCGTTTCATGCAAAGTGAATTATCCCATGCCCAACAGAGTTGGTTTTCCCCAAACTTCATTTGTATGACTTCCTCACCCTTTCTTCATGGAAGTTCTTCTTCGTCTTCATTTGCATAGCTGTCCTTTTCAGAGATGATGCACCAGGACTGGATAAACTAGACCGAGATTTGTATAATGTGCTTGGCTGCACAAAAGAAGACAGCAACTAACGAAATAACCGTGTTCATGTACACAGAAATCAGTTTGGACATTTTAGTGGAAGAATAAATGGACAGAGGCAGAAGCAAGTCTCAACCACCAGACTTGAGCAACTGAGGAGCAAAGAAAGATTTCAGCCTTGTGTATTTTACAACCAAAATATAACCCCACACTTCTCACATAAAAAAACTGAGAAATATTCAAATTTAATTTAGTGTGGGGATCTTGCACACAAATATATGTCCATGTTCCTGCAAATGGACTCTGGTTGCCTGGTAATTGGATACAGATAGTGCTGTATCAAGGCTTAATAATGTATTTAAAATACAAAGTACAGAAATAAAAATTCTTTCCTTTTTTTCTATTCCAGGTTCTCTGGGAGATGCTAACAAGGGAGGTCCCCTTTAAAGGCTTGGAAGGATTACAAGTAGCTTGGCTTGTAGTGGAAAAAAACGAGGTAAGACTACGTTTCTACATTCAGGTACATAGATCAGAAAACAGTATTGGGTTTTGCAAAAGACTTTTTCATCTTCTTCAAATTGAAAGTAAGTTCACGCGTATGGAAAGATTAGCAGTAGGAGCTAACACAAAGGGTCAAAGTGATGTTATTCCTCATGAATGGACCCTTTACATCTAATTGTTGCAGCTTCACATCGTGATGCTGTAGATCAAAAATTGTACAAGTACTGTACTAGTTTCTCAGTCTCAATTGTAAAACCTAGGGGTTTGTTCTTAGTGATGAAAGAAGCCATTGCGTCCAAGGTAGGGGAACAGTTTAACTCCATCTCCTGCGTTTAGGACATCTTTATACTGGCCGGGAGTTGATATATCTGTAAGAGACCTTCAGCTACTTCAACTTAACTCTCCCAGCAGGAGTCACTATAGTACAAGAAACTGCCACTTAGATGAGGATTTCAAAAATAAAAGAAGAAAAAATAGTTTAAAAAAGAGGGAAATTACAGTTTTGCCACCTACGTTCTCGGCTACATTGAAGATGAGATCCTCACTGGTACTGGTAAGGCTCTGCCATAGTTGCAAGCTTCCTCATGCGGTGTCTTTCCATTTCAAAAGAACTTCAGTGGCGTAAACACCCTTTGTACAGGGTCCCCAGCGTTGCTTTTCTTCTTCCTACAAATTGAGGCTTTCAGGTAGTTGAACATGTGAGCGTTTATTTGAACGCATGGCTCCTTGATGTCAAAGACACGAAGTACGGGTTTTTCTTTCTTTCCCCCCACTAAAGGGGAAAAAAATTAAAGTTGTGGCTGTGTCACACACCAAGTATGGAAATCCTCTATCTAGGCAGACTGGAAGGTTGTGGGTACATTACTTAATAAAAAGCTACTTGGCTAAAAAGCGACAGCTCGGCTTCTTGAATTCTTTTATATATATAGCTGGCTTCCCCAATGGTTTTAGACTCTTTAAAGTGTTATTAGGGGAAAAAATATTCCTAGAAATACAGGTGGGAGTGAATTAATGTTTAAACCACCTTCTGCCTTTTAAAAGTTGTTATTGAATGTTAGGTTGGCTGTCCTGTCCGGGAATCCAACTTAGTTGGGAATCTTTCCTTAATTCAGAACAACCTTATGCTTGTAACTTCCTACAGTATAAGTTTAGAATAATAAGGTGTAATCTGTATCTGTTCCATTTCTAAGCGTGAAGAAAAGCTTATTGGTTCAGCACAATATTTCTTCCCTTGGGGACGAGGCGATCGAGACACAAATTGCCTCCATATACACCAGTGCTTTGGTTTCATAGTTGGATACGGGAATCTGGTATATAAGATGTATAGTGTATACCATGTTGACCACTTAGATCGCTGCTCTGCTTAGTATGGACATGATCCAGCCAAAATTAGGCACTTTAAAAACCTCATTGGTTCCAGTGCTCAACGTTCTCTCTGTTGAAATAAATGGAACATAGAACTATTGAACTTTATCTAGATTGACTATTCAGTCTGAAGTTTACGTAGAAGAGGGAATGTAAGGGAATAATGTTAAATATATGAGTGCTGACTTTGATTTTAATGGAAAGCAAGGCCTGCCAATTTCTTCAGTGGACTGGAAATGATGAATAAAAACCTCTAATGGTCATTGAGGCGTTATGTAATTTTTAGTGTCCGGACAATAGAGCAAAAGTTATGGTGCCCATGTTTTTGAATAGAACACTACAGTGACGTTTGGAAACTAATGTCACTGGGTAAGATTACCGTACTGATTCTGTTTTTGTTTTCTGTTTGTTTTTAAAAAAATATGATGTCAAATTGTTGCCTGCTTATTAAAGCTGTGAAATATTTGTGTTTCTTTCTAACGTTTTAAAAAATCCTAATAAATTGGTTAAGTGCTGTATGGTGTTTCTATGCAGACAGAATCACATGACAGTAGAGACTTTTGTCGACAGAAAGTGGGAGAGAGGAGAAGGAGAGAGGTGGTTTTTGCCAGTTTCCACCCTCACTCTATGCCCTCTAGATCTGCTCCAGAGGGTTGGGGGACCCTCAGAACAGCATAGAAGGTAGTGGGGGGGGGCTGCATAGGAGAGGCAAACATTTGCTGATAGAAGTCCCTGCTGGACAGAATTGGATCAACTCTGTATGTCTCGAAGGTCCCATCTGTACTATACACAAATCAGTATCATACCCTAAAGAATCCTGGGCACTGTTAGTTTGTTAAGGATGCTGTGAACTGTTAGGGGACCCATGTCCCTCTCCGAGAACTACACTTCCCAGAATGGTTACCAGTTAATCTCTCTTACCAGGAAACTCTGGGAATTGTAGCTCTGTGAAGGGAATAGGGGTCCCCTAACAACTCACGGAAGTCTTAACAACTAACCTTTCCCAGGATTCCTTGGGGGGAAGCCACGACTGTTTATAAAGTGGTATGGTACTGCTGTAAATACATAATTTAGATGGGGCCTGAGTTCCAATTTCCCTCTCAGCCATCAGTCTGCAAACTATGTTTGTTGCCCTTTTAAAGCACATGTAACACAATTTAAAAGTTCATTACGTCCTCCAGAGAACTGTAGTTAAAGGGTGCTGGGAATTGTAGCTCTCTGAGGAGTTAACCTACAGTTCCAATGTTCTTTGTGGAAAGCAGATTGTTTGGATTTGCTTTGTGACCTAAAGTTTTTGCTATGGTGAGAGAACAACTAAACCTCACTTTTGTCCCAGGCAGAATTTCTCTCTTGTTATAGTTAGAGCAGATTACAACCCTTAGAATGGTTGATTGTGGAAGTACACTGTTTATTAACTGTCAGGGGTCCTTTACCTTTAATGAGTAATAATTAAGACTTTCAGACTCATCTATCCTGTAGGTTACGAAAAGAATGCTGAAGAATTTGCATCCTTCCTCAATTTAGAATGTGTTTAGACCAGCACACATTTTATCCTCACAACCCTGTGACATAGATTAGGCTGAGAAATGGCAATTTGCCCAGTTCCACCATGTGAGATTCCTAGCTGGGGATCTGAGCCCATATTTCCATAATCCAGGTCCAGTACTCTGTTCATTAAACCATACCGACTCTTAAGTGAAATATCAGTTCTTTAAATGACTTCTTCCTCATTCCACTAGAGTTTTTCTTGGTACTTACATGTTTTAAACTCCAAAACACAATCCTAATATAAAAGTTCATATTAGAGATGTCATTATCTAACATCAAATTACTACTTAGAAATGTCACTTTTATTAGAGTATGACACTCTTTGGGACCTGCTACCTATATATTACCTGACAAATAACATTCTACTCAAGTAAGATGGATGCAAGTGATGATTACATGTCTTTTAGTAACTCATTTTCCAACTCCTAGAACAGTGAGGGTTACAGACAAATGCCATTGCTAGACTATCAGTTGTATTTTTAGGCAAATGACTTTACTGAGGATCAAGTGTCATTGCTACTTTGTTTATGCCAAGTAGACTTCTTGAACATACTTTTGGTATAAAAGTTTTTCACATTTATTGTACTCATTATTTAATGATTGCATATTTGATTAGCACTTGCTATGTATATTTTATGGGGGTTTTTTATCCCCCCCCATGGCATTCTTTCCTGAGTTTGCATTTCATTCTTGCTTTTAACACACAGCCGTTCATAAATTCTTGCAGGTCCCATTACACTTATATAGATATCTGTTTTGTTTAGCTTACTTGACAAAGTGGCGTGCAGGTCATGGCAACCTTAGGGAGCAATGTGAGTGGACAGAAGTTCAGATTTGATTGCTTTGTATAATTGGGTCAATTGTGTTAATCAATAGAATCTTTCTCAATGAAAAGGTTGGTTTTTTAGATAGCTAATTGCATTACTGAAAGTGTGTAGACGCATTCTTATATGTTGATCACAGCATGAAGATATCAGGTTTTTGTGCTTGTACACAAATCTGCTTTTGGCACTGCGTCTGCCTTCTGTCGCTAGGTTACTAATTGTTCACGTTGGCAGTAAGTATTTCAATCTTATGTCAATATTTGCAATATGAGAGTTTTCTTCCCACTCTTGAATAATGTTGTTATTTAAGGTCTTTGAGTATTTACATGTTAGTTATTCTTGCAACACTTAATTAGGCTTCTTGTATGGCTTCATCAGTTCGTCAATAAATGTATGATGAAGGGTAACTTTAGCATTCTTACCCTACTAAATCTAAGGCCATGTACAGTTGTTTCTCTGAAGCATCAAAAATGACAAAACCCTTCCTTCTGCCATGGCATTAACCCTGCAGTAGTTTAACCACTCAAAAGTTCCATTTACTAGAAAAAATGGAGTCTATATACACACAGGAAAATTGTGCTTAAGTATATTTACTTCAGTTTTCTAATAAGCAACTGTAACATCTTCCTTTAGTCCAATGCTGAACTAATGATGAGGTTGACTAGATGTGGGTTCAGGCCTTCTTCAATTTCACTTTTAAGAGAATCTTAGCACTTATTTTGGCTAGAGACCATAGTAGGATACCCTGCTAAGGAAAGTGTGTTATCATGACAGTTCTACAATATCTACACGGTACCTCTGCAAAGCCCAACAATACTAATAACTCAATAAACCAGTTCTAAAACTCTTCTGATTTCACTCCTCTGTGTTTGGTTCATCTTGCCTTTCTTGATCCTGGTAGTTTTCATCTACTAGAACGTTTGTTCAGAAGTTAGATTCTTATGCAACTCGGATTATTCATGGTTAACTGGGAGTGATAGTGGATTGCTCCAGTTAAGTAGGAACTTTGTTAGAAGACTGCTTAGCACAATCTGGCACTTTAGTTCAAAATAGCTAATGGACGCCAGTAAATATTAGTACACATACAAAACAGCTGATGAGAACTAATGTGAGATACTTGAACATGCACTGCCCAAGGAAGGATTAATTGGAATAAGAACAATAAATAATATCTACTTCATTTGATGTTTATGGTCTGTAGTTCAAATAAACTGAGCTTGTGCGTGGGAAGAATACTATCTCAAATATATGAAGGGATGCAGAATTGGGAAAACCTTGGGAAATACATATACACAGCTATATACAGTCATAATAAGAACCTGTGGACTTGAAATTAAAAATATTAGAGGAATAAAATTATGGGACAGTTTCCCTAGCACAGTTTTGAAGAGCCTGGTTTCCAGGCAGGAGGATAGTATATTAATGGAGACTATAGACTGAGGAATGGAATTATTGTAAGATCTTAGGGCTTTTCTCCTTTTCCAGAGATAGTATGCTGGATAAGGTTTGCTTCATACTCACTCAGAATTGAGAAGAGATTCAGAAGTTTCATATCTATTTATAAAACAACATATTCTTGTTGCGTGAGTGTAAGAAACTCTCTAAGTTACATTAAGAGTGTGGTTGCTTCCAAGGAGGAAACCTCTAGAATGGTTAGAATTGGTCTGGGTGGCACATAATAGATGACCTATCTCAAACCATGAATTGTAAAATTCAGTGGTAAAGGATCCATCATTCTTGGTGCTAGAAGATCATCTCTCTTTGAAATGGCACAGAGACAGCTTGATTTGTCTCTAAACAAAAACAATCTGTTCTACAGGGCTTTTGCCTATTCCAGTGCTTGCTAATTCCTGTACTTTGTGGTATAGTTTCTTTCTTTCTTTCTTTCTTTTACTGAGAACATTGGAAGATCTGCTTTCATATGGGAGCTGGGGTTTATCTTCTGCTGTTCATTTCTAGTCCCTTGGTTGTCCAACTGTTGTCTTGCTTCTATTACAGAGACTGACCATTCCCAGCAGCTGCCCTGGAAGCTTTGCAGAATTGATGCTCCAGTGTTGGGAAGCAGATCCAAAGGTATTTATTTACTGTTATCCACTGTGTGTTTTAACTGTACTGTGTTTTAAAAAACAAAAACAAACCCCAAACCCTCCTGTTGCAGATGGGACACTAAATGTGAGATAAGAATTTTCCATTTGTATTATTTCATTTCATTTCCACATACCACCCACCCTCTCTGTTGACACTGGATAAGTTTAAGGGAGCCAGGATTTCAGGTACAGAGCCTGCAATCCTATATGCACTTACCTGGGAGTAAGTCCCACTGAACTCATGTAATGGATTGCCCTGTGAATTATCTGGGTAAGCGTATATTATCATCGGATTTAAGCAATGAAAAAAACTTCATAAATACAATAATAATTATAAAACTATAACAAACTCCTTTTTTGTATCAATCATATATTTATTATAAATTTTGTTAGCAGACGTTCTATTTTCTTTTACCTTATAAACTGTTGAATTCAGGCGCTGCAGAGGCCTGGATCCCCACCAGTTCTTTAAATTTCACCCTTGAAAAGTCTTGATAAATGTTACCTCAAAAATCTTCCCCTATATTGAATAGCCCATGCCCCTTAAACATGCCCACATTTCATTGGGTGTCAGGATTGAACTCCCACCCTCCCTCCCTTCCATTCTGAATAGAGGAAAGAGTTTATTTTTACGAGCAATCATAGTGTTGCCTGATATAGGTGTCTTTTTCACGTTGTTGAAGATGCCTAATGGGGAAGGAGCGTGCCCACACAATTTGGATTCCTGTCCCTTTTTCTGCTCATTTAGGTGTGGCGGCCAATTTGTGTTCAGCAGTCATTTTCTGTTACACCACATCCTACAGAGAGCCATTTTGTATTATGCTGCACGCTCAGTGGCAGCCATTTTTTGACTGGTGCCCATTGAACTTCCTCAAAATTCCAAATGTTCCCACTGGCCCAAAAAGTTTGGCAGGCCCTGAAGCAGACTGACCTTCATCATATGGCCCAAAGCATTTCTCAACAATACCATAACAACAGTGAGCACAGTGATCTACTTTACATCTCCCCTCACCATGACCACAACCACCAACTCCTTTTCCACTTATCAGGGTCCCAGAATTTATTTACCTTATATTGCTAATAGTAATTTGATACAATATTTCCCTACTAGATGAGTAATTTCAAATCTTGCTTAAATGCTTAACTTTACACTTAATTCATATATATTTTTGGTGATCACTAAAGAGATATCCACTTGATTTCTGGCTTATCCCGTGATAATTATTTTTACCCTTGAGGATTTACCATTCAGGGTGGAGACATTCGACCCACATTTTAAAGCAAGCCAACCTAATTCAACCGTTCTAGACACAACTCAGCTATCCATTAGATCACACGCTTCTCCAAGTTTTGCAAAAGCAGTTTCCTTTCCAAAAATATGTCTACAGTGTTATAGAACAAAAATGCGTTTTTGGGTGGGGCAAGGGAAATGCATACAATTTTACATGCCAATTTTTGCGTTGCTTAAAAAAAAGAATGCATAAAACATTGAATGCATCATTGAATGGATGTGACACTAACGCAGAACAGAAATAGTCCGTCCTGATGTACATTGTTCCAAATCTAAACTGGGATTGACTGATGTACTTTGAACCAGCGGATGCCATGGTTGGTGCAAAGGAATCGAGTCTTTCCTCCATGCCCTCATTCACATTTATTGCTGTGAGGCTGTAGCCACTCATTACCCATGTGGGAACCACAGGGAGGCATGAACTACTGAAGCAAGCCATTAGGACTCTACATTAGGAATCAATTATGGAATTATATCAACAGGTGGAAATCATATACTGCCAAGAATGCACCTGCTGCCATTGCTATCCTTCTGCTCCAAGCTGATTAACTGTAAACTATACAGTATGGTCCTAAAAATGCGGGTTTTACAGGAGTAGTTGAGGGAAATAGCTGTGTGTGAACATGCAGAATAGACGTGGGATGAGGTGAGGGGAACGGCAACCGCTGAGCTCTAAGCAGTTGTCTTACAATTGTGTGCAAGATGGACCAGAAATGACAGACAAAGAGATCCCTTCACCTAAACGTTGAATAGGCAGCTCTTGCATAGAAGAGCACTTGTCTCTTTTTGTTATACATTTGACATTTTTTTAATGTTGTTTGACATTTGAAATAAAGAAATTGTCTCTCTTTTATAATGCGAAAATCACTTGGATCTGCCTGGGAGAGACACCTCAGCATTGTTCCTAATTGTTTTTGTGCACTCGAATTAAAATGCACGTTTTAATTGCTGCATCTGTAATTTTAGCAGAAATGGTATAATTACAGGCGTGATGCAGAGAGAATGTGTATCATCCGTTTATTATGTATCCACATTTTGGTTTCAACCTTTTGTCTCAACCTTGTCTGGGGTCTGTCAGACAGACTAACGGAGGCGATGCTCTCTCTCTCGAGAAACATTTTAACTCTGACTTTTTCAGTTTTCAACAATTACCCCACTTTTTTTCAGCATAACAAAGGAAGCAATGAAGGCAGAAGAAAATGCAAAGAACTTATGACTGCTTTGCCTGAGACAGTATTTTTTTCTTTTTAAACTTGAAATACCGGTAATCAGGTCATCCTTGGTTATGTGGAGCACATTTTCCCCTGTTCTGTTTCTGGACTGCATTCTGACCCAATCTGCCTTGTAACCACAGTGCTAGAATTGGCACAGGGAGGCAAGGATGTTAAAAAGTTGTATAAATTTGCACACTCAACCAAAAAAAACCTCTTGCGTACTACTATTTTATGATTTTCAAGGACCTGATTTGACGATGTGGACAACAAATGTTCTGTTTACCTATGCAAAACTGAAATATTATAAATAACTCCACGTCTTTTTGGGTAACTTCTGCGTAAAGTGAATCCTATGTGCTTTTACAGAACAAAGGCTTCACACCACAAGAAAGAAAAACACAGCTGTATTCTGCATTTGTGTGGCTAACTTTCACAATGAAATGTCACTGTCATGCCTCATGAGGGCACACAAAACTTTTCCAAGTCTTGTCTGCTACTTTATTGTGCTGGGCCTCAGGGTTCTCACATGCTAGGAAGGTTTTCTTTATTTCTTGTAGATTAGTTTGTTCTTGTAATTGTATTGTGAAAACTTCAATTAAAATAAAAAATCCCCATTACTATTTTAAATGTCACTTCAACAAACAAGCAGTCTCTTGATGTGTTAAACATTTTTGGTACTTATTTTTGATGCTTTCCCTCAGTTTTCATCGATATTCTTGTTCTAGGCCCTGAAATAAAGCCGTAATTACAAGTAGCGTGCTACTTTGGTACTTATTTTTGATACTTTCCCTCAGTTTCCTTCCATATTCTTGTTCTAGGCCCTGAAATAAAGATGTAATTACAAGTAGCGTGCTACTTTGGTACTTATTTTTGATACTTTCCCTCAGTTTCCATCCATATTCTTGTTCTAGGCCCTGAAATAAAGACGTAATTACAAGTAGCGTGCTACTTTGGTACTTATTTTTGATAATTTCCCTCAGTTTCCTTCCATATTCTTGTTCTAGGCCCTGAAATAAAGACGTAATAAGTAGCGTGCTTGCTTTTGATTAATCAGAATGGCCTCATGCTGAAGCAAATATATGAGCTTTGTAAAGCATGATTTTTTGATTTTAGGCCACAAATATAAACAATATTTATGTCCCACTTTTTGACTGAACATGCCCAGAGTATATTCATAAAAACCATACAACAGCGTCATAAACATATAAGTGCAACTTACCAAAAGCAGTAACAGCAAACGCAAAATAACACTTTAAAGAAAACAAAAGCAAGGGTAAAAGAACATACACATAAAACTGGCAGCAATAAAGCTAGGAGTTACATGCAAAAAGCCTGTTGAAATAAGTGTTTTCAAATACGTATGGCAAAAGAGAATTGACAGAGATATTGATTCGTTTTGAGTAGAAGAACATTTCAGAGTTGCAGCCCTGTCTTTCTAAAGGCTCTCTCATGCTCAATCACTGAATATCCCAAGTTGGACCAAAAGTGCGTCTCCGGGTAGGCCTATATGGGAAGAAGCAGTCCCTAAACCATTTAGGGCTTTAAAGGTTAGAACCAGCACTATTGAACTGAGCCTTGAAGTGAATAGGAAGCCAGTGTTTGCATACAATGCTTGTGAGGCATACAAGGTTAGTGTTTGTAAAACTGATATTTAAAGTCTTCTTTTTTCTTAAAAAAAAATAAAATCTGGACTTATTTTCCTTACTTTATCTCAAGAACGTGGGTTCCTGCCATACAAGTGTATAATCTGTAGTATGAAGCCTTCCTATAGGGCTGCAGTTTCATTTTACGTACACTGATTGCCACATGGCCATTATGGGAAGGTGTTTCAAATGCAGCATAAGGCAAATATCTTTCTTTCTTTCTTTCTTTCTTTCTTTCTTTCTTTCTTTCTTTCTTTCTTATACACCACCCTATACCTGGAGGTCGCAGGGCGGTTCACAACAAGACCACAACATATAAAATCAAACCAAAAGCAAAAACCCACAGGAATATCTTTGAAGACTGGGAAATGGCAAATTCTGATGTCCTTCCGACATTTATTTGCACTTATGTGCTGTATCCATGGTTAGGATTTCAAACCTTCAAGAAGCGGAAGAGACCTTAAAATCTGCAAATTCTTCCTCCTCCTCCTCCTCCTCCTCACCAAAGCCGGACTCCCTTTGAACCAGCCTTTTCATATGCATTAATAGAATTAGAATTAAACATGGTGTGTTGTAAGCAGAAATTTCGATCTTGTCAGAGGTGCCACTGAGGGAAGGGAAGGAACATTGGTCTCCATATTAGTTTCATTGGAGAAGTCGTCATCCTATTATCTGTGCTTGAGAAAAAATTCAAAAATAGGTTTAGGAGTCATTAGTTACCATAGCATTGCACATGAATAATAAAATTATATCTAAAAATAGAAGGTACATTCAGGACTTTTGCTCTGCTACAATTTTGAGACACTTCTTTTTGCCTGTGTAAAAACAAACAAACACCACCAGTTACATTTTATAGATTTTTTTTCCTCCTTGAATTGCATATACATAATAATTATCTAGTCACCAATATGTGTTGCACTTGCAGCTTTCCTGGGAGAATTCCATTGTTAATGTGGTCCTAGTATGTATTTTCATCATGTCTAAAATATATGTACTTTTCCTCCCTCAGAAAAGACCGTCTTTCAAGCAGATCATTTCAATCTTGGACTCTATGTCAAATGATAGCAACCTCCCAGACCAATGCAACTCATTCCTGCATAACAAGGCTGAGTGGCGGTGAGTCTAATGAATGTGAGATTGTGACAGGGGGTGGGATTAAAATGTTTTATGGAAGGCTAGAGATCCCAGTTGTCTGAATTCATGGCTTTTCTGACCTGAGTTCATTGGCTGAATATGAAAGGAGTTTGACTCCACAAACGTTCACTCCTGAGCAATTGCCTCCTGAGGCAAGGACTTAATTTTGCAAACCCATCACAAATGGGTTCCAGGCAACAGTTTGTTTTTCCAAAGTAATTTTCCTTAGAAAACAGTAAAACCAGATTAAATGGGTGGATTGGCTTTTTTATCTCCACAGCATTGTGTGAATGCTGTGAACATGCATGAAGAGCACAGATCCCACAATAAACACTTGTCTGAAAGCCCCTGAGTACAAACTTCATACGTGGTGCGTTTAAATGACAAAAAGTTCTTCCAGTTGCTTGAGTTCAAGTTGAGAAACCTTGTTTGATTTGCATTCATCAGAAGTTGTTGTTTCTATTTATTTTTAACAATAAGTTGTTTCTAACTGTGGGCTGTTTTCACAGTGGCACTGTTAGTCTACTAAACCTAAGAGTGGAGTCAGAATTTTGTACAGAGATGGGCACGCTAATGAACTCTTGCATTGGACGTGGCCTTGGTGCATCCAATACAAAACACTCAACGAGACCAACTACAACTAAGGACGCGTCTCCACTTCTGCTCGTCCCATGCCATAAAAGCTGGGGTTTGAGCTGTTTTCTGCTTGTTCCACCGCTTTCTCACAGAGAGCCCGCTGTTTAGTGCTAAATTGAAACAAACGGCACTCCGTAGAAAACCCAATTGTCGTTTGTTCCGATTCAGTGCTAAAGATCGGGGAAAGTGGGGCGGCCTAACAGAGGTTTGTGATGCCAGCACACCATCACAAATGCAATGCAGTTCAACAGTATGGCAGTCACTCTTGCTGGCAACATAAGTGTTTAGAATGGGGAAGTCAGTAGACCTACCTTCTACCACTGAACTGTTTCATCGTTGATATTAGATTTGGTCTTGCTCTTGTCTTTATTGTCGTGATACTACTTGGTCTGCCCCCCAAAAAAGTGTTTTTGACATTCTAAGGTCCTTACCCTTAAACACAACTTATTTAAATTTATTATTTTATTTATTTAAACAATTCATATAGCGCTTAACTTCAGTCATCTCTAAGCAGTGTACAAGACTTAAGTGATCCCTGTTATTTTCTGCGCAATACAGATTGTGACATCACCACCTAATAATTACAAAATAATCAGGGTTGGAGGATGCGCTGATTATATTCAGAAGAGTAAGCAAGATGTTAATGTGCATCAAGTTCACAGTTCAGCACTTTTTAAGGTCCATTGTACTTATTAATGAGGGCTGTACTTTTTTTGGTGGGGCAGGAGATGGTGTGTAAAATTAAACACTAAACATTAAAATTTATGGCCATATGAGAAAGGCCTCCGTCTCCATAAAGAGGGCTAGGAATAGCAAACGGCAGAGTTCTAAACTTCTGATGCAATGGAATTGAAACTAAATTCTAAAGTTCAGAAGCAGAATTTTATTGCCCAGTGCAACATTTTTTTATCTCAGATTTGGACATTTTTCATGCACACTTTCCCAGCACTCTTTCATTTTTCACTGTTCTTCTTGAAAGGTCACCACTGAGAATAAGCAGACGAATTTGTTGGTTTATCAAGCACCCGATGGGCTATAATGTTTGACTTGACTTGACTCTCAGTAAACCCAGCATACTTCTTGTTTCTGCGGTGGTTCCATGGATCTTGGTGCAAGTGAAGACTAAGCTCAAACTCATTGACACTTTCCACTTTGGGTCCAGCATTAACGGCATTCATAGGTGCTAAAAGTCTCCCTCGCTGCATGATTCTCAGCACGTTTTCTCAGAAGCCCTGCTGTGTTCGGTGGTATTTTTATGGGAGTGAGTGTGCACAAGCCAGCCTCTGTGTACCTTTTGAGAACGTCGTTATATCCGTCTTACAGATAAAACATTAAAGCAGGTCTGCTTAGTGTGCTTTGAAGGCCTTTTGAACGGAGAGCTGTGCAAGCAGAAGGATTGTAACCCAGGGATCTTTGCAGGAGTCTAAATTAAGAACCTTTGGCCGTTCTCCAGATTAATGCGGAGCACAATTTAATAACGTACTAAATTGTTATGGGCCCGCCTCTCTCTAAAAGAGAGAGAGAGAGAGAGCAGAGAAAAATACACGGGAATTGTATAGAGTGGTTTAAAGATGTAAAGGGTTTTTTAAAAAAATAAAAGATTTATAGAAACAGGGTGTATCAAAACAAAACATCCTAAACTCAAGAGAACTTTGGAAGTGGACTGATAACAAGAGAATTTTATTGCATGGGTGGAAAAAGTGAGCACAAGATCGGAAGTTTGAGCCAAGTCACATGGTCAGAATATAAATAGCCTCTTTCAGAACAGACATTATTCTCCCACTGAATCAGCAGAGCATGGCAGTAACCAGCATTTGGGAAGAGTTAGAATGCTTTGCGCCATCTTCTGTTGAAAAACGGAAACTGCATCACAGAACTTTGGATAACACTCAAAGCTTACTATGAAACATACTTTTCAGCCTAATCCCAAACATGCTCACTTGGAAGTACCAGTTCCCGCCGATTTCGGCGGCACTTACTACTTAAAAAATGCTCTTTGGATTTGCAGCCTTTTGAGTTCCATTCATATTTAGCTTTTCAAGATGAAGCAATGCATCCTTCGCTCCTCTTTCCTGTTGCATAAACAGGAAAATATTTGCAAACTGCCAGAAGTGCATTATCAGCACACATCTGAATGCAAAAACATGCAAATAGCACGTATAGGTTTCAAAAACTTAGCAAATGCTGTTAAAGCAGCAGAACTGATTTGAAGCATTGGAAGATGTTGACAGTACGTAGTTTTCACTGCATGCCAGACTTCTGGAATACGCAGAAATGACTAGTTGAGATGAAAATAAAAAATAAAAAAATTGCGTCTTAGGTTTTGGTAGGTGAGGCAAGCTAGTCTCGTTTTGATACACGTAATTACTGTTTTTCTGCTGTCAGATGTGCAGGATCAAGCCAATGTACCAGGTACCATAGTTACTGAAGTGTCCTTATGATGTATCTGAATTGCTTGTAGATGCTGCTGCTCTATTTAGGCCCAGCTCACATGTAATACGAAACCCAAACTAGCTTGGCGACAGCAAGCAGGCTGCTTCATTTCCTCCCTTGATTCTGCTGCTGTTTCACTATGGTTTGGCATAGTAAAAGGTAAAAAGGTAAAGGACCCCTGGGCAATTAAGTACAGTCAAAGGCGACTATGGGGTTGCAGCGCTTATCTCGCTTTCAGGCCGAGGGAGCCAGCGTTTGTCCACAGACAGCTTTCCAGGTCATGTGGCCAGCATGACTAAACCGCTTCTGGTGCAACAGGACACTGTGATGGAAGCCAGAGCACATGGAAACTCTGTTTACCTTCCCACCCCAGTGGTACCTATTTATCTACTTGCACTGGCATGCAGGAGTTGGCAGGAGCTGGGACAGAGCAACGGGAGCTCACCCCGCCGCAGGGATTTGAACTGCTGACCTTCTGATTGGCAAGCCCAAGAGGCTCATTGGTTTAGACCACAGCGCCACCTGCATCCTTTACCTTTACCTTCAACCATATACTCATGGTGGTTTACAAAAAGAATAAAACAAACTAATTCATTTGCCATTTTACAACAACAACCACAACAGCCATGGTTATTTAGACCACAGCAACACCTTTACTTTACCTTTGGCATAGTGTTACATGCCAAACCATAGGGCAGCAAACCTTTTGTGGCTTGTTTGGCAGAGACAAACCTTGTGCCTAGGTTTGCACTTTGCCAAACTGTGCCTTCACTTGCAATCAGTGTAGCGGCAGGAAGACTGGAGGACAAGTGAAGCAGTCATGTGTTGTTTTTTTCTGTGGGTTCCCATGTTCTTGTTTCTTCTGCCTAAGACATGGTTTCAGTTAATGTCCCATGCAAACAAGGCTCAAGTCTTCTATGGCAATTCATGCTGTCACAGAGACAGCCGCTTATGCCACAGTGCCAACACAATATTCTAGATATGTAAAAAAAACAGCTGTTCTTTTGAAATGGTAGTTTGTGGTTTCTAACCATTGGGTCTCAGGGATATTGAAAAGCAATATGATCTTTATAAGCATACTGTATAAATAATGTCAAGAATCAGAACCAAATTGCAAAGTTTCCCCCTTGTTATTGTTGGTTGAAAAAAAAGCAAATGCTATCAAAATGGCATTGTGTAAAAGAATATTTGTGTGGTTTTTCACTTTTATTTCAATTTTTATCCAAAGTCTCACTAAGAAATGTGGGGCAGCTTCCAGATACATGAACATATTTAATATTTATAAGTTTGCTTTGAGCCATTTTTTAAATAAATAAAGCAACTAAATAATAATAATAATAATAATAATATGCAAAACATTAATAGCAAAAAAAACAACAGTTCATGGATTTTTAAAATATACAAAAGCACAGTTCCCAATTATAAGTATATAAAAGCACAGTGTCCCTGGTTATCAGATGCCTGTTAAAGTAGAAAGAAAGCTCATAATATTTTTAAGGATTTTTGCTTTTATTTGAGATATTGCTGATACGTTTGCCAGAGCACAACATAAAAGTACAGTATCAAGTAAACAGATTTCCACCTTTAGCCTTACATAAACAGATTTCCACCTTTAGCCTACATAAAAATGAACTGCAATAGTGGAGTGATCTGAGTTGTGGAGAAACAAGCCACATTAATCTGCAAGAACCACCAAAATAAACAGAATACACATTCTCAGTAATGTTAGATGCAGATCGCTAAACTTGTGGAGTAACAGACTCATTAACTGGGCAATGTACAGGAGCCTTCCATTTAATTACACTGTTCTATTATTATGCTTTTTCTTTCTTTTTTAGAATGCAGCTGTTTTCCCCCCGAGTCTGACCTTTTATTATACAGAAGTTTTTGCCTAATGAAGGGAGATAATTATAGTACATACACAGTATGATTTTGACATATGGAAAGCGGTTGTTTCCAAGACTTTCCTAGGCCAGTGATTTACTTAAAACTGGATAGCATCTTCATAAAGTTTTAAAATGGATAGATGCACGCATTTAAGCGATACAAATAAAGATAACTTGTGTTCTTCTTTTGTACTCTGCAACTGTTAATGGGGTTTATATTGTTTATTTTACAGGGTTGTTGTTGTTGTAAAATGGCAAAGGAATTAGTTTGTTTTATTAATTGTTTTATTCTTTTTGTAAACCACCATGAGTATATGACTGAAGGTAAAGATAAAGGACGCAGGTGGCGCTGTGGTCTAAACCAATGAGTCTCTTGGACTTGCCAATCGGAAGGTCGGCAGTTCGAATCCCTGCGACAGGGTGAGCTCCCGTTGCTCTGTCCCAGCTCCTGCCAACCTAGCAGTTTGAAAGCACGCCAGTTCAAGTAGATAAATCAGTACCACTGAGGTGGGAAGGTAAACGGCGTTTCCATGCGCTCTGGTTTCTGTCACAGTGTTCTGTTGAGCCCAAAGCGGTTTAGTCATGCTGGCCACATGACCCAGAAAGCTGACTGTGGACAAACGCCAGCTCCCTCAGATGAGCGCCCCATAGTCACCTTTGACTGGACTTAACCATCCAAGGAACCTTTACCTTTTACCTTTACCTACATGACTGAGTGCTAATGTGTGTGTACATGTATATATACACTGCACAGTATATTCCTGAAGAGAATGAAGTGTCTTCATTAATTCAAGATGCATTTACACTTCTTCAGGTTATATTCTGGTCCACAATGACCTGCCCCAAGTTTCCATCAAGTTTGACCCTTCCATCTATATTCTGTTGCCTTGCAGTGCAGCACCTGCCAATTTAGGACTTAATTAGGTCTCCTCTTCTGCATAATGTCTTGCACCGATTAAGACGTGCAGGATGACATCATTACGCTACCTATTGCCCCATCTCAACCTTATGGCGTTGGCTGCATAGATGGGGAGCGTGTACGGTGTTGACAACATGTCACGCTTCTGTTTCCCGGACGATACGAGAAAGATGGGACAAAGAAATGCAGAGGGACAGCAGTCCTGTGCCTCTCACAATGCCACGTTAAGTTCTTAGAATTACATTTGGATTACACGTATAACAGATTACTAAATGGATTGATGTATTTTACATGGTGACACTGGGGTTGCATGTCATGCTCTTTTGCCTTTTCTTGCCAAGGCTATTCCTGTTGACAGTTATGGGTCGTTTCGGTGCCAGGCTTATAATTCAGGCACAACACGAGCTTGGCAGTGAATGGGAGTCATGGCTGGTTAGGAAAGATATCTGAAAAACAAGTAGGGGAAGGCGCAGGGGAAAATGACGCTAGCATTGCCACCTGAAGAGACAGGGATCTCCAGAGTTTCAAAAACTCATGAGTGGAGTTTCTCAAAGTTATTTAACGGGGGGAAAACCATGAATAGCTTTAGTTGTACATGACAGGTATACTAAAGAGTGAAAATGAGGTTTAGATATAATGAATATGGAGGCTTACATTTTATTTTATTTTTGAACGTGTTATGTGAAGCTGCTTAACAAACAAAAACTCTTTCAAGAAACAGATAGGTAGCCGTGTTGGTCTGCCATAGTCAAAACAAAAATTTTTTTTTCTTTCCAGTAGCACCTTAAAGACCAACTAAGTTAGTTCTTGGTATGAGCTTTCGTGTCTGAAGAAGTGTGCATGCACACGAAAGCTCATACCAAGAACTAACTTAGTTGGTCTTTAAGGTGCTACTGGAAAGAAAAAAAATTTTTTCTTTCAAGAAAGTTAAAGTTTCTTTTTGAGCTTTTTGATTCCCCCCCCCCCATAAAATTATTTTGCAGCACAATTTTATGCATGTTTACTTGCAAGTAAGTACAGCGGGACTTATTCTTATGTCAATATGCATAGAAAGTCAGCCACAAAGTCCCTTCCCCTAGTCATCCTTAAGCTGCCATTCCTTTTTATTCCTATACCTTTGTTTTCGGTCTCAACACCTGATTAACAATCATTGGTTTTTATTTTTTATTTATTTCAAATGTATACTCTGCCATTTGGGGCCGACTGTGGCTGTCGAAGCAGCTCACAATGTGTGCTTTAAATAGATGGCACCAGATGGAACTTTCCATATCAGTTCAGTTTAAATAGGGAAAGTGTTTGGCTCCAGATACCTGCAGCACCCTGGCTGAGCGAGGGTGATGTCATCTGTTGGAACAGCCTTCTGTGCCCAGATCCCTTTACAGATTAGATCCCTATGTGCAAAAAGGGCACAGGGCAGGTTGTTGCCCTTGGTGCAGTGGGATTATGGAGAAAGTGCCAAGCATACAAATTAGTACAGTATTATCACCTTCACCTGTTTGGTGTAATGGGAAACCTTCTTTCATGTGAAGAGGTAGGGAGATCACTGCATGAAAGATACCTGGATTGTGGCTACAGCACACAGCACACCAGCATGTTTTTGTTCGGTAGACACTGATATGGGCTTAAATATTGAATATTCAGCGTCCCTAATCCATGTGAAATTAGTACGGGTTATGTCCAACTTCCTTAGTTTCAGTGGAACTTTACCCCTGCACATGGACCCAGAAGTAAGCATCACTTCATTAATAATAATAATAATAATAATAATAATAATAATAATAATAATTTATTATTTATACCCAGCCAGATGGGCAGCTTCCAACAAAATATTAAAATACAGTAGTCCATCAGATATTAAAAGCTTCCCTAACCAGGGTTGCCTTCAGATGTCTTCTAAAAGTCAGGTAGTTGTTTATTTCCTTGACATCTGATGGCAGGGCGTTCAACAGGGCGGGTGTAACTTGGCTTCTCGCAGTGAGGAAAGCGCCAGAAGGCCCTTGGCACTGGATCTCAGTGTCCGGGTAGAACGATGGGGGTGGAGACCCTCCTTCAGGTATACAGGGCCGAGGCCGTTTAGGGCTTTAAAGGTCAGCACCAACACTTTGAATTGTGCTCAGAAACGTACTGGGAGCCAATGTAGGTCTTTCAGGACCGGTGTTATGTGGTCTCGGTGGCCGCTCCCAGTCACCAGTCTAGCTGCCGCATTCTGGATTAGTTGTAGTTTCCGGGTCACCTTCAAAGGTAGCCCCACATGAGCGCATTGCAGTAGTCCAAGCAGGAGATAACCAGAGCATGCACCACTCTGGCGAGACAGTCCGTGGGCAGGTAGGGTCTCAGCCTGCGTACCAGATGGAGCTGGTAGACAGCTGCCCTGGACACAGAATTGACCTGTGCCTCCATGGACAGCTGCAAGTCCAAAATGACTCCCAGGCTGTGCACCTGGTCCTTCAGGCGCACAGTTATCCCATTCAGGACCAGGGAGTCCTGATTCTGGTGTATTCCTGAAAGACTAACTTTAGGTGTCATAGAATCATGGAATTGTAGAGCTGAGGATCCTCTCTAGTCCAACCCCCGACAATGCAGGAATATGCAGCTGCCCCACACAGAGATTGAACCTGCAACCTTGGCATTATCAGCACCATGCCGTAACCAACTGACCTATCAGAGCTGAGTAAGCGTCAGTAAAAAATAAATAAATTGCTGAGTTGAAGGTGTAATAGACAAGTGGCTACCTAAAGTAATTCAGGCCCGGTGTATAAACCACATATAGAGGTGTGCAGGCATCTTATGTTAGAAGTGAATGTTCTTTCATAACCCACTTGCGATGTGCTCAGGCCTGACTTGGGCATGTAGCAGAATGAGATGGTAGATTTCTGAGGTGGTAGAATGTATTGTAGCTCTTCAGAGCACAAGTGACAGAGCATTTTGCAGTACTTTCTCTGGCATGGAATATAAAACTGGGGAAAAAACAGGGAGGCAACCAAGCCTGTCTATGATGTGATATTATATTACTTGGAAATGTGTGGGGTAGTTTTTTTAAGCTCTTTTCCTTTCAAAGTGGAGAAGTGTTTGCAATGTAGGTATTTGCAATGGGGTGGGGGGAAATGGCTGGGGGCCAGGAAATTGAAACAGTATGAAGTGGTAAAATGGGCCACTGCACTGCATACTGTACGTAGGTGGGGGGATGTGTGGAATCACGTTTCTGAGTGCTCCCCTGTGTTAAAAGCTTGCCGCAAGTCGAAAACCACCACATAGCATGCAAATCTTTCTCCTTGATCTGCCAGCTTTCTGTTTGCATATTGTTTTCCCCAACATGAAACTACTCATCCACAGTCTGAAATGGTGCCTCTCAAATCCAATGAATTGTGTTGCATTTGAAGGCACAACTTTATTTCATTCAACTGAAGTAAAATGTAGTTTACAAACAACATCATCAAAACCCAGGGTTTTAAACACCTTTCCTTTTTTTTAAAAAAAGTGTGATACCTTCTGGGCTTTATTGTCTAGTGTGAACATTTTCTGTTGTGTTTATGGTTCAGAAAACTCTCTCTTGGTGGTAATTAAATGTCCTGCTTGAGTTAGTATTGCACTTTTCACCCTTTCACGTTTAATTAATATTCACGTGGAAAACTTTTCATGAACGATTTGTACTTGTCATGAGAAAGACGCGACCTAACAAATTGTCTCCTTGCAGATGTGAAATAGAGGCAACGTTAGAGAGGCTAAAGAAACTGGAACGTGACCTGAGCTTTAAGGAGCAGGAGTTAAAAGAACGGGAGAGGCGGCTGAAGATGTGGGAGCAAAAACTAACCGAACAGTCCAACACACCTGTGAGTACATACAAGGCTTTGAATCTTTTATCATACATCGCAGTAGAATTTGGATACTCCCAACAAAAGCTGGACCCAAAGACCTCAACGGGCTGCGCTCACCAAAGTGGAATTGTGGGGGTCTCCTCCTTCTCCCACCCTCCACTTTGAACAGCAGCAGGGGTGACCGGCAGGTGGGTTGGGTGCTGCACACCTGGCTTTCCGACAGCTGCACTGATGTGTTTATCAGGATGGAAAGATGGCAGGAAGGTTGGTGCAGCAGCTGAGTTGGACCTGCCCCTGAGCACCAGACTGCCATGTTCTGCTGCCTTTTGAAACCTCCCTCACTTTCAAATGTGGTTTGTCCTACAGCAAGGGTTGTTGCCGTTTGAGAATCAAAGCTCCCTTGGAACCAGCTCTAGTTGTAGTTCTTTGAACTCCAGCAAAAGTATGTCTTAACTTTCTGCTGAAGAGTGGGGCATCAGATATTTTAAACAAGTGTGGCTATAGCCCGTTGCCTCCATTAGTTAAGTGCATCCTGAAACATTCCATCTAGTGCGTTATAAAAATGAAGTCCGTAAATGCGGTTGTTCTAGCTAACTCCTGGCTAATAATGGAGGGGGGGACCCACAGCTGCATGTAGATCATGCTGCTGGTGTGTGGGAAGCCCTGGTACAGGGGGCTCTTAAACAGCATCCACTTTCAGACCAGTATTGCTATTTTTGTTTCAATTTGCACTGCCACCGATATATATGCTTACGAATTCAATAATAATAATAATAATAATAATAATAATAACAACAATAATAATAATAATATTTATTCCCCGCCCATGTGATTGAGTTTCCCCAGCCACTCTGGGCAGCTTCCAACAGAATATTAAAATACAATGGTCTATTAAACATTAAAAACTTCCCTAAACAGGGCTGCCTTCAGATGTCTTCTAAAAGTCTGGTAGTTGTTTTTCTCTTTGACATCTGGTGGGAGGGTGTTCCACAGGGCGGGTGCTACTACCAAGAAGGCCTTCTGCCTCGTTCCCTGTAACTTGGCTTCTCGCAGTGAGGGAACCGCCACAAGGCCCTTGGAAGCTGGACCTCAGTGTCTGGGCAGAACGATGGGGGTGGAGACGCTCCTTCAGGTATACTGAACCAAGGCCATTTAGGAACGTAAGGTTCCAAGTCCCTGCGTGTGCTTTAATATGCACATGGAGCTCTTGCACAGATATTCTCCTCCCAGTGGGAGGAAGGAGAATACCCAGGCATTCAAGGAAATGCATGGTCAGATCAACTTCCTCCATTGAAGTGAATGCTGATGCCACTCCAGAAAGTGTAGCCCTGTGTGGCCATCAGGGCTCATACACCTGCTAGCGAAATTCTGAATAATTGTAATTTTAAATGGGCAACCATAGCAATATTTAGGATTACCAATACTCTCTATTATACTTATGTTCCACTTTTCCTCCCAAGAGGCGCAGAGCATCTGACTGGGAGTCTTTCTGGGATGTCCACGTAAGACACTGACCAGGCTGCGATCTGCTTGGCTTTAGTAGTGTGCTAGCATAACTGCCTTCAGACTGTTTTTATGGGTCACATATTCTTAGAATACGAATAAATGAATAATGAACAGCCTGCAAAATTGCATATATACAATTTTTTTATTATATAAAAAGGTGATTGGATTCTGTTTGCAAAATCAGCAATTATGTTACTGTAAGATTTGCTGCACATAGTAGAGCCGGGCCCTAAAAATAGTCTGGTGCAGGAAGAAGGTTGAGGAATCTCTATGTCAGTGGTGGAAGCACAGTCCAAATCAAGGCTTGCATATGGGCAACAGATCTTTGCTGCTGGACATATTAGACATTCCATAAAAGTTGATATATAAATAAAGTGCAAAACACAAGTAACATTTTCTGCGTAATCTTGATTAGGGAGTGAAATCATACGCCTAAGGAAAGAATGCAAGACTGACAACTGACCATAAAAATGTATATATATACTGTATATGATTGAACAGTATTACCGTAGCATTTTGTGGCATTTGTAAATAAGCTGCTGGCCTTCCTATTTGCATTATTCCATTGTGTTGCATTTTACTCCCCCCCCCCAAAAAAACACCCCAGTGGGCGCTAATTGACTTTCTTCCACCCAACATCCATTTGATCCAACGTTGATACATTCTGCATCTTTTGCCATGTGTTGCCCTTCTACGATTGCCTGTAGCTCACAGGTTGTAATCACTCTTTAATTTTAGTACCTATTTTGGCCTGTTCACTGTTTTTGCACCTTCTTTCTGAGGCACAGCTTAATGACATCTATATGAATCACACTGCATGTGTATTCCAGCTGTGAACATGTAGTAGCATATAATGATGAAGCACAGATTTTTCCCCAGAAGCAAGGTTCTCTGTGTTCTCAGTAGGCAGCCGGTAGGCTCCCTTTAATGTCTGCGAAGATCCAGTAGCTAAGATATGGGCCATCACCTACATGGTGCACAGCATGAAACATAGCCCTAATGAGCCAGTCTTCCCGCAAGCAAGGCTAGCAAGGATTTTTATGCTGCACTTACTTATCGCTTCTACTGTTCACCGGCTGGCTTTGCTGAGCGAAGGTGTTGTGGCGAGGCCCCATTGTGCTTAGCATAAACCTCCTTTTTGTAGGACATTAATACAACTCTCCTTTTTTTACAAGTAGGGACAATTCTGTCGGCAGAGAAGACTTAAGATAATGCAGAAAGTAGAGTGCCTTTCAAACTTCTTAAATGGATTGTCATGCAGCTGAAAGAGCATCTGTCAGATTTTTTGAATAATGAAAACTCTTGCTGTTTCCTTGACTTGCCTCCGTCTCCACCCCCCATTTTGCTTTATTTCTTAAGAATTTTAACTTCAGAACTCTTCTATACACAAAAACAAATCATAGATACGTTGACATTAGAAAGGACACAAATGTCCTCTGCTGCCCTGTGAAAATGGCTGCTGTTGTTGACAAGAGCTCTATATTCTTTCTTCATGGCAGTAGAACAGGCATAGGCAAACTCAGCCCTCCAGATGTTTTGGGACTACAACTCCCATCGTCCCTAGCTAACAGGACCAGTGGTCAGGGATGATGGGAGTTGTAGTCACAAAACTGGAGGGCCGAGTTTGCCTATGCCTGCAGTAGAAGTATTAGGATAGTAAAACTGCAATGAAGGAGAAATAAACCTATGAAATGATTTGCAGGGTGTTCCTTTTCTGCATTTACTGAAAGTCCTTCCCTGGCACCTCTATATGGATGAAGGGCTAGGCCATTGTCTGGAGCAGTAAAGAGTGACTGGAAGTGAGGACCATAGAGTCTTCAAAAGGATAGGGCACCTTTGAAAAGGAACATGTCCAGTCCTACAAATGGCGCACTGGAAACCCATTGCTATAGAGAGGCTTGGAGGGGCAAGGAAATTAGATTCACTAATTTCTAGCACGGTGGCTCTGTTCTCACGTCACCATGAAGCACATGGTTTGCCTTGAACACACAAATGGATCTGACTTCGCTCCTCCCCTGAGTGTGAGCAGGGACAACAAACCACTATGTGAAACAAGGCTATGAGACTCTGTCTCTCTCTGGTGGCCCCACAAAGCATAATCCACTCTACAATTCATGGAAAGCTCCCATCACCATATGAAATGCAAATACAGTGGTGCCTCGCAAGACGAAAAGAATCCGTTCCGCGATTCTCTTTGTCTAGCGGTTTTTTCGTCTTGCGAAGCAACCCTATTAGCGGCTAAGCGGATTAGCGCTATTAGTGGTTTAGCGGCTTAGCAGCTATTAAAGGATTAGCAGCTAAGCTGCTAAAAGGCTATTAGCAGCTTAGCGGCTTAGAAAAAGGGGGGCGGGGGGGGGGAAATCGCAAGACTAGCAAGACGTTTCGTCTTGCGAAGCAAGCCCATAGGGAAAATCGTCTTGCGAAGCAACTCAGAAACGGAAAACCCTTTCGTCTAGCGGGTTTTCCGTCTTGCGAGGCATTCGTCTTGCGGGGCACCACTGTAGCAGGTTCTGAGGGGCAGTTTTTGTTGGTACCATGGCAGGGAGACAAATAGTTAAACTTCTCTTTCCCACCTCCCAGCCTCAAGGGTGTGCAGCTTGATTGCATTCACACAATTAATGTCACATCTAATTTGGCCCCAAAACATGGGCTTTAATTGGGACCCTCTAGGATAGAACCTAATTTTGAAAACTGGCATCACCAGTTATCTCACCACAAGAGTAACCACAACTACTGGCGTGAATTCTTCTTAAGTCTTTCAGACATGGGCTGCCAGGGCAAAGGGAGTGGCATTGGATATTTTGTCCAGGGTGCTGAACAATTATAATTTAACAGAGCGCGATAAAACTCAAAAGTGCTCGGATTGCGAAGGGTGACCCATAGCATTACAATCTGGGCACTGGTTACTCACTTCTTGATTACTGTAATACAGGGGGCTGCCTTGGAAGGCTGTTCATAAACTACAGTTGGTTCAGGCTCCTGAAGCTAGGCTTCTTGTGGGGTGCGATGTGGGGACTCACGGTACTCCCCTTTTGTAACAGCTGCACTGGCTCCCTGCTTCCAGATGTTGCTCATTTAGTCCCATAAAGCCCTAAAAACAGCTTGAGATCAGGTTATCTGAAGGACCGCCTTCTTCCATATAGTCCTGACTGAGGACTAATGCCTTCCAGGGGCCCTTCTCACTTTCCCTTTAGGAATTCTTACCGTGACACCGCATAAAACGGCCTTTTGTGTGGTGGCCCCTCCATCTGCAGAGATCTCTATGATTCCTTTACCGTATGCATTTCAGAGAGCAGTTGAACCTTTCTCCTCAAACATTTTAGCTCTTCAACCTAATTTGGGTGCTGTGAATTTGCTCATATCTTATTGTTTTTTTAGGGTTCCCCGTTCTGATCTCCTTGGGAAAGAGCAGGATATAAGCTTATCCAGTGCTGTTTTTCTAGAAAAAGAGGTGCCAGAACTCACCACGAACACCTCCCTCGTTCTCTTAGAATGGCAACAGCGCCCACCTGAGAGGTGCCGGAACTGAGCTCTGGCTGAAAAACTCCCTGAGTTTTTCTTAAAGAAAGAAATGCTTGGCTTTTCATTGCAGAAGCAAGGACAACCCTATGTGGGAAAAGACTGAAGTCAAATAAGTAGATTCGCTTCAACAGGAACATGCTTTGTTTGAAATGTAGTTCAGCAATTTTAGCTCCTGAACTCAGTTCTGTGTCAGTTTGGGCAAGAAACTATCTGAAGAGGGTGGGGGGTGGGGGAGTGAAAAAAAAAGGATACTTAATTAATATGCAAGAATTAGTGCATAGAACTTATGTCAGGAATTGGAAGCAGATGGAGACACATGCTAAGCAGAGACTTGTCAAGTTTAAGGGGGCTAAGCTGCAGCTGCACAGCACCTGCTGTATCATTGTCAAGCATTGTGGCAACATCGACATGGAATTGAAAGGAGAACAAATTGAACAGTTTTATGGTTATATTATGGAAACTCTTCCCTCTTAGGCCTGATTCACACATGCAAATAGTGGCTACTTATAATGCAACTACAGAATGCTCAGTGCACCAAGTCATTCATGTAAAGCAGTGTGTGTGTGTGTGTGTGTGTGTGTGTGTGTGTGTGTGTGTGTATTTTCCTTGCTACTCCCCGCCCCCCAAGCCACTGGAAATACACACACTTCCTTTTATTTTCCATTTTGCACCGACAAATTGATTGCCGCATGGAGCAGACTGTGCTTGGTTGCATTGTATACCAAATCCAAGATGCTGTTTGTAAGCGTGAATCAGGCTTCGGGTTGTAATAATAATAATAATAATAATAATAATAATAATAATAATACCCCACCCATCCGACTGGGTTTCCCTAGCCACTCTGGGCGACTCAAAACATAATATTCAAAACACGATAAAACATCAAACATTAAAAACTTCCCTAAACAGGGTTGCCTTCAGATGTCTTCTAAAAATCAGACAGTTGTTTATTTCTTTGACATCTGATGAGAGGGTGTTCCATAGGGTGGGTGTTACTACTGAGATGGCCCTCTGCCCGGTTCCCCATGATCCGAAAACCTCTTACACAAGAACATTTGCAGTGAAGTTGTCAGCACTATTCTAGAATCAGTGTACAAGGAACATATTCTCTGTTCCTCCCCTTGCTATGCTTCCTTTCAGCATTGTAAGTCTAGGTAAAGAACCACGGTTCCAACAACTGCATGAGCAAAGTTCTTTTTTTTAAAAAAAATATATTTATTAAAGTTTTCAAATTTAATACAAATAAAAAAGAATCAAAAAGCAAAAAGCAAAAAAGTTTAAAAACACATAAAGTTCACAATACTTATTTTTCAATAACATATTTCCCCGACCTCCTCATACCTCCCCTTCTTGTATTCCAATTCAAATTGTTAATTCAGCAAATCCTTATCCGTAATTTTTAACCTATTTCTATACTTAATTTAACATATTATTATTTTACTTTTTCTCTTTCATCCATTTCCTCAATTTATTTTTGCTAACCTTGTTTTCATTTAATTTAGTTCATTTTAAAAAACCAATTTTACCTTATCCAAACTTAAACATCAATACTTATACATCAATACTCATTCTTAAAACATTTTTTCTAAAGTCGACCCAAATTCCCTTCCACGAATTTCCCAATTTTCATACACGTAACAAAAACAAAATAAAAACAGAACAAATTATAATTATGTACCCTTTGGATTCCCAAACTCCACCCCCCCTTTCCCGGTTACAGTCCCCGACCAATGTCCATCAGTCTTAATCTACTATTAGCCTGGAGATCTCACATCCGAGGCTCTTAGTTCTCTCTCAATTCCTCTCTGCCGGTTTTTTTGATATTGAACACCAAATCTCGGAGAAGCTCTGGCCCTATGGGATCCATGTTTCTTCCAGCCAGACCTCCATATTTAAAAGTGGAGCCCGAATCTTGTTTCTTACTCCTTTCAAGTCCAAATGTCCCCAAAGCTCCAACTTCCACCTTAAGCAAATTTGTAATCCTTGGGTCTTCAGATCTCCACATAAGGGGATCTCTCCATTTTTCAATCTCCAATTCAAGCCAGATTTTCCACATCAAGTTTTTATTTTCCTTTGTTGCCATCATGTCAGGCCTCAAGCTCTCCTTTGTCATCTGCAAAATTACAGCTCCTCCTTCCTTTTCTTCAGGGCCAACATATACCTCCTTCTCCAAATTCTCCAAGCTCTCAAGTTTCTCTTTTTGTCCAGTTGAATAGACTTCCTGATTCAAGTCTTTATCAACTTCAATGATATTGTTTACAGTTGAGTCCAGAGTTGTAACATTTGTAGCCAAAACATCAATTTGGCCTTGTAACTTTCCCAAGAGAACAAAAACTCTGTCCAATTCAGCCTGATGCATGAGCAAAGTTCAAATCCCTGTCTGTTTCAGATCCCAACCTTAACCATTCTGAGACATGGGACCAGCTTGGTGTTTACTCTTTGAGAAAGCACAGTGATGCCTAGCTCTGATAGGAGAATAGAAACATGACCAGCTGACCAGCCCATGTTAGTTCCTTGCTCCTAAATTCTGTAACGTTTCAAGCCTACTCACAGCGAACCAAAGGAGTTGATCAAGGGCATTGGTATGGAGGGGGGCGGGGCGGGGAGCACTGTAAAATAAATACAAACATTTCAAGGCTAATAACTGCTAGAAGTGCAGGATGAATATCTGGCCTATTAAGCCTTCAGATTAAAGACCAAGGAGTTGTTCCCAGACTTCTGGACATTAGATATACACATCTAATGTAATTCATTGTCCCCATTTAGGGCATTTCTTTAGAATCTCTTAGTTTGCTCAACACAAAAGTCAAGGTAAAAAAGAAGCTTAAATTAAAAAATCTACTGGAAAATACAGTAGATTCCTTATTTAACCTTTTGACTTTGGTGTTGTTTGTTTCTGGTGTACAGTCGATTATATTTTCCCTGCATCTATCACCCCCCCCCCACTCTCCAGGTAATATCCAGAGTTTAATTCAATTCCCCCTTTACTTATTTATCATATTTTTATCCCATCCCTCCCAAGTTGTCCAGAATAGTGTGTGTTGTGTCTTCTGCCAGTTTAAATCCACAAGATTGTGAGATCAGGTAGATTGAGAGTTGGTGATTGACTCAAGGCCATTGTGGCTGAGTGAAGATTTGAATTCAGGACTCTCTGGTCCTATTCCTGACACCACTATATCACACTGGCCCTCAGAACCACAACATGTTTTTTTAAGCACTTGTCAAAATGAAACCAGATACAGTGGTACCTTGGTTTAAGAACAGCTTAGTTTATGAACAACTTGGATTAAGAACGCTGCAAACCCGGAAGTAGATGTTTTGGTTTGTGAACTTTGCCTTGGAATAAGAACATGTTCCACTTCCTGTTGAGTCGTTCCATTTGTAAATTGAGTTCCTGGCTGCTATGGGAAAGCATGCCTTGGTTTAAGAATGCTTTGGTTTAAGAACAGACTTCTGGAATGGATTAAGTTCGTAAACCAAGGTACCACTGTACTAGGTAGCATGCCCTCTGAACATACATTCTTTGCTTGCATTGTCAGGCTGAGACATAGGAGGCTGGCTGGCTGTATTAAGAAGCAGGTCAGCCCATTCACTGGGAATTAGTTAGGTTCTTGCCAACTATGGTTTTTGGGATGTCAGGTACGTTAGGGGCAGGGGTCTGCAACCCGCAGCTCCGGAGCCGCATGTGGCTCTTTTACACCTTTGCCGCGGCTCCGGGGCAGATACTAGCGAGGGGAGGAGGCGCATTGTGCGCCCCGACACTCCCCCACTGTGGCGGGCGCTGTACTGGCTGTGACGTCGCATGGGGGCGGTGCGTGCGTTAGTCACGCACTGTCCCGACGTCACCTTCCCGCCTGCCTGCCCGCTACATTGTAAGGGGCATGTACGCTGGTCACTGCATTGAAAGGGGGAATCTACGCTGGTCACTGTTTTGAAGGGGAGTGAAGAACACACACACACAAAAAGGTAACTTGTTAATTTAACGTTTATTTCTATGAGGAGGAGTAATTCTGAGGGGTCAAACAAAGAAATAATAAAAAAGTGACAAAAAAGTTATTTTTATAATGACGAGTTTTGCGGCTCCCAGTTTTTTTTTCTTCGGAAACGGGTCCAAGTGGCTCTTTTTGTCTTAGAGGTTGCAGACCCCTGGTTATGGGGAACCTAACACATCCACGGAATGTGACTTGAGAATGTCCATATTACCTAAAACCTGCATTATGTCAGAGTTTATTTCTTTCATCCAAAGATCTCTTGCTAAGTGTATTTTTACACACACACATACGCACAAAAGAAAGGTTAAAATAAATTCCGGTGGAGTGGAAGTAATGAAATCTTACATAGGTTAGTGTGAAACTCAAGATTTGTGTTGGCTTGAGCACAGCATGCAAATATCCTTTTATGCGTGGTGCAGCTATAGTGAGCGCATGCAGCAACTGCGTATTTTTCCTCTGCACATATGATTACATGCTCGCAAGCTACCAGGAAGCTAGGATTTATTGATGTCCTCCTGCCACATGTCCATGCATAACATTAGAATTCAGCCCTTTGTCTCCACGGCAAATTTCTTGTGAGCTTTTCCCAATCGCTTCCCAATGTGAGATCTTGTCTGGCCACTCCAAATAGCTCACTCTGGTGAGTGGTCCATGCTTCAGAAAGATGTCACATACAGAGTTGTTAGCCATGTGTATCGCTCCCATTGTGTAGAAACAGTCTGCAAGCCACTTTCAGGTGCTGTATTCCTAGTGGCTGCTGATAGGGACATGGAAACTGTCAGTTCAAACCACGTTATAGCCACGTGGCATGGACCACTTACCTTGCAGAGGCTGTTTGCCCTGGCCGCCAGAGGGCCATTGTAATGTGGAGCAGAGTCATAACTATGGCACAGGGGGAAACTGGGAAATGTGCACTCTCAGGAACTCTTTGTGTACATTGCAGCATGGATATGCCACCATAGCAAGGCTCCAATGTACATTTATCGATTTCCATTTTCCAGCAAAAACCTAACCATTACAGAAGCAGTTTGTTAGCAGTGAAGGGTAAGAGTATTTTGATAGCGGTACCTTTTTTTATTCTAGCGTGAATATAGACACAAAAGGAACTGTAATCTACAGGCACCTTTACTTTGGGAACTTCAGGAATATTTATTCCAGCATCAGCCTTTGGAATAGTAAACAAACATTTTAAATCAATTTGCTATTTGTTTTTCAAAACAGAACAAAAATTGAGGTTTGTTTGGGTTTTTTCTTTGGCTTTGATAAAACTGTTTTCAAGATAGACACTTCTACAAAATATTTTACCTCATGCCATGCAAAGTTTTAATTTTCAACGTGAAGGCTCAATCTGCCTATGGTGCCTTGCATACTCATTGGTGGTGGTTATTCTATCTTCATTGTCTAAAAATAAATAGCCAAGTATTTTCAGAAAGAAATTCTTAATTGGCTGTTTATATTTAGACTCACTAATAATTTTACTTTCTGTTTATTGCTCACTAATCTGGTGGTGTCTTTTGCCTGGTTTTTAAATTGGTCCTAACTTTCCTTTTTTTCTCCTCTATCCTTCCTTTCCTTTTTTTTTCTACTAGTTTTGCTTCCCTTTTGCTGCAAGAATGTCTGAGGAGTCTTACTTTGAATCTAAAACAGAGGAATCAAACAGTGCAGAGATGTCATGTCAGATCACAGCAACAAGTAACGGGGAGGTAGCTGGTGTGAACCCAAGTCTGAAGGCCTTGATGATGAAGGGCTTTGGGGATATCTTCCCTATGAACGAAGCAGGACCCGTCCTGCATTCTGGGATGCAGATAAATATGCAAGCCAAAAAGAATTCTTCCAAAACCACCTCTATGAAAAAAGGGAAGAAAGTCAACATGTCATTGGGGTTCCATGAATTCGACTTATCTGATGATGATGATTCTGATGATATTGATTTTGATGATGGAAGTGATAGTAGCAGTGAATGAAAGAAATAAAAAACTGTAATGTGGCGTCTGAAACAAAGGGGGAGGGAAATTTTTTTTTTCCTGAAAAAGAAGCTACAAGTGTGAATTAAAACAACTTTGAAACCCAGCACCGCTCAGTTTCGTAGGCCCATTTTATTTCTTGTATGTGAGAAGTTATGTTTATACCCATATTTGGCTTTAAAATTTGCTTTAAAACACCTTATGTGTGTGTTTTTTTTTAAAAGGGGGGAATATTCTATTATGCTACAATACTTGGTTTCTTGTTTACCTCTCGACACCATAAGGAAACTGCAGACTGCTAGGAGTGTTTTTAATTCACATAATTGTTGGTAAATCATGAATATGTTGCTATTACTCTTGCCGGGTTTTTGAGCAAGTTAACATCTGGATTTTTCATGTAAATTTGACAACCTCCTTTAAAATACCTTGTGTACGGGAGGAGCAGGCTTTGCACTAGGATCTGCTCCTCTTTCCCTCCACTGAATATTGTCTCTGACAATGCTGATCATCTGTTTGGAGTAGAAGCAGCACCAAGCTTTCTGGCTTCAGTGACCTCTCCTCACACAGGTTGTCAGTTCTAATATAGATCTCCCTTCCATTCAACTGATACCTGATACAGGTTTCCCTTCCTCAGCATCTTTTTGCACAACGAAGGACCTAATCCAGAAGGGCTATGCACACGTGTTGGGTTGTCCTTACAGGATGTGCAATTTAACCTACACTTAAGCTGCAATCCTGCAACCACATACTTGGGAGTAAGCCTCACTGAACATCAACGGGACTGAATTCTGCTTGTTGCCATTCCTGTATATTTTTTGGGCAAGTACCAATTCATAACTAGAAATGAGAAACCAAATACAGTCGTACCTTGGAAGTTGAACGGAATCCGTTCTGGAAGCCCGTTTGGCTTCCAGAATGTTCGGAAACCAAAGCACAGCTTCTGATTGGCTGCAGGAAGCTCCTGCAGCCAATCAGAAGCCGCGGAAGCCCATGTCGGGTGTTCAGGTTCCAAAGAACGTTCGCAAACTGGAACACTCACTTCCGGGTTTCGGGAGCCAAAATGGTCCAAATACCAAGGCGTTCGGAATCTAAGGTACAACTGTATAACATAATGGAATTTAAGCACAGCTTCTAGAAGAGAATGTGGACATGAGAATTCATTGAGGTATCCCTTTTCCTCCAATGTATTTACACCACAAGCTCAACTGCATAGAAGTAACCAAAGACATAGCTGTGGACTTGTGGTTGAATCCAATATAGTGCTGAGTAAGAATCACATCAGTGCAAGGGCTTACACTGGTAAACTTTTCCACCATGTCCTCAAACATGCTCTCTAAACAGTCGTCCAGAGCAAATCTGAGGAGAGCGCAAGTTGCACACACTGGGGGAGCAGAGAGTTGAGAAAATCTGGTTGCACATGTTAAATCCTTGAACTGGTAAGAATGCATTCGTTGGCTGCCACCCATTATAATTAGTAGGGCTTTAACGTTTAGTGGATTAATTGGGTTAATTTAAACAATTAAAATTCCAACTCGGGCAGACTGAAACAACTCTTTTTTATATATATTTAAGAACATATATTTTTAAGAGCTTATTGAAAACTGTGAGTGGCAGACAGGAACTTACAAACTATCCCCTCTTCTACAATGGGAAGGAAGGGACGGAGATATTTTGTCAGTGTCTAAATCCCCTACCCCGCTACCCTGGTTTGGAGGCTACATAGCTTTGGGTCGTACAGACCCAACCGCTCTCTGGACCGGCTGTGGCAAGCATGACCCTATTTTGCCTTGCCAAATTGGAAATCTGTTGCCAGTTTGGCCAGGGCCTCAGAAGAGGCGTTGCTGGGGGAGAGAGCTCCTCCAACATGGAATTGCCTTCTCTGAAATCAAAACTGTATCTCTGACATTTGAAGGATAGATCTTAACGATCCTGTGTTTCCTGAAACACCCTGCTAGGGATTCTAACCGTCTTTTATTACACTACACTAGTACTTCAGCATGCTTTTGCACAATAAAAAAAAAAATAGTTTGTCCCCTGGAGTGAGATAAATGTGGAAGTAGGCATAGCAAAGAGATTTGGTCTGTGTGCATTGACAGTTGCATTGGTAATACTTAGGTAAGCACGTTATTCAGGAAAAAGAAATCATAGAATCTGTTATCTTTTTAGAGTTGGAAGGGACCCAAGGGTCATCCAGTCCAACCCCCTGCAATGCAGCAACCTCAGCTAAAGCAGATGGCTATCCAACCTCTGCTTAAAAACCTCCAAGGAAGGAGCGTCCACAACCCCTCGTGGGAATCTGTTCTGCTGCCAAACAGCTCTTACTGTCAGAAAGTTTTTTCCGAATGTTTGGTTGGAATCTCCTTTCTTGTATCTTGAAGCCATTGCCTCGAGTCCTACCCTCCAGAGCAGGAGAAAACAAGCATGCTCCCTCTTCCATGTGACAGCCCTTAAGATATTTGAAGATGGCTATCGCATCTCCACTTGGTCTTCTCTTTTCCAGGCTTAAACATACCCAGCTCCTTCAAGCACTCCTCGTAAGGCTCAGTTTCCAGATCGTTGAGCATCTTGGTTGCCCTTCTCTGCACACGTTCCAGTCAATATAACCTTCTCATATGCAATGAAAGATACTTTGTGTAGAAAACACAGCATTTTATTTCCAGTATAATGTGGTGGGATCAAGGATGGCAGCCTATGCACAGAAATTGTTCACTGATCTGGTGGTGGTCCCTCTTGCGCACATAACACTCATATATTTTACAGAGATCCAGCTAGGACAGCAATTCTTATGGATCTTTAAATAAGGGTGCCTGAGTAAATCTGGTATTAGAGTCTTGTAACCAAGACAGCGTACGCACACGTACGTGTGTGTGTGTATGTATGTGTGTAAGTAATGTGGGCCAGGCTGATATTCTGTATTTGCCAAATACAGATGATTTCAGAAGCTACAATTTTCACGCAGCCCAAACCTGTGTTCAGTGGGACTTAACTTCCAGGTATTACATACACAGGATTGCAGTCTTGATTATAAAACCAAATATCTGTGATTCCTTCCCTCCGGTAATCTCAAAACACAGTGCTTTAGTATACTTGACTGATAGTTGGATCTGTGCTACAAACACACAAAGACTTTGCACTGTAAAAAAACAACTCCAGGTCTGTTTTGGAACTGTTTGGAACTGTTTTGGAACTAAAATAGCTTTCGGCACACATTCACTACCTATTTATTTACTATTTGATTTTTTAAAAACTGAATATTTGAGTAAAATATTTATATACTACTAAAAGCACAATGTTGAGGGGGCTCACTTCAGATACTGCAATGCAATGTATAACTGCTACTGCATTCTGCAGTCATGGAGCACCAAAGATTTCTTAGGCTTGGGTATACAGGCAATGGTTTTTGAAAGACTTTAGGTCAGTAGCCATCACTGTATGTAGGATTATTATTCTTTTTGTGTTTGTGCGTTCCCTGTTGAAGTGGTCAAGCTACAAAGTTCTGACGCACTACAAGAAACACGTTTGATGCCATAAAAATGTAGCAAGCAAAACAAAAATAATGAATATGTAGTCTGCTGGGAACTATAGGCTTGTTCATAAATTTTGTCTGTTCATTCTCAACTTGGTATTAGACTTGGGTGTGCAGTATAGGTATCTGCAGGTGAAGAGAATTCTCCCTGGCCACCAGACCAACTCCTCTCCCCCAAGAGAAAATAAGGAATGTTTAAAATACCAAGAAAAGTCAGTTTGAGGTGTCCCGTAGAAAATAATGAGTGAATAGACTCATTTTGAAATAAATTCTCCCCAAGCCCTGCAGTTGTAGGGTTCACCCCCCAATAGCTTATAGTGATTCTATCTAATAAGCCATTCCCAAACCCATATGTGAGCAGAAATGTAGCTATCTTTTGAAATTTGCACTCCTCCGAAATACTAAAGTTCAAAAGTGGGTATATGAAGGAAAAGTATACACAGTAATGTGTATTAGTGAAAAGAATGCAAAAAACATGCAATATAACTAGCAGAGCTGTTGATATTAGGTGAAATTTCATACAAAATGTGTATAGCCGAAGAAATACTCATGGATATCTGTATAAAATTTTGTGCAGATGTTTTTAGAACAACCCACGAGTGCAGAAATGGAGTTGGCTGAATTTAAGGTTGGAAAAATTAGATGCAGAGAAACAAACTGACAGATTAAACCAACCTTAAGTACAGCCTTAGTACATCAAAGGACTATATCAAGTACTGTACCCTCTTCCAACTTTTCCTTCAAGAAAAAGTTGAGTTGGATATGATACAAGTAGCTTCCAGACCTTAAAACCTACTGTATTCCTGGAAATTGAAGAAACCATCTTCACTTCCTCTAAATTAGAAGACTCTAATTTAACACTTGCTAAGCCAGCTAGAGCTTTCTTGATGATAGGAATAATTTCAGCAACATAATGCAGGCAATAAACATGTTATGGTGTCTATAAGAATCTGCAGTGCCTCTCTTTTGAAGTCTGATATATAGCACACTATATTTATATATATATTTGCTTTTGCACTGTTGAAATGTTTTATATTGACTAATAAGGAAATGATATCATTTGTAATCCAGGCACGTATGAAAATGTAAATGGAAAGTATTTTCAGTACTTAGGAAAGCTCAACCTTGGGTTATTTTTGTTTTGTTTTTTAGTTTTCTCCTAAAAACTGCTGTGCTGTGTGAACTCTATGCCAAAAGTACTGCAGTGTGTAAACAGAATATCTAATTTTTATGGAATGTGAAATGTTACACTCTTGCATGGTGAGACCTTTAGTAATTAGTCTCTCCCACCCCCGCAAGACACTACTATATGATGGCTTGCTCCAGTCACATAATGGATTTGCTTGTCTAGTTATTAACAGAACCTCTTGCAATGGGGCAATTTGGTGTCATAAATCTTATTTTGTTGTGAATTGTTTTCTTTTCCTTCTCTTTGTCTTCATTCTGACTTTGCAATAAACATTTTGACAGGAAGAAAATCTGTGGTCCCGTATAAAAATATTAGGGGTTAGAAGAGGGACACGATGTTTCTACGCCAGCTATTTCACACATGGCTTCTCCATTTTGGGTTCGTTTCTGTTAAATAACTCACGGCACAGTGTAATATGTCATGCGTTGTTGTTCATCTGAGGTTGTATTTACCTAATTTTAAGACCTGCTAAGGAACAGGTGATTGCTATTATGTCCTGGTATGTAAAACCACAGATTTCAAATAGGGTGTACTTGGTTTCCCCCACGACTGCACATACATATATACCATATTTTTCGCACCATAAGACGCACCAGACCACCTAGTTTTTGGAGGAGGGAAACAAGAAAAAAAAATTCTGAATCCCAGAAGCCAGAACAGCAAGAGGGATCGCTGCGCAGCGAAAGCGTCAATTCCTCTTGCTGTTCTGGCTTCTGGGATAGCTGCACAGCCGGCATTCGCTCCATAAGATGCACACACATTTCCCCTTACTTTTTAGGAGGGAAAAGGTGAGTCTTATAGAGCAAAAAATACAGTACATCATTTTATTTGCATGCCACCTTTCTGTACTGCAAACCATGCTCAAGGTGGCTTACAACATGGAAAAAAACGACAAAAGTAGTCATAAAGATAAATAAAACATCAAAAAGTACACAACTAACTTGAACAATGTTCACATAAAGAAGATCTAAATAAATAAGATCTAAGATAAAGATACAAAAAATAATAATATCAATAGTGGCAGCAACCCCCCCCCCTCCACACCAAACCCCCTTAAACAACACCCCAGACCAAGTCTGTTCAGCAGCCTTAGCTTTTGTAGCTGGAGTCAAGTTACAAGACCAAGTAGAAAAGGGCATGCAAGTCAGAGAACAGGTCTTCCAGGACTCACAGCCAAGATGGCCCATGCAATGTTGGTTCCACACTTAGGAACTAAGTCCTAAGGAGAGTGTAAAACATAGAAGACTGGGGTGCAGTGCGTCAATTGGTGGTGAATTCATGTGGAAATAATTTTTTATGGGGTGAAAAAATTGTGGTTTTGCCCTTGGGTATGGCACCATTGCTCTACAATCTCACACCCGACAAGGTCTCTTTGGGATGGTGTTTGATTAGTTGCATTTGGATTATCGCTTGGACCGAATGAAACCGCAACTAGTAGAACATGGCAAGTAGGAGCTCCACAAACTGTTGCAATATATCCCCCTGTTCAGGATTTCAGGCATGTCCTTCTCCAATATGATATAAGCTGCTAGGAGCTCAAGCAGGTGATCCCGTTCTCCTCCTGTTTCTTTTTCTTCTTCTAGTGAAACTCAAGATTCCATAACTCGCTGGGCATATTTAGCGCCCAGTGAACTGGGTTAGGGGGAAAGGGGTTCCTCTCTATTTACAAACTTGTATACTTTGGCCTACATGGGAGTTCATCGATTATCTAGAAATAACTTCCTCCTTTTATCAATGGGGTTGTGCTTCGAAACTGATTTAATTTAATTTGATTTAATTTATTAAATTTTATGCCACCCTCCATCTGAGGATCGCAGGGTGGTTTACGATATGAAAACCCAAAAATATACAACACAGTAACAAATGAAAGCAATACCCCCCCCCAGTTTAAAGAACCGTAAAGGTAAAGGTAAAGGGACCCCTGACCATTAGGTCCAGTCGTGACCGACTCTGGGGTTGCGGCGCTCATCTCGCTTTATTGGCCGAGGGAGCTGGCGTACAGCTTCCGGGTCATGTGGTCAGCATGACGAAGCTTCTTCTGGCAAACCAGAGCAGCACACGGAAACGCTGTTTACCTTCCTGCCGGAGCGGTACCTATTTATCTACTTGCATTTTGACGTGCTTTCAAACTGCGAGGTGGGCAGGAGCTGGGACCGAACAACGGGAGCTCACCCCGTCATGGGGATTCGAACTGCCGACCTGATCGGCAAGTCCTAAGCTCTGTGGTTCAACCCAAATATTGTTATGAATATCTTTCTATGAAGCATATGATTTCATAATATAGTAAAGAGCATATATAAAGCAGATGCATATATAATGTCAATTAAAAACAAACGCAAATGTTTTTAAAACTCCAGTGCAGATACTGGCTGTGATAGAAGGTTGGTTGAAAAATGAAAGGATAGGCACTCAGCCATTCAGCAATTGCTATTACAGGGGTCAGCAAACTTTTTCAGCAGGGGGCCAGTCCACTGTCCCTCAGACCTTGTGGGGGGCCAGACTATATTTTGGGGAGAAAAAAAGAACGAATTCCTATGCCCCACAAATAACCCAGAGATGCATTTTTAATAAAAGGACACATTCTACTCATGTAAAAACACGTTGATTCCCGGACCGTCCGTGGGTCGGATTTAGAAGGCGATTGGGCCAGATCCATCCCCCTGGCTTTAGTTTGCCTACCCATGACATATATGGAAGGTGGAACCTGCCACACAACCCTTTTCCTGTTCAGAGTTCCAGCCAACCATCCTTTGTGCTCCATTCCATTCTCCTCTGATTTTCAGTTGTTTTTCCACACATACCCTACAACTGTCAACCAACCTTTTGTGTCTAGTGAGCATGCTCAGTGCTCTTTGGCTATTCCAGATCCCTCCCCCCAAGCATTTTCAGTACCTATTTAGTACCATTTTTCTCACTTTTGCAAAATTTCAGAGTTCCCCCAAGCCTGCTGTTTTTTGCCTCTTGTGGGGGGGGGGGGCAATTTCATTGTGGCTGCAAAAGACTCCACCCTTGGACAACAAGTTCTGTGTTTGATATATAGGAGAAACAAACACTTGGATAATGGGTGGTGCTGGCAACTTTAGTTCGTTTAGCATGAGTTAGTTTATTGCCAGGGAACTTAAGAAGAAGTTCATATCAGATATAAGAAAGCCTTAACCTGCTGAGATCCAGTTAGATTTCCTACGACTTCACCTTCCGAGCATCAAACTACACTAGGACGTCCTGGTCTCATCCATTCAATTGCTAAAGTAGATACCGTACTTTCCCGTGTATAAGACAATGTTTTTTCTTTAAAAATCATGCTAAAAAGTGGGGGTTGTCTTATACATGGGTAGTGCATAGGGTGGACGTTTGATTGGTTGCTGCGTCTGTCAGCGGCTATTGTGCATGCTATTGTGCTCGTTTAATCTCACTGCAAACAAGTGGTACAGTGACAATAAAATATTTCTATTTCTATTTCTATTGGTTGCTGCGTTAATGGGTGGTGTTGATTGGCTGACGCTCCAGCAATTGGGCGGGCAATTGGCAGCTTCCACCGTTGAAGGGACAGACGGGAGGCGGATTTTGCGACGTGTGTGGGTTAACGATTTTCGGCAATTCCCCCTAAAATAGCTCAACAACCCTGGGTAACCCCCCCCAAAAAGTTCAACAACTGTGCCATCTCCCCCCATTTTCTTAAATTTGAGTCCTCCCCCCAATAGGGGGCATCTTATACATGGGGGCGCCTTATAGACGGGAAAGTGCAGTAATGCTTTTCAAATCTGGGAATCCAATTTGGATGTTGGTTGATTTTGAAATGGTATTCTTCCATCACTGTGGTTTGTCTCAACTGGCAATCAATTGAACATTCGTTACAATTTTTTGCAACTCCCAAATATTGAAATATGAATCTCGAACAGCCTAGTTGAGGCTAAGCTTACAAACCTAAAAGCAAGTTCAAATTATAATTCGCCATTTAATTAATTTGAAGTTGGTTTAGCTCTAGTTTTATTTCCTCATGCACCGGGAGCAGCAAAGGCTGAAATTCTGACTTAAAATAAAATAAAAACACTTCCCTGCTACCATAAACCAGCAGGAACGAGCAAAAACTGAGGTGAAATGGAAATGACTTGGCTGAATGGAGAACAGTTTAGCTTCACATCGAAATGTATTTATATTTTCTCGGAGAAAAAAAAAGGATCTGAATGCTAAATAAATAATCAACTTCTAAATGAAAATGGATGTCAAGAGTCACAAAAAAGAAAGAGTGCACCATTAAATTCATATTTCTTACACAGTTGCTGCCTTCCTTTGATATCTGTGCTTGGACTGAAGAAGATGTGGTAAGCAGCCTTTTATTAATTAAAACATCCTTTTTTTTGTTTGTCTAAGAATTCTTACTTTAAGTAGACCACTCAGGGCTAAGCAATAAACCTGCAGCTGTGTGAAATAGCAACCAATGGCTGCTTCTCCCTTGTAGTTTAAGAGGAGAATACAGTGGTACCTTGGTTCTCAAACTTAATCCGTTCCGGAAGTCTGTTCCAAAACCAAAGCGTTCCAAAACCAAGGTACACTTTCCCATAGAAAGTAATGCAAAATAAATTAATCCGTTCCAGACTTATAGATGATACAAATTAAAGTTATTATTTTTTCTTACCTGCATTGATGATAGTCATTGTTTGGATGGGGGCTTTTATCCATTTCTGCAGTCACACAATCAACTAATCAGTAGCTGAACTGGGTTCCACATAGTCACAAAAACAAATTAACCGGAAAAGCCTCAAGAACAAAAACGCAAAATGAATTGCAAAAACAAAAGCACCAAACTTAATTCGTTCTGGAAGTCCAATTGACTTCCGAAATGTTCGAAAATCAAGGCTCAGCTTCTGGTCGGTGCAAGTGCCCCGGAAACAATAGCCGATAGCCGCATCGGACATTCAGCTTCCGAAAAATGTTCAAAAACTGGAACACTTACTTCCGGGTTTTTGGCGTTTGAGAACCAAGGTACCACTGTATTGTAGTGGAGAACCGACCAGGCAAAGTCGAGCTTAAGCTGGGCACTTTCCCCTGGAAATTCCCTCCCCATGCTCAAGTAAGGTGTGGTTCCAAGCTCATGTTACTAGGTAAACACAGGTTCAGTGGGGAGGAAGGGGGAGGAAGTCCCGTTGCGCAAATGGACCTCATTCCGGTTGTGCAACTATGTCATTGACTACGGCTTAAAATAATAAATCTGTGTTATTTCTTCACAGTACTTTTGGATGCAGCAGCTTGTTACGAAAGGTAAGTCTCCTGTATTTGGTTGACTTTTTTTTTGTCTCTATTGATCCGTTTTCTAAACAGTTTCCTCTTTTCTTAAGGTGACACTTCAGGTGAGATGAGTATTTATGCTACTTTATTTAAGGAGCATCACATCACTGGGAAACGACTGCTACTTCTGGATGAAGAGGACATGAAGGACATGGGGATTGTTTCTAAAGGCCACATGATTCATTTGAAGGTACTTAAAAATGCCTTGGATGAAAATGGGACGGTTGAGGAAGGAGTCCATTCTTGTGTGGGGTGGTGGTGGAGATCTTTTTTAAAATCCTTTTGTGGGGATGAACCATGTAGGAGACCTGCATTTTACTGTGTTGTTTGAATGGATATTTTGTTACATATCGTACTTTCTGCATTTGATCATTTTGTAAAATTGCTTTGGGACTTGCTGGTTGTGGGAAATGATCAACATATTTGTTATGTACTGAAGTTCTCACCCTGGGCCAGCAGGGGGATACTGTAGATATTTCAGGTCCACATATGCAAATAAGGGGTTGGAAGTGACGTTCAGTGATTGGATAGTTATAGAAAGTTGTTACAGTTACATTGTACTGGAGCTCTGTATAAGCAGGCTGGCTGAACCCTTCAGTTCAGTTCTGTTCTGACCTGTGAATAAACAAGAGCTGTTTGAAGAATCGCTGTGTTGTCTGATATGTTCACCCACAACTTAACAATATTTAACAGACTCATTGCCTATTTTATGTATTGAAAAAATAAAGACCCTACAATTCAGGGCGAAGGGAGCTCTGCCCCTAGAAACAAGAATGAAAGCAAACCAGAATAATTTTTCATGGAATGCTGCTCCACCTGGTTCAACGTCTCTTAATGAAAAAATTGAATCCATAGGTCTTTAAATTGTGCAGTTTTGTGTGACGTAGACTCTGGTTTATTCTTATTTCCCCCTCTTTTTTTACTCTTAGACTGCCATTGAGAAATTGAGTCAGGACCACATCAATATGTTCCATTTTCCACCTCTGATTAAGGTAACCACGATTGTATTTAGAAAGTAAAATATAATGAGTTGACACCTGGGAAAGAAATCTTGGTGCTATTGACCTCCATAATCTCGCATTATATATATTTGGTTCAGATATAGTTCTCTTGAGGTGCTAAGCCCATGTTGGGCCTGTACTACTTCAGGCTCTGTAAGCAGAGCTAACATTCCCTGTATAGGGAAGTGTTTTAAGGTGTAATGTTTTATTATGCTTTTATATATGCTGGAAGCTGCCCAGAGTGGCTGGGGCAACCCAGTCAGATGGGCGGGGTACAAATACATTAATAATAATAATAATAATAATAATAATAATAATAATAATAATATATTTATAAACTAGATGCCATAAAGAACGATCCTAGACAAGTTAGTTTCCTGTGTGCATGGATTGTGTTTTAGGATGAAGTACAGCCCAAGATAAAGGTTTGCCATTTTATTGAGAACTAGGCCTTAGAAATGAGACAATAAATATTCCGGAGCCAGATCTTTGCTTAGTTTCAGAAAGTGGTAGATTCATTGATACTCACAGTACTGAGGCATAAAAGAAGGCAGGCTTAATGTACTTCTAATAGTTCTGTAGAAAAGGAAATTTCAGTAGAAAACAATGCCTCTAGCACTGCCGTCTTAAAAATTGTCTTCATCTGTAGTTATTGGAGAACTCACTCAATATTTGTATGAAGCTTCCAAAGGTTTCAGAGGTCAGACGTCTAAGGATAACCCAGCAAAACTTTGTAGAACTAAAAGGCAGTTAAACCCTTAAGACAAAGTTAAAATCTTTCACTGGCAGAGAAGATGATGCTATCACATGTTCCCTTGTCTATTTTTGTTTGTTTGCTGTGCTGTTTTTTTTACCGGTAAGGTATATTTACTGGTATATTTGGGCATTTAGGACCACATGGCTGTAGTCTGAAGAGGCACTCTGAACCAGTTTACCGCAATCCACTTATTCACAGTACTAATCACTGCTAGTCCACACAGACTAGCCCTGCCAGCGCAAATAACACAGCTGCTTCGTGCTGAAATAGTCACAGGTACCTTAAATTCCTCCTGTAGGAAATACCTCTTATTTGAGGAATTCCTTTTGCACATCCTGTTCTGCACTATCATCTCTGCTTGAGTGATGACTGGAAACTCGCCTGTAGTTTACAAGTCGAAGGAAACTGTTTCCCAAAATTGTACAATGCAAAATTACACTTGTTGTTTTTTACACTGAAGGTTTAAGTAGGGTCAGAACTGTTAACAAAGATATTAAAAATGTTATTTAACCCAAACTGTCAAATACCTTGAATTTAAACAAACTGAGATCTGAAACAAAAATGACTCATCCTTTCTTTCTGTGGTAGGATTCTGCAAGTGAAAATGAGACAAGCGAAGAGAAAGTCGTGAACCTTGAACTCGTTTTTGGGTACCATTTAAAGCCTGGAAGTGGCCCTAAGGTAAATGAATAATTTGTAGCTGCTATTATTTGTTTTCTTCACACAAAAATGTCCCTGCATATATTCACCCCAGGTGCCTCCAGATGGTTAGTATTTGGGGTGATGGATTTAAGCTCACAACAGGAAACGTAAGTTTGCGCAGTTGAAGTAGATTAAAGTGCTCTTCCCCCTAGCACAACAAATCCACCTTAAAAAAAGAAAATGGCTTTTGCTGTTAGGAAAGGGAGAGGAAATGCATTAAAAAGTGTGGAATGAATGCATATTATCAGGAAGACGTAGAAACGCCCCACAAGCAGATCAGGATGAATGCTCAGTCTCATATAATATTTGGAGCTGTTCCATTTAGAGAAACTGCGAATAAGGAGGGTGTGGTATTGGCGTTCAATATTCTTGTTGGTGTGGAGAAAGTGGGTAGAGAAAAGATTTTCTCCCTCTCTCATAATATTAAAACTTGTGGACATGGAAGGTTCACGACAGACAAAAGGAAGCACACGACATACAGTGAAACTACGGGGTTCGTTCTCACAAGAGGTGGTGATAGCCACCAGCTTTAAAAGAGGATTAGACAAATTCATGGAGGATAAGGCTATTTTCCAGCTCCACTGCTGGAGGCAGGTAGCCTCTGCATACCAGTTGCTGAGAGAGTGCTATTGTACTTCTGTTCCGCTTTTGGGATTCCCTTTGGGATCTGGCTGAAGCAGATGAGTCTTTGGGTTGAACTGGCACGCTCTTCTTATTTTCTCATGTTCGCTTATCTGCAAACAGATCAGAATGAATTCTCAACGCAGACCAGATACGGTCCAACCTCAGTGTAAGCTTCGTGCCAGCAAATCAAGATGCATGCTCAATAGACAGGTTATCTGGCAGTTCCCTCCAGGGCCATCTTTAGCATATGCACCGCTGGGGTGCAAAGATCCGCCCAGCAACCCCATTTTTGGGGGGGGGGTTGGTCAAAGTTGTTGAGCTTTTTTTAGGGGCGCAAGGTCTAAGATTTTCGGCTTTTAAGGAGGGGAGCAGCAAAATCCACCCACATGAAAATTAAAAAGGGGCAGCAATAGCTCCATCTTCCATTTTAGCAAAAATCGAAGACCCCCGGGTAAAGGCAGCCCTGGTTCCCTCACTGAGGGGTTACAGGGAACCAGGCAGAGGGCCTTCTCAGTAGTGGCACCCAGTCTGTGGAACACCCTCCCATCAGACGTCAAGGAAAGAAGCAACTATGCAATCTTTAGAAGGCAGCGCTGTGTAGGGAAGTTTTTAATGTTTAATTATTATTATTTTGTATATGCTGGAAGACGCCCAATAAAATCAGCAGCAGCAGCATCTGGAGGAACCCAAAATCGGCAGAGGTGTGCTGAGTGCGACTCATCCTGCTTTTCAGTAGTGTGGCAAGGATGTTTTGTTCTGCATGCCAGAATGCTAAGAACCAAACAACTCACTAAGAATGAGCACAGGGCTCAGCATTCCTAGGGCTGCCATACTTCAGAATGAAAGAGTGGGTCACATCATTGAGCAGTTTCCCATACCCCAATAAGTTGCTGTTTCTGGAAAACTAGGGCATCAAGTTAGGAAGGTTCCAGCCCAACCTTCTCCGTGGTAAGCTGGTTTCCTGTAAGATGGTCTTCTCTTCTAATATCCGGTTTAGATTGAAGCTGAAGTCCAAAGTGATTGAAAAACAAAACTGAGAAGCTGTGGGCTATATCTCCCAATTCAGATGCTCCATTCCCTGCTTGTTAAATCAGAGTTTAGCAGCCAAGAATGAGCAATGAGATCGCTCTCCCCTCTCTCAGGCCCTACATACTGGTTTAATTAAACCATGGGTAGGCAAACTAAGGCCCGGGGGCCCAATCGGCCCAATCGCCTTCTAAATCCGGCCCATGGACGGTCCAGGAACCAGTGTGTTTTTACATGAGTAGAATGTGTGCTTTTATTTAAAATACATCTCTGGGTTATTTGTAAGGCATAAGAATTCTTTCATTATTATTATTTCCCCAAAATATAGTCCGCCCCCCCCCCCAAGTCTGAGGGACAGTGGACTGGCCCCCCGCTGAAAAAGTTTTCTGACCCCTGAATTAAACCATAGTTAGTCATTGTGTCCAAAATTGGGGTACTAGGGTTTCACGTTAGTTTCCTAACTAGGCTCTTAATCCAACTTCAAACTGTTCTAGTAAATTGACATGGTCAGAGCCAGCTAAGTCATACTCAGAGTTCAATGTCATACTCAGAGTTCAATGTGAGGTGACTGGGTACTTTCTTTCTGAAATGGAAGGCCAACTGAGGCTTTACATGGACCACTCCGATCTACTGAAAACTTTATGTATCCGTTCCCTCAGTGCAAATAATCTCTATCGTGAATTATGTTTGCGGAAAGTGTTTTGACTGGCTTGCAAATGTCACTGTGTATGCCGAGTTGCAAGCAACATGAATACTGTCTTTAGGCAGTGAAATGTTGTTGTCTATTGGACTATATACCATCCAGTGAGAAGATGAAATTACCAATAATCATAATTATGTTGCCTGAGACAGATATAAGTGGCATGTTGACACTTAACCCACCACAAACAGAACATCCATTTAGTAATGTAGGCAAATATAGAAGTTCTTCTGTGTTTCAATCTTTTTTTGTATTCCGTTAAATATATTTAATTGTGCTGCAACTGCTTTGCATTTATAAGACCCTTGGGTTGTATCCCAAGGTTAAGTATTGGGAATAATATATCCTAACTGTAAGAGCAGCTCAATAATAGCTCAATCTACCTTTTGAAAGATTATGAAATCAACTTCCTTGGAGGTTCGAAAAGTAAAAAAGAGGAGCTGTTGTGAGGGGGCGTTTGTTGTGGGTGCTCTAAGTATATACAGTGATACCTTGGTTCTCGAACTTAATCCATTCCGGGAGTCCATTCGACTCCCAAAACCATTTGAAAACCAAGGCACAGCTTCCGATTGGCTGCAGGAGCTTTCTACATTCAAGCGGAAGCTGCGTCGGATGTTTGGCTTCCGAAAAACACTCGCTAACTGGAACACTTACTTCTGGGTTTGTGGCGTTCGGGAGCCAATTTGTTCGACAACTAAGCCTTTCAAGAACCAAGGTACAGTAGTACCTCAGGTTACATACGCTTCAGGTTACAGACTCAGCTAACCCAGAAATAGTGCTTCAGGTTAAGAACTTTGCTTCAGGATGAGAACAGAAATCGTGCTCTGGCGGCGCGGCGGCAGCAGGAGGCCCCATTAGCTAAAGTGGTGCTTCAGGTTAAGAACAGTTTCAGGTTAAGAACGGACCTCCAGAACGAATTAAGTACTTAACCCGAGGTACCACTGTATGTTCCTATTGTTGGCAAAGGGATGGACTCTTGTCATTCTTCCAGCTATATGATTCTAGGAGGGCTGAAGATAATACTAAGATTTCAATTAAATTTAGCCTTTATAAAGGAAGTAATTGAGGGCTCACCAGACCACACTATTTGACACACCTCTTGGTATAAAAACAGAGGTGTCTATAGAGTTGTTTAATTGCATGGCGGCAAAAGCTTGGATTCTCGAAAAAGCACATCTAAAGATTTAAAACTACATATCAAATTCACAAGAATTTGGTATTCTTTGAAAAAAGATGGGTATTGTATTGGCATTCTTGCATTTATGATACTGCTTATGACAGGCAGTCTGACTCGAAACATAGAGTCCAGCGTATCTGAACATTTGTACCCAGCAACAACTTCCTACCACCCTTTAAAAAATGGGGGGGGGGGGTTGGACTAGATCAGGCTTCCTCAAACTCGGCCCTCCAGATGTTTTGCGACTACAATTCCCATCACCCCTGACCACTGGTCCTGCTAGCTAGGGATCATGGGTATTGTAGGCCAAAAACATCTGGAGGAAGCCTGGGCTAGATTGCCTTCATGGTCCCGTCCAACTCTAAAATTCTATGGTTCTACAATACTGGCTTCCCAGCTTTTCCATTGGCGCCACACACACTTGAAGCTTGTGCAGCAAATCTGAGCTTAAGCCCAAGAGACTTTCAAAATACCGCTCTGGCAATCACTTCCGCAGTGGACAAGCTTGAAGCCACAGCAGCTCCTTTCGAAATATAATTTCCCGTCTTAGAATTCCATCCGTCTAAGCCACTGAAACCTGCTGTTTGCAAAGTGCTGGAGACAAACATCTATTTCTAGTACCTCAGCAATTCATTATTATGCATAAATTCTACCTCACAATACTTGAAAACAAAGAGAACAGCAAGCAAAGCATAATTCCTTTCTTTCTTAATAAAAAACCAAACCAAAAAACCCACACCCTACAATAAAACGCTGCCTGTTTTAATTACATTTGAGGGGTTGATTCGGTTCTCCTTGGCTAAAATAGCAACTGATTTGGGATGGTTTCCTGAACCTTGATGGAGCCTTTGTAGTAGTGAAAAGCCGTAAGTTACGTACACTGATGTTTCGCTCCATTTGTTTACCGTTTTTAATAAACACCTCTTCCCTAAAACCAGGGTTTTAAAAAACGCAAACACTCCCCCCCCCAGAAAAAAACCCAATGAAAAACAACAACACCCTGCTGTGTTAGCAACCCCTCTCTTCCCTGGTTTCCACTTGGCAGTGACTCCCTTGACCCAAGGCTGGGGCCATTGTTAAGGCTATAACACATTTACATATTTTGCAATAAAACATCAGTTATTTGCATTACTGTGTCAAGTTTTATTTGATTCTTTCACCTAAAAATGACTCATTTTCCTTTCTTGTATTTTTTTTTCCAAAAAAAAAAAGACCAAACTACTCTAAGCTTGTTTGAGAATAATCAAAAATTGCCCATTTAGCTAGAAGTCATTTTCTTTTCAAAAGGCAAATGTTATTTAATCTTTCAGCTGTTCATTGTGCCATCATAAATACTTTCTTTTCAGCACAGTTGTGGGGACTGAAATGAGCCCACTAATTGCCTCCCATTTCGACTGACATGTGGTGGTTTAGTGGAAAGGGAACACAGCGGGGAGAAGGAAATAGGAGGCTGAGAAAATGAGAGCTAATTATTTTCACTGCCTCATGTCAGGCTCTGTGTCAGCCTTGTTTTTACAAACTGGAAGGTTTAGCACTAAATAAAACAAACTGGCGTCATGTTTTTATATACTGGCAGTGTCATGGAAGCAGCTGCAGATCTCAAAGACAATATAATGCCTGCGTTCGCATGGACACCATCTGACAGCCACCGTGAGCCACTACTAATGAGGATATCACAGTGGTGCCAAGTGAAAGGTGCTGAATTATGTATGATTCTTCATCAGTACAGCAATAGTCCTGTACATCATTATGAGACATTGTTTTGCTGAAAGAGATTAAAACATTCTTAGTTCCAGACCCTGCAACCCTAAACACGCTACAAGAGGTTATTGATGGAATTTTGAGGGAGAGTTTCTTGCAGATTTCTTTTTTTTTTAGGGTTTTTATCGGTTATTTATTTATTATTATTATTATTAAATCTCTCAATTTCCCTTTCCTTCTCTCTCTCTCTTTCTCTCTCTCTCCTGGGACAAAGCAGTGGTGGGTCATGACACTATATATAAAGAAGAGAAGCAAATTAACCATACTTGTGTTATCTCCCTTTAAATCGGGCATAATAAAATGTAGTGTAGCAGAGTTAGCCTTAATGATAAATAACCCAGGTGCTCACACTATAGAAGTTCCAACTCTTATTGCCTTTAAAACAGCAGGTTTCAGCAGCTGAGATAGATAATAGCGGAGAATGTAAAGGAGCTACTGGGAGCTTAAATTATCAACATGCTACGACTTTTAATACCAGCATGATCAGGCTTTTCCTTTCCCCCATGTTTGTTTTATCTTACATTACATCTTATATTTTTCAATACCCAGTTGCCTGCTATGATGGCACTTCCATTTTTTCCTCTCGTTTATCTTCCTTTTCTGTTTCTCCTTTAGTTTGCTGTAACTCTTGAATTAAATCATAATAATACGTTTTAATTTATAAAATTCTTATTTTGAATATAGGCCTCCTTCAAAACTGATTATTCCTCCCCCCCCCCACCTCAAAAATAGTTATGAATCTTCTGCAACGTAAAATATTACAGTGGTACCTCGGGTTACATATGCTTCAGGTTACAGACTCCGCTAACCCAGAAATATTACCTCAGGTTAAGAACTTTGCTTCAGGATGAGAACAGAAATCGTGCAAATTCTATGACTTCACACTGGGGTTCAGATAATGTATGTGAGGGAAAGTCACCATGTTCAGGAAGCACCTTGAGTTTTTAAAAGCCTCACCACCAGTACAGATTTGATCATTTGTGGAGGGGATAATGTTTCATAATTGCTTTCTCCTTCCACAGCCACTTTCAAAATCTCCAGAATTTTTGGTTGGTTTTAGTGTTTGTCTTATTATTATTGCTTTTCACAATTGCTTCCTCAGATTTTAAAGAATGTCGTAATGTATAATTTGCTGCTACAAGCTTCTGTCTTGAGACCTTTGGCAATTAGGATGGGATTTCATAGATAATAATAATAATAATAATAATAATAATAATAATAATAATATTTTATTTATACCCCACCCTCCCCAGCCAAGACCGGGCTCAGATGACATAATACATCCCTAGCTTCTTTCAATATTAAATAATGATATAATACAAATGTCTATATTAAATAATAAAATAATACTGCTTTGCGGAGTATTCTGCTTCCTATCTTAGTAACACATACAATAATGTGAGGGAGACTAATAATCGTTCACACAACATTGTAAACCACAGTTTACCACTGCATGGATGAGGTTGAGCAAAGCAACATTTCCTCATGGGCTTCTCTTGTAGGTTGTTTGGCTCCAAAGTATGAGGATTTTGGCTTTCACATTACATTAGAACCAGAAATAAAACTCTGCCTTATTAAACATGTACGCTTCATGACTCGTGATTTGAAGTTGGCTTGTGTTGAAAATGGCCAGAGTTTGTTTTAAACCTGATCTCTGCTTTGAACAGAACGCTAAGCTGGGATTCTTTTTTTAAAAAAAACCTTCTTTTCCAGTTGAGCTAATTCTGGCTCAGCCACATAGCCCTAAACCATGGCTTAGCATTGCGAATAAATGCAACCAATCTCTGTTGCTGCACCTCTTCTCTCTCATAGCTCATGAAGGGTGAAATCATTATGCACAATAGTTCTTTGGCACAGGAGAGCAGGGGTCAAAGGGGGTCGGCGACCCACAGCTCCTTCTTCTGGATCTAAAGAACTAATCGACAGCGCTGCTTCTGATCCACTATTAATAGTATGAAGCTATCAGATCTGTTTAAACTGTCAGAGTAAGAGATGCCATGGTTTTTACATCATGGCTTTACATATAGTTTTTGCTAAGTAGCAACTGCAGTTTTTTAGTCTGAATTGTGAGAAATGATGAGGAAACTTTGCGAACCTATAAAACAAACAAAACATTACAGTGGTACCTCAGGTTACATATGCTTCAGGTTACATACGCTTCAGGTTACACACTCCGCTAACCCAGAAATAGTACCTTGGGTTAAGAACTTTGCTTCAGGATGAGAACAGAAATTGTGCTCCGGCGGTGCGGCAGCAGCGGAGGCCCCATTAGCTAAAGTGATGCTTCAGGTTAAGAACAGTTTCAGGTTAAGAACGGACCTCCGGAACGAATTAAGTACTTAACCCAGGTACCACTGTATAGCTTCCATTCTTCCATGTGAAATTCTCCATGGGGATCTTCAATTAGCAAACCCTTTTCAATGTGATTTTGTTGTTTGTGGGTGTTGTTTCTTAGACTAAGGTTGCAGTCCTAATGTAGGAGGTAGGCCCTGTGAAGATGACTGAACAGCCTTACACAAAGTCCTTCTGGGTTTTTGCCGGCAGTGCAGAGAAGTCCTCTTTCTCCCCTCCATCCTTTTTCATGGTTTTATTCTTTAAAATAACTTGTTTCCCTCCCAATAGAAACAATGGGGAGAGAAATCAGGAGAGATTTATGGTAGCTTCTGAGCCTCTCTCTAAACCTCTCTCTAGCTCAGAGGTGGGGTAGGTGTAAGGTGATCAGGAAGGCTTGGGGTCCAAGCCCTTCCCCTTTCCTCCCCGGACATGCCCCAATCTCCCCCCACCCTTTGGCTCTACCAGCATGAGCCTGTGGGATATAAGAATCAGATGCAGTCAAACACAACATTGCTAGAGTAGACATGAAGGTTGTCTCAGTCCTCCAGCCGGAACTTCCTGCTTTCCAGGACTGAGACAAAACTTCCTATGTGTAACTTGAGATGGAGTAGAAAGAACCAGAACCACAGGCTGGCAACCATCTTGTCTCTCTTGTCTCTATCAATGCCATCTTAACAACAGCACTACTAAGATGCACCCTTGGCTCCAACCCAAGAGAAGAAAAGCGGGGCTTTCTCCCATAAGAAGATAGTCACCACATTTAAACTATGTTATAACCTTTTAAGTCTGCCTTCTGGGAACCTTTGTGTGAACAGATGATTACTTGTGAGTAAGCGTTTTATACTTTACAGAAGGTGTAGCGTAGCATCTTATTTTAGGAGGGATTAAACGGGGAAAATACCAGGAAATATTTACAGAGACTCTAACGAGTCTGAGCAGGCTATCTGCTGTGCGTGTGTTTAAAAAGGGGAATGTTAACTCTGCTGATTTTGTTGAACTTGTAAAGACAAGTTGGGATAGGGTATCTTAGGCAATATATCCTCCCCCGCATCCCTAAACATTCCCACAGAGCCAGGGTGTAGTAAGCTTCTGCAACAGTGGGAAGGCAGGATCTCCTTCTCTCTTGTTAGAGCTTTTTCTCCAATGGAGAGGGAGTCCTGCTGTATCCTGAGGCCTCTGGGTCACCTTCCCAGGAACCACAGGATGGCAGATTTAATTTCTGATAAGCTGTATGATGCTTTCGTGGAAGGTGTGTCTGTGTTAACATACAACGGAGAAGCTGTGGTCCTCCATGTTGCTGGACTCCAGTCATGCCTAGCCAGTAAAACCAAGGGTCAAAGATGAGGAGAGTTGCAATGTAGCATCTCAAGGGCCACAGGTGGCCCATCCTTATACACACATGGGGGTAAGTTCCCATTGTAACCAGAGTGTCTTCTCAGTAAACATGGTTAAGATTGCACTGTGCTCAGGGGCATAGCATGGGCGGTGCTAGGGGGCATGGCCCCTGGGTGCACAATTCTTGAGGGTGTGTAAACCATGCGCCCACAGCGCCCAGTGCTCCTCTTTGCGCACCAAGGGCTGTATCGGCCGGCCGGGCTCCCCCCTGAACAGGGGGCAGGTGGCTCAGCATGGTCCCACTTTGCTCTGGTGGTGGTGGGGTTGCTCCGTCGGTGGCGAGGACTGGCCTGGAGTTCCCCGCCCAGCGCATGCATGCCTGCCCCGGGCACTGGCAACTGAGGCTACGCTACTCCCATATTTCAGGTTGTACCTGGGGCTATAACTACAACTTAACAGGGGACCTCTTAATTATTTCAGGTCTTAGATTTTGTTTTGTTTTTAATCTTACCACATATTCAGTGACTCTGCTGAGCGCTTGTTTTCCATTTTCCAAATTCTCAACAACATCTTTGCAAAACGTTTACATTCTTTCTGCTCCAAGCTCTTTGTAGCGATAGCGCCATTTCCCAGCACAGTAAAATTAACAATGGTCGCTGTACCATTGCCTGTTATTCATCTCCTGCGGAGCAAGGTCAAGTTACAGTATTTTATATGTATCTGAATTTCTGTATTTTTGCCACTGTAAAGTAGACCATCCTGCGACATGAAACCATTGAGGGTCAAGTAGCCATAGCCTGCCGCTTTTGGTTTCGAGATGTATTGAAGCTTGTGGGTTGATGTAGAGATACCGTACAGGGGGAAATATATATATTTGCGCTCACATGCAGGTTTTCAGGGCGCGCAAGATAAAAATGGAAAGCAAGGAGACTAAAAAGTGAACACGTATAACCAAGTCTAAATTGAATATAGTTAATTATGTAATCATATTAAACTTCCAAAATGGTACTGCTCTGTGATTTGCTGGCAGCAATGTAGCTTAATTTTAGATTCCCCTAAATATTTGTCCTTAGGCTGACTCCTTAAGAAGTAACGGGTCAATGCTAACCAGAGTCGAAAGCCTTTCTTGACGGCAGATACAGCAGCAAGGCCCCTGGAGAGTCATGAAGTAGCTGGGGTCATTTTCTGGCAGCTATGCCTAATTATCATGACTACAGTGATACAAGTTAATATGGGTTATTCCCATACAGAAAGAAGACTGGTCCATCTGCTTCAAGTTTTGCTGAAACTGATTTTTTAAAAAACCAAAAACATATGAAAAAACAATAATGAATAAGAGCCCAAATATTTTATATTTATGTCAACTGCATGGACTTAGGAGAGCTGTTCGACAGTGGAATTTGCTGCCAAGGAGTGTGGTGGAGTCTCCTTCTTTGGAGGTCTTTAAGCAGAGGCTTGACAACCATATGTCAGAAATGCTCTGATGGTGTTTCCTGCTTGGCAGGGGGTTGGACTCGATGGCCCTTGTGGTCTCTTCCAACTCTATGATTCTATGATTCTAGGAATAAGAACATTTTACAGTGGTACCTCGGGTTACATACACTTCAGGTTACATTCGCTTCAGGTTACAGACTCTGCTAACCCAGAAATAGGACCTCGGATTAAGAACTTTGCTTCAGGATGAGAACAGAAATTGTGCTCCGGAGGCGCAGCAGCAGCGGGAGGCTCCCTTAGCTAAAGTGGTGCTTCAGGTTAAGAACAGTTTCAGGTAAAGAGCGGCCCTCCGGAACGAATTAAATACTTAACCCGAGGTACCACTGTACAGGGATTCAATACAAAACATGGCCTTCGCTGTTAAATCACGTGGAATGTCTTTTCATTGCCATTTTAGCATTTGTTAAGGATATATATATCCCTAAGGAAGTCAGACTATCCTCCACCAGGGCCAGGGCCTTTTCAGTGATGGCTCCAACCTGGTGGAATGCTCTGTCCCATGAGACTAAGGCCCTTCAGGATTTTACCTTCTTCCGTCGGGCCTGTAAGACAGAGCTATTCCGCCTGGCCTTTAATTTGAATTCAGCCTGATCTTTTATTTCCCTTCTCTTCCCTCCCCCTCCCCTTTTATGAAGATTACCCGCTCTGAGACCCCACAGCTAATTCTCCGCTGGCCTCCTCGCTGGCCCAAGTAGGACTAATTCCGCCAGCTAGCCCTGGTGACTATCTAATTCTTATTAAATGGATTTCCCCCAAATTGATTTTTGAACTTTGAATTTTATTGTTATTCATGTTTTTATACTGTATTTTATGCTGCTTCTACAATTAAGTGTTTTAAATTTGTTGTTAGCTGCCCTGAGCCCGGTTTTCTGAACCGGGAAGGGCGGGGTATAAATAAAAAAATATTATTACTATATAGTAAAAAATTATTCTCAATGTCCTGTTTTTCTTTGCTGTGCCGTGCGCAAAAAGAGCAGGTTTGGTGTGGTGGTTGTAGGACTTGGAATAAGGACATTTAGGTTTGAATTCATGCTAGAAGATCGCTAAAGTTGTTTTCACACACAGAACTCTTTAGTGATGCTAAGGGGTTGCTTTTCTATAATTAGCTGGAAGCAGGTTTAAAACATTGGTTACCCACAGCTTTTAATACAGTGCTATATCAATGCCCTTCCCAGTGGCCAAGGCCCCCCCTTCCTAATGTTAATTAAAAGGTTCCTCTTTCCTTCTTCTTTTCATTTCATTGCTTCCTGTTGATCACAGCTGAAGGAGTAATGCTGAAGAAACTAATGTCAGTCCAATGTCAGTCCTAACTGAGTCATCATTAATACCTACTTCCACCATCAGCAGAAAACAGGCAATAAAATGTAATTAAAGGCACAAAAGCCCCCCAAATCCTGAATGATGCACAATGTAATTAAAGGCACAAAAGCCTTGGCCACATTAGATTGCTGGTGTGGCAACTCTCTGGTTCCCCCCTCCTCTTTTTCTTCTTTATTAATCGTTCTTTAAAAACACGAGGTATCAACGTAGAAAACAGTGGACTACAATAACTTGTCACCAGCATTGTCTAATTTCTCTGTAAAATGGGAATGAAGACGGGGTGGGCTATTGGTGAAACACCTTGGGTGGCTGAGCCATTCACCACATCCTTGTGTGATAGTGATAAAATGTGGAACGGCCAATGATGTTGCCCTGAACAGCCAAGAGGAAGGAAGGGAAGGTTTTTTTTATTATCTTTGCTGGATTTGAAATTCTTTTAATTGTTGTTGTTGTTGTTGTTAATCACTCTGTGGTGCCTTCCTGGGAAATGGAATCATGAATTAAATAAAGACTTAATGAGAAATGGAAAATAATTTGAAATGCCTTGTTTTAAGGCCATTTGCTGTTAATCTATGAATTTTCCTAGACCGCTTATTAAAACAGTCCTCAGTACTTGTTCCCAAAATAACAGACCACCTGTTGAATGTGCGTAGTTCAAATGGCTTCTCTGATCCTTTTAGGAAAACATGCTCCAGGTGCAGATGTAAATAATATTCTAACTCGGGTGACATTTGCAGATAACAGACTTCCTCAGCCTGGTTCCCTTCAGCTACTCTTGGACTAAAACTACCATCAGCTCCAACTGGCATACCTGTTGTGGCAGAGCCTGATGGGAGCTGTAGTAACAGCTGGAGGGCGCCATGCTGAGAAAGGCTGTCATATATGTGGAACAGAAGTCCTTAAGTTTTGTTCTCTTGAGACTTGCTTGTTTCCTGCATGCCATCCACATTTTCCTGCTTGCTGATGCAGAATACTTGAAAGGCTTCCAAATTTGTGCTTTGTGGCTGTGAGCCAGCTAAAGCTATATGTACATATAGAGACGAAGCATATTCGGAAAGATGAAGTTTATTTAAAAGATTTCACTGTGGCCCTTTGCAAAACTGCGGGAAAGGCAACCTGTTTAAGTTTTAAATTACTGAAAAGCGGGTTGTCTTTTTATCCTGTGGTAGAAATTTCAGGGGGACGCGGGTGGCGCTGTGGTCTAAACCACTGAGCCTCTTGGGCTTGCCGATCAGAAGGTTGGTGGTTCGAATCCCCGCGATGGGGTGAGCTCCCGTTGTGCGGCGGTTTGTTCCGTTGTGCTAGAAGCTTAGTCATGCTGGCCACATCACCCGGAAAAACTGTCTGAGGACAAACGCCGGCTCCCTCGGCCTGTAAAGCGAGATGAGCACCGCAACCCCAGAGTCATCTGCGACTGGACTTAACTGTCAGGGGTCCTTTACCTTTACCTTTTTTTTTAGGAATATCAGATCAAACCCCTGACCTTTCGATGTTGTTTGGGGATAAGGAGTGTCCCCAAACCCATTTAAGAACCCTCTTGCTGACAAGTAAGGATTATTTCGCATTAAAATGGAGTTTGGATGCTTCAGTTCCTAAGATAATATAAAATTGATTAATTTATTGGGATTTCTATTTTTATTTTTTTGCTTGGAGACAACAAAAAGTCACAATTGCTCCAGTGCCCAGTTTTGATATTCTGTATTTTCTTTTCTGTACCAGGACTGTAAATGGAAGATGTACATGGAAATGGATGGGGATGAGATTGCAATAACTTACATAAAAGACGTGACATTTAACACTAACTTACCTGACACAGAGATTTTAAAGATGACAAAGGTAAGGTTCTGTTTACGGGCTTGAAGCTTTCATGATTGCCTAGATCTCGAACAAAGGTATTAAAATACCACAGCGGCAGACTTTTGTGCCTATAGAAACTCATTCTGCTGGCAGCTTTTAAAGACCCCCCACCCCTTCCCACATTTGTATCACAATAGTTTTTTTCCCCCTGTTAACATTACCTTTTCAGTCATGGTAATAAGAAAGCGATGGCACTCTTAAGATATTACAATTAAAGTGTGTGATTTCTTGGTTCTGTAACAAGGTATATCGTACATCAGACAATGTACAGACAAGTTCTAAATGAGAAGAGTGTTCATCAAGGTGTGCTGAGAAAATAAAGTGTTGGCCTTTGGCAGCAATTTATGTTATTAAAATGGGGAAATAAAACAGGTATATTTAGTGGGAAGGTGTCTTGAACCAGGCCTATAATCACCAGGATTTATGATGTTTGGCCAGGTTCCTTCCATTTTATGAAGAGAAAATCCCACAGCAGATTTATGGTAGAAATGTGCTATTCTAGGAAAACTGCTTCTGGACTAATAATAATGGCTTTTCCACTGGTTTTCCACACAATTCGAAAAATTGCACTGTTTTTCCTGTATGTTCATTTCATATTATCAGCCTGTTTGTTATTTAAACTCAGTCTTTCAACTAATGCTAAAATGCTTCTTCAGGGGGAAAAATGATTAGGAAAGGGCGTTATTGTCAGGGAACCATCCCTGACAGTTATCTTTAAATTTTATTTGTTTAGTTCAAAGACAGAAGAACTGCAGGAAAACACAGGGTGACAATAGAGTGGTTTATGGAATTCTATGGGTGTCCCATAAAAACGGGGAGTGATTGAAGAATGGCAATTCCACCCTAAGGGCCTGGTGTGGAAGTAGCCCTAGACTCAACCTGCTATTTGAATGTGTCCTCTTCCAGCCTTCCTCAACCTTGTGCCTTCTTGATATTTTTGACCGCAACTCCCGTCATCCCTGACTGTTGGCTGTGCTAGCTGGGGCTGATGTGAGCTGTAATCCAAAACCTCTGGAAGGCAACTGGGATCTGTTCCGGAGCCCCAGCTGCTAGCCGAAAAGGACACAGGGCAAAGCGCCGCATCTGCGCATGCGCGAGCAGCAAACCCAGAAGTAACCAGTTCCGTTTCTTCCGGGTTTGCCGCAGACTTTCACTGGAATGGACACTAGATGAGGCGGACATTCATGGAGATATTACTGTAAACTTATTTTTAAGGGCATATGCCTATGCCTAAACGTCTAACCAGCAATGAGTATACAGTATGAAATGAATCGGTCAGTTGGTTGCATAGAAAACAATAAAAGCATGACAAAAAATGAAATGCCTAAACATGAAAATAAATCATGGAAGACATGCAGGCCCAACGAGACATCATGTGCTAAGATTTGTACTTTTGTATTTATTTAGTCATTTGACACGGTTTCTGTGTTTGCTTTCTTTCTGAAGGACAGAGGATGGATGCATAGAAGTTGATTCGCACAATGAGGCAGAAAACAAAAATGTTTCTTTCATTTATTTTTATTTTGCAGCCACCATTTGTAATGGAGAAATGGATTGTGGGAATAGAAGACGATCAGACTGTTGAATGTTTAGTTACTTATGAGGTAAGTGTTGTGGGTGGGTGGGGATCCAACCCGCTCCTTTTGCCTGTAGGGTTTCAGAATAAAGAGTTGACATGCCTTAACTTTCTTGCCCACTGTAGTCAACGCCAAATACTGTAATTAATTTTAAACTACCAACTTCTCATGCGAATTTGAATGCCATCTTCAGAAATCACACCCAGACTCCTAGCTGGGAAAGCTTGCTCCCTTAAGTGTAATATATATATATATATATATATGCGCCTTTCTTTTCTCTTCCTTTTGAGTAATGGTCGGTGTAGGTGGTGTTTGTTGAACAGACAATCTTTCTTACCTTTTTGGCAAAACGCTAATTAGCAGAGCAGAGGAACAACAGGAGAAGGGAAAGGGCAAGAGGGAAAACATAAAATAAAACCTAGAAGCAATTTAGCTATGTATAATAGGATGGAAATTAGCCTTTGTATGAGTAGATTTTTGGATACTTACAAAAAAAAGTGTTTAAAGACCAATGGGATATTTCACACTGAGGCTAATAATTGAAATTTCAGCTCTGTCCTGTGGCATGCATTCAAGCAGTGAGAGAGCGATATAGGAAAATTCTGGACCTCGCCTGCCTCAGAAGTGAAGAACAGTAGCTTTCTATTAACAGGAAGAATAACCCTAGGTTCCTTTCAGACTGTAGCTCCTCACAGGTCTCAGAGCCTGACAGCAGGATTAAAGAGCTAGCCACTATAGGCAAGCTACCATAAGGGAACCTCAGCAACAATACCTCCTTAGTGCCTACCTCTTCTGGCAGAAAAGATTATTTACTTGAAGCACTACATGATCTCATAATTACTAAACGGTTCTGTTAAAAGGCAGCCATTAAAATCTTGCCCTTGTTCAGTACACTATTTTGGGCATGGGGGGGGGGGAGAAAGCGTAATTTGCCGCCAGATTGGTTGCACAACTGAAAAAAATTCTTTGCGGCCAAACTAAAAGAGGATATTAAACAAACTCAGCATGAGAATTTATGGTATCATCAATGTCACAATCCTAAGTTCAGTGTCTGGACAAACACTGCATGACTGCGATGAGGGTCTTTATTTTTTTGCTTCTGAATATCTTGTTGAACAGAGCATTGTCAGAACTCCAAAATCCACCAGACATATCCAGCCAGTGGAATGGAGTAAAGTGAAGCTTCAAGATGAGGTGAAGTCAATACAGCTTAAAATACAGACATCGCTCCCAAACTCAGAAGGCAACCCTCGGAGCAGATCCAATTCCAGTAAGTTTAAATTCCAGTAAGTTTAATGATGCAGAGTGTTGAAGGAAGGACATAAGTAAACAAAACAAAACAAGACATTAATATCTGTTTCAGAAAACACACTCCCATTAGCTCATCCCATTCACTCAACAAGAAACGAAGGCATCTCTCTAAAATTCCCTTTTCTCAGAGAAATGTGTCTAATATTCACACTTACTAAGAACTTTGCAGTTGTTTTCCAGCATCCATTGGATCAGAACTTCCCTGACATATCAACTTTGTAGCTTATTTCAATGGACAAAAACTTAACTGCAGATATAACTGCAGGTACAGGGACCCCTGACCATTAGGTCCAGTTGTGACCAACTCTGGGGTTGCGGCGCTCATCTCGCTTTATTGGCCGAGGGAGCCGGCGTACAGCTTCCGGGTCATGTGGCCAGCATGACTAAGCCGCTTCTGGCGAAGCAGAGGAGCGCACGGAAATGCCGTTTACCTTCCCGCTGGAGCAGTACCTATTTATCTGCTTGCACTTTGACATGCTTTCGAACTGCTAGGTTGGCAGGAGCAGGGACTGAGCAACGGGAGCTCACCCCGTTGTGGGGATTCAAACCGCCGACCTTCTGATCGGCAAGTCCTAGGCTCTCTGGTTTAACCCACAGCGCCACCCGTGTCCCTTACCCATTAGAAATCTCTGTAAATTCTTTGTTTTGCTTCCCTTCATAAAGAAACTAACTGCAAGTGAGCTAAGCCTCTCTCTCTTTCTCTCTCCAACATGCGAACCAACTGCCCTGCCTGTCAGACTGTGACATGGCCAGGAAGCTCACAGATAACAAGACACTGGCACCTATGCGAAGTCTTGGACAGCCCTTACTTTTGGTGCTTCCTCAGAAAGAATTCAAAACTGATGCCCTCTGTTTTTCTTTCAGGTATTGATGCCCAATGGATGAATGCACTGAAACTGCGCCGAGTGACCAGCAGCCCTTCTCTCCAACGTTCCCGCCCTCACAGCCCTAACGGTTTTTTGCCGTACCTTCAGGACCAAGGCACCTACGCTGCCGCCGTGAGACGGACCCAGGTTCCTGTAACCTATCAGATCACTTCTCTGAGTCAGTCGAGAGGATCGTCTCCCACACCGTATTTGTCATCGCTGCATTTGAACTCAAAGGGAAGCAGCACCTCCAGCGCAGCTTCGGATAGCCCTTCGGAAAGAGACAGGTCCAAAACTAAAAGCAGGCACAGCTACCACAGTGGCGACTCTCGTAGTGTGTCAGGAAGCGGAAGGCGCTTTTCAAGGGGTTCGGGGGGTGCTCAGGCGGCTGCTAGGAACCCAGAGAAATTCCGCAGGCATTCCCAGCCAACGTACAGTCAACACTCATCGAGGTCACATGACAGGAAGTCTCCTCATTACCCCCAGCAGCCCAAGTTGATACCAGGGATGCCTTTGAAAACTGAAAGCAAACCCAAAATAGAAGAGGAAGAGGGAAGCAAAGTTGGTGAAGGCGGATGGACCAAAGTTGATTATTCGAAAAAGTCTCATCGGCATATCGTTGGCAAACAAAGAGAAGAGAAGGCAAAAGGAACTGGAGCCAGCCAGAAGAAAGTCCATTGATGTTTTTTTGAGAAATAGGTTTTATTTTATTCTTTTGGACATTTGGTTTCTACAGAGAAAGGTGTGGGGGGTGTTTTTAAAGATTCGCCTGACAATGAATGTGAGACTAGCGCTATTGAACATGAATACACTACCTCTCATGGAGATCAAACCCACAAGTCCACGACAGGCGCGGGTTGTTGGGGCTTCTACTCACTGCAGCCTGGTGAATAGGATGCTATTGTTTGCATTGTGAATAGTCACATGCTGCAAGTTCTCTTTGCTTCCAGTTGGGTGCTCATGATTTTAACTTAATACTTCCACAAGTCTTAAATTAAGAAATAACCATAGTTTCAGTCTGATCCTGTAGGGATAGGACCACAAAACACAACTGCCTCCCACCCGCAACACAATGGCTGAAAAAAAATGTGACTGGAAAGGTTATCCTTTCCTTACTTATGCAGCTCTCATTACAATATCCTGTCCTGTTGAGTTTGTTTCTCCCGATCTGCTCACTGCACCCTACCCAGCCTCCTCTCTGGTGATGGGGGAACCCCAGTCCTCCATTTAAAGATGCAGTCCCCACATATTTCCTTTGGACTAATTCTTACGATCATGAAATAATTTAATACTGTATATTCTGCAGAGAAGAGCAAACAAAATAGAAAAAAAATAGCCTTGATCGCTCTTGTTTTATTTTTTTATTGTTTTGGTATGACTATTTATTAACATATGGCAAATGTTTTTTATTAATTGCATTTTAATTGTACCCAGCCTTATAAACTACTGTTAATACATGCTATAATTCTACTGAGGTACCTTTGGGGAGGGATATGTCTTCTAAGACTGTGGTCCTGAACACGAAAGTAAGTCCAACTGCATTAAATGTTACTTTTGTCTGAGTAAACATGCTTTGGATTGGACAATGTTTCTTGTTGGCTTTGGCAATGAAATTTTTAACTCTGTATAAACAGAAAACAAAGCTTAGCATATTCAACCGCATCAGTCCGTTATGAAAAGGAAATGGTTTGAGGGTTTGTTTTCAAATCTTTTGATTTTGAAGTGGTATGTATATGTGGAGTAGTTAATCCATATTTCCCAAATCTGTTTTCCCCTCCTTGCAATACACTGGAAGATTTAAAAAAGAAAATAAAACCTTCCTAGCTCTCAGTAAGATGGTGTGCCCTACTGCCATAAATGCAACCCATAACAGAAGGGGAGAAAGCACAGAGACCAAGTTTTGAGAAATGACTTGCTTCTATTTATTCAAGAATTCTCAGTCACACAGCACAGCTTCACACGTGTATAACTATTTTAAGTATTTATTTTGTATGATTCTTAACATCCTTTAGTCTGCAGAGGTCTCTGAAGGGACTCGCAGCAAAGGATTCATAACATAAAACTATCCCACATCAAACAGCAGTCCATAAAGGTTGCATAGACGATGTAATTTTACATTAAGTGTCATCAGATTACTAAAACAGAGTTCCATCCTTCCAAAGTTTTGTCTCTAGGGTTTTGTCTTCTTGGCTGGAAGGGAAACGGCCTCTATTTCTGGGTCACCTCAGCTCCACAGCGGTTCTCTCAGATTGGCAATAAGGAACTAAAAACTTGGAGCCCTTTATAAGATAGAAAACGTCAGCAGAACAAGGAATTTGCAGCTCTGTGGAAATCCGTAAGTTGCTTTAAAACTTTAAGGGAAACCTCAGTCCTGACCTTGTCCTTAAGGGTTTAGGGCTTTACAAATAGGAGGCAACAGGCGCCATCCAAACTGTTCTGAGCTAATGAGCTAGGTGCCTGCAGTGGGCCTGCTCCCTGCTTCTCCCACTGAGCATGTACAGCCTTGTTAAGGCAATGTACGCCAGTGGGTTACACTTACTCTGCAGGGGTTGCCAGAGATAGCTGCTTTCTGTAACAGATGCAAGGAGAAAAGCAAAGGTTAAGCCAACACTTCAAGCCACGAAACCTACCTTTTGGGATTGTTACAGGAGAGGGGAGGACTTTAGGATTCCGCATGGTCAGCTTCCCGTGAAAGCAGCTTTATCACGCAGCTAAACTTTTATTTGAAACTTAGGGAAATGGAGGCCTAGGCTGCGTACACTCGGCATTTTGTTCTACCCTCAGTGGAGGCCGAGTACAGTGGTATCTCGGGTTACATACGCTTCAGGTTACATACGCTTCAGGTTACAGACTCCGCTAACCCAGAAATAGTACCTCGGGTTAAGAACTTTGCTTCCGGATGAGAACAGAAATCGTGCTCCGGCAGTGCGGCAGCAGCGGGAGGCCCCATTAGCTAAAGTGGTGCTTCAGGTTAAGAACAGTTTCAGGTTAGGAATGGACCTCCGGAACGAATTAAGTACTTAACCCGAGGTACTACTGTACAGTGGCACCTTGTTCTTGAACTTAAAATCCGTTCCGGGAGTCCGTTTAACTCCCGAAACGGCTCGAAAACCAAGGCGCGGCTTCCAATCGGCTGCAGGAGCTTCTTGCACTCAGTTGGAAGTTGCGGGAGACGCATCGGATGTTCGGATTCTGAAAAACTTTTACAAACCAGAACGCTTCCGGGTTTGTGGTGTTCCGGAGCCGATTTGTTTGGGAGCCAAGCCGTTTGAGTACCAAGATACCACTGTGCAGTGGTACCTCGGGTTAAGTACTTAATTCGTTCCGGAGGGCCGTACTTAACCTGAAACTGTTCTTAACCTGAAGCACTACTTTAGCTAATGGGGCCTCCCGCTGCTGCCGTGACGCCAGAGCACGCTTTCTGTTCTCATCCTGAAGCAAAGTTCTTAACCCGAAGCACTATTTCTGGGTTAGCGGAGTCTGTAACCTGAAGCGTATGTAACCTGAAGCATATGTAACCCGAGGTACTACTGTACTTGTTTTTCCAGTGTAGCCCCCACGCTCTAGACTAGACATTGCTTCTTCTTTTTTGCCCCTGAAAAATGCTTCTTGAGGAACTGGTTTTTCCAAAAATATAAGCTCGTTGCTGATGGATTCTGTGTTAGCTCACAGTGGGCCAATTTGAAAGCCAATGGAGTGGCTGTACCTACATCTGCCCAATGACAATGCAGACGGGTTTATACCAGGATCATAATTCACCTGGGGCAGGTGAAGGGAGGAAAAGCTGTGGATTACCTAACCAAGGGGAGAGTTTTCAAATGTGTATCAAGTAACCATACCTACACTTGTGGGTTGTGGGATCTAAAAGCGATCTAGATTGGAAGCAGTGTGTTGGGAATGAAAACGAATGCTTCTGGATTGAGGAAAGCTACATTTTTGTGTGCTACAAATCAGCTTGTGTGTACCCAGCCCTAGCCTATACATGAAGCAAAATAAGAGAAGAATCCCAGATTGGTAGAGTGAACTATGCCATTTCAAATTATTTTTCCAAATTATTACAAATCAAACGAATTTAATTTAATTCAATTTCTTAAAATCAGGTTTCCTGCTCTGGTTCCAAGCATACGGTCATCCTCATTTCCTCACATAGCCTCATCATTTCTTATTTAGAGTCCACTTGGCATCCTTCACTTGTCGTTAGACCATTCTGCCAGCTAGCCACTTTTTTCCACCATACAAATAGCTGAACTATGCCACTTCAAACCACCTAAGGGGATACAAGTTTTGAATGTTTTCCCCACATTTAAAATAAAAATTTGTAAGGCCTAGTGCGGGGGACGTTGACCCAAAACGTTCTAGCTCAGCTCTTTTGCTTCAAATTTTTCATATTATTAATGCCGTTTATGTATTCTGAAGCGCTACAGACAAATCTGCCAGCCCATTTTACTGTCGCGGTTGGAAATTCATTTCCCACTGTTAAAACATTCTTGAAAGCAGGGTTGTCCTCTCTGGACTTGCTGGGGCAGGGCTGGTGGAAGGAACAGCTGTATATCAGAGGTGTCCATGTCCTTCGCCACCCCATTAGAAGAGGCCAGGCTAATCCACTTAATTCTGCTGGGTTCGCTGCTGTTCCTCTCAGGCCTCTTTTCACCTTGGAACCTGCCAAGCCGAGTTAACAGGTGCCATGAAAAACAGGTTCCTAGGGGTTCCATATAAATTTGCATCAAAACATGTATAATTATGAATGTTTTGCATATTTTGATATTGAATGTGTGAGGGTTGGGTTTGCTTGGTTTGGTTTTTTTTAGCAGCGGTCCTGAGGCTTCACCAGCTTGCTGCAGTTGGTTATTAAGAATGTCCAAATGGATTCCTTTGCTGTTTGTAAGCAATTTAATTCTGTGCCTAATTTTAATCTACACTCTACTGTGTGTCCACATCTGCTCTCTTAAAGCATTCATTAGCATTTAAAGGCGAAAGCTGATGGTATTGATCACACTTATTAAAACTGAACAATCGCACAGCAGTGACTGGCTGGAAATCACCATCCTCTGTTGGAATCACTGTTAAAACAAGAAGAAAACTGAGAAAAAGGGAGAAAAACAAATTGTGAGGGCTGAGGGGGGAAATGCTTTAAAACAACTCCAGCATAGGAAAAGGAGAGATAATAAAGTGGGAAGTGATCATATTTTCATGAGACAATACATTTTTTTGAAAAATATTTTTAATAAAACCCCGGTTAAGAACTTGTTTTAATTTGTGGATTCACATTAAGTAGCTTGAAAGCCCTTGAGGCCATGAAAACATATGAAAGAAATATGTTATTGCAGTACATTTATAATACATTTAGCAAGCTTTAAATGTAGGATGGCCAGAAACAGAAGGATGGGGCCTTGTGACTCTAATCATTATGCAAAAGAGGAAATTCAGAAGCTGCCATTTCCCATGCTTACAAGATGAGAAATCTGTGACTCTCCAGACATTTTTGGACAACAACAACAATAATCTCCCACCATTCCCACTTAGCATGGCCAATGCTCAGTGTTGATAGGAGCTGTCATTCAATAACATCTGGAATACCAAAGGCTCCCCATTCGTTGTAAAGGTCAGAAATGTTGCATGCAGTAAATCCCCTTTACTGTATTTAAGGCACAGTAGCTCAGTTCTCCTGCGCTTTTGGTCACCCCCAGCTGTGTGTAGGTATGATCTAGTTCCCACTAGTGTGGGAAACCTGTGTCACAGGTCACATGCACCCTAAGACACATTTAAGACACATTTAAAGCACATGACTCTACTCCAAGAATCATGGGAAATGTAGTTTGTTAATGGTGCTAGAAAGTGTAGCTCTGTATGGTTAAACTACAGTTCCCATGATTTTTAGGGGGGAAGCCATACACTTTAAACGTTTGGTGTGGGTGCGCCAGTGCCTTCTTGCCATGCGAATCTTCCAGTTTTACTGGGTGGGAGAATGTTTTGGGGTTTTGGGTTGTTGTTTTTATTTTGATTATATATTTTGTGGTTTTATATTTCGATTTTGTTCTGTGGACCGCCCTGAGACCTCTGGGTATAGGGCAGTATAATAATAATAATAATAATAATAATAATAATAATAATAATAATAATAATGTTTTGTAGTGTTCCTAGTTAGTGAACATACACATACATAGGTAATATTCTGTTGCTTTGGCTCAGTCAACAACTGAAATTTGAAAGAGATACCAGAGAGATCAGTTACCTGATTTTGCTGCTAGTGTGATGCTCTTACAGCTGTACACTGGAACCTTGTTTTTCGAATGTAATCCATTCCAGAAGACCGTTCGACTTCCGAAATGTTCGAAAACTGAAAGTGGAAGCCTCAATTCAATAGGGAAACGTAAAACGGAAGCCGCGTAGCATGTGTGGCTTCCAAAAATCGTTTGAAAACCTAAGCAGTTACTTCTGGGTTTCCGGCGTTCGGGTTCCGAAACGTTCGTCAACAGAGACGTTCGAGAGCCAAGGTTCCACTGTACCACCATGTTGCAAAATGGCTTGTCTTCAATAGGTCGGTGGCAATGGGAGGCACAAGCAGAGCTTGATCCTAGAAGCTGAAATGCTGTTATAGGATTGGTGGGATAGTCTGGATCTCCACCAAGTATATGGATTTGTATCTTTAAGACAGAATTCTGAAGCAAGAGGAACTGCTGAAGTGATCCAGTCAGTCTCTTTATTAAGCTAATGGCCCTAGCCATTGTATCTCTGTCTAGAAAGATGGCCAAGTACAGGTGTATAGGAACATACTAGTAGAAACTACTAGTGATGCTTGCAAAATGAGGGAACAGGTCTTTCTCCTCAGCTGGCTTGAGCTGATGTCACCCTGAATGTAGGACAATAGAACAGGGACCAGTCTTGTCTAGGTTCATGTGGTCTTGGCACCGGGACACACAGAAACTTGCCTTTCTCTCTGTGCTGAATCTACAGCTATGGATCCCTTCACCCCAAAACCTAACGGGGAAGCAAGATCTGTTGGGGTGTTCGTGCTGTGAACGCTTCCATCTTAAGTGTGGCCTGTGTGCATATGTGGGTAAATAAAACTGCATGTCCCAAAGACCCCATTGTTTTCAGTCACCTAGATTCCAAGGAAACCAAACCCTGAAATCTCTTACTGCTCGGAGATTGGGGCGCACGCAATATAATAATATGACTGAACTCTGATGTGCTATTAAAAATAACAGCAGTCTGTTTAAAAATGCTACAAACTACTGAATTTCAGTGCCAATGCACTGCTGCTTCTTGTGTTGGTGAAATAATATTAGAATAACTAACGCCTGTAAACCTGGGGTTACCAAGAAGCAATAAAAACACAATTAAAAGCCATACAGCATGCAGCACAGCGCATTACAATCACTGCAGCAGGCAGGGGAAAAAATCATTAAGTGGTCTGCTAAAGACCCTCAGCAATTTTCAAGTGGTCAGGGGGCAGAAATTTAGATACTACAGATATAAACCATTTTAGTTTCTAACAAACTAACCAGATATGCTGGTGCCCTTACATTTTCTAAAGAAAACCACCATGCCCTTAATTTTAATGTTTTCCCTTTAGTTGAATGATACTAACCTAAAATGTTCACTATTCTTTCTTTTTTTCTGTTTCCAAACTACTGCTTTTACTTAATACAACTGTATGCAAATCAAGTCAATTAGTCTGCTCCTATAATTAATGAACATGGATTTCTTCAGCTGAGCAAAAGCCCTGGTCACACTATAAAACTATTTATGACCTGAGTTTTTCTCACTATTCTCTCCCACTATTCTGTCTGTCCATCTGTCTGGCTCTCTCTCTCTGTGATTCATAGTCGGCATATTATGTCCATCACTCCTTCCAGCCCACAGGAAAGTGAATTGCTTTAATTTTATCTCCTCGTGACCCATTCCTAGTGCCTCTCTCTAGTACAACTCACCATGTATGACAATCACTGGCAGCAGTGCTAGTAGGTACTCAATGTGGGCAGACATCAAAACCACCATCCACTGACCATTATCCAGCAACTTGCTGAGCTGAATTAATGAGGTGAAGTTGCTCAAACATACTTTGTTCTTCCCTTTCCTCCTGTGAGAAATCCCTCAAAACAATGACCTCTGTATGTTGCTCTGCTTAGAACAATTCCCCTTTCTAACTCCATTGATGCTTGAGAGAATGAAACCTCAGCCTTCGAACATCGTGCTTTCAAGAACATTGAGTTTGGGCTTCAAAAGACAGGCATTTTAATATCTTTTTAAAAGTCTACTTGTGATTATCTTTACCCTAATTGTTACACTTTTTCAGGTAAGTAAGCAACCTTTTCTTCTTTACCTGCGCCGGGGGGGGGGGGGAGCAGTGGTTTAAAAACCTCTTAAGTCTTTAGATATTTTTCACAAGTAAAACGCAGCATAATGAAGATGTCTCCAGAAATCTAAAATAGTTTTGTATGTTTAAGGTCTGCATCTTCCCATTTTCTGAGTGAACAGCTCAAAACAATTTGTCAAGCCACCCCCGAGTGGTGCAGGACTTATTTATGGCAGGAAAACAAATAAAGAACAGTAAAGTAAAAAATATTTCAGAACTGACATACAACCTCTCTAATTCAAGGGGACTGGAATACATAACATATAGCTGGAGATTCTCATAACTGGGTGGGTTATTTGGCGCAGCATTTCAAGAAATTACATGTGGGCATGGACTAGTATATAACTGCAGGGAAGTGTGTGGCTGTGGTCTAAACCACTGAGCCTCTTGGGATTGCTAATCAGAAGGTCGGCGGTTCAAATCCTCATGACAGAGTGAGCTCCCGTTGCTCTGTCCCAGCTTCTGCCAACTTAGCAGTTTGAAAGCATACCAGTGCAAGTAGATAAATATGTACCACTGTGGCGTGAAGGTAAACAGCGTTTCCATGCGCTCTGGCTTCTGTCCCGGTGTTCTGTTGCTCCAAAAGCGGTTTAGTCATGCTGGCCACATGACCCGAAAAGCTGTCTGTGGACAAACGCTGGCTCCCTCGGCCTGAAAAGCAAGATGAATGCTGCACCCCATAGTCGCCTTTGACTGGACTTAACCATTCAGAGGTCCTTTACCTTTACCTTAGTGTATAACTTGCGTAACCAACCAGGGGATGACAATAACCCAGAATATCATATCCATAAAGGCACAGAATGGAATGGGTAAATGTCTTCTGCAGCCCAAGAGGTGCTGAACTGTAATGTGTTGTTCTCGTGCACCAAAAATGTTAGCACACATCCTACTAAAATATATTTTAAATTGCTAATAATATATTTCACGACAATCATGTTCCACTAGTGCATCTTTAACATCAATGCAGCTTCATGTAAGAAAGTACAAAGTGATGCACATGGCGGGGACGGACCCTAATTTCACATATAATTCCACATGTGGTCTGACTTGATGGTGACCGGCCAGGCATGAGACATTGAATAGCTTTATCAAGATGCTGACTCGGTGCAAAAGGTAAACTCCATGCTTGGGATTATTAGGAAACAGATACAAAGCAAAAGTGCCAATAACACAATGTTGTTTAGTCGTTTAGTCGTGTCCGACTCTTTGTGACCCCATGGAGCAGAGCACGCCAGGCACTCCTGTCTTCCACTGGTCAAACTCATGTTTGTAGCTTCGAGAACACTGTCTAACCATCTTGTCCTCTGTTGTCCCCTTCTCCTTGTGCCCTCCATCTTTCCCAACATCAGGGTCTTTTCCAGGGAGTCTTCTCATGAGGTGGCCAAAGTATTGGAGCCTCAGCTTCAGGATCTGTCCTTCCAGTGAGCACTCAGGGCTGATTTCCTTAAGAATGGATCGGTTTGATCTTCTTGCAGTCCATGGGACTCTCAAGAGTCTCCTCCAGCACCATAATTCAAAAGCATCAATTCTTCAGCGATCAGCCTTCTTTATGGTCCAGCTCTCAATTCCATACATCACTACTGGGAAAACCATAGCTTTAACTATACGGACCTTTGTTGGCAAGGTGATGTCTCTGCTTTTTAAGATGCTGTCTAGGTTTGTCATTGCTTTCCTCCCAAGAAGCAGGTGTCTTTTAATTTCGTGACTGCTGTCACCATGCAATAACACAATGCAGTTATACAAATCTGTGGCAAAACTATACTGTGTATAGTTCTGATTGCCTCACCTCAAAAAGGATACTGTACAGCTGGAAAAGCTTCACAAAAGGGCAACCAAAGTGATCAAGGTGCTGGAACAACTTCCCAATTTTAGAAAGGCTACAATATTTGGGGGGTTTTAGTTTAGAAAATAGTGAGTAAAGGGATAACATAACAGAGGTGTAAAAAATTAAGTTATGCGTGGTGTGAAGAAAGTAGATCCAAGGATAGCTCAGTTGGTAAGAGCATGAGACTCTTGATCTCGGAGTCGTGGGTTCGAGCCTCACTTTGGGCAAAAGTTTCCTGCACTGCAGGAGATTGGACTTAGATGACCCCTGTGGTCCCTTCCAACTCTACAATTCTATGATTCCCTTTCTTACAGGTATGAGAGAACTGGTGTCATCCAATGAAGCTGAAGACTGGAGCATTTGGGGCAGACAAAAGAAAGCGCTCCCACAACGTATAGTGATGGCAGCCATCTTAGAACCGTAGAAATGTTGAGTTGGAAGGGACCATGAGGGCCATTCTGTCCAACCCCCTGCAATGCAAGAATCTTGGATGGCATTAAGAGGATTAGAGAACTTCATGGGGAATAAGGCTATCAGTGACTACTAGCTATGAAGGCTATGTTCTACCTCCGTGGTCAGAGGTTGCATGTCTCTGAATACTAGTTGTAAGAGAATACTGTGGTGCCTTGGTTCTCAAACGCCTTGGTACTCAAAGCCTTGGTTCCCAAACGCCGAAAACCCTGGAAGTAAGTCTTCCGGTTTTCGAATGTTTTTTCGGAAGCCGAACGTCCGATGCAACTATCGGCTATTGTTTCTGGGGCACCTGCACCAATCAGAAACTGGGACTTGGTTTTTGAACATTTCGGAAGTCAAACAGACTTCCGGAACAGATTAAGTTTGGCACTTTTGTTTTTGCTATTTATTTTGCGTTTTTTGTTTTTGAGACTTTTTCAGTTAATTTGTTTTTGTGACTGTGTGGAACCCAGTTCAGCTACTGATTGATTGTGTGAGTGCGGAAATGGATAAAAGCCCCCATCCAAACAATGACTATCATCGGTAAGAACAAATTTTAATTTTTATCATCTAAAATACTTTCTTAATTATTTTATGGTGCAGTACATTGATTATTGCTTTCATTTTATGGATCAATGGTCTTGTTAGATAGTAAAATTCATGTTAAATTGCTGTTTTAGGGGTTGTTTTTAAAAGTCTGGAACGGATTAATCCGTTTTGCATTACTTTCTATGGGAAAGTGTGCCTTGGTTTTGGAACGCTTTGGTTTTGGAACGTACTTTTGGAACAGATTAAATTTGAGAACCAAGGTACCACTGTAAAGGACAAAATAGGTCTCTGCCAGATCTGATAGGGCTCATCTTACGGCCTTATAAAAAACAAACACCTTATTGGCTTTTAAATCTGTACTTCGCAGGCTACTGCGGAGTAAATGCAATTAACTAGCCTTTGACGGTGTTGTTAGTATAATAGTGGAGGAGACAGGGCTGTAAAGTGTAACTTTGAAAGGAGAAATGGAGTGTTACAAACAATGCATGTCACTGTTTTCACTTGAGAAAAGCTGTAGGATATACAGGTGTGTTTGGGTGCCTTACCTTGCAACTAGGATGTGAGGGGAACAGCTCTAAAGAACCTATTGCAGCTGATAAACATAAACACAGTACTAAAACAGGGCCTGAGCTGAAGATCTTCACAGGCACTGGAGTTTATGAACAAATTCCAGCCAGCACTTAAAATGTCAATCTTGCTTAACCTAAAATTTATTATCTTGGCTGCATGATTATCACAGTATTTCCAATAGCTGGTTGAAATACAATGCTTATCTGTCCCTTCCACTTTACAAGCATTTTTTTTTTTTTAGCTTTCCAAAAAGCGGAAACGATCACTTTTCTTCAGTATCTGAAAAGCATTTGTGAGCTAAAGTGGATTTGGAAGAATGAAGTGTGGTCTAGTCTCTAGAGAGCTCTTTTCAGTTCATTTGCTTTTGCCTGCACTTTGAGAAGCCAATGGTGCAGGTAAGTATGTAATTAAGGGCTTATTTAAAATGTTGATTCTTTTACATGTCAGCTTGCTGCAGCATGCCCACAAGGAATAATAACCCACAGAGAGTTTACATACTCCTGGTTTTCTATTGTGATTTGGGCTGTGTAAGATTTCTGTTTTCTGGATCACGCCTGGTTCGTGTTACAGATTATGTGGCTTGTGTGCGTGCCACACACATCGCCACACACGTGCAGCGAGGCCTGAGTTTGCTCAACTCCAAATCAGTGTATGCCCTTAAGACCATGTTCTAGAAAAGCAAGGGTGAAAATGAAACACAGAGAAGTGTACCTTTCTGCAGTCGTCCCTGAAGCCACTTACAGTATAATGAACTATAAGCTACATTTCTGAAGTGTGCAAACTTTCAACATTACACTTTTACCATTGCAAATGAAATGCATTACTTTTTGCTGTAGGCTAGGTCAACCAGCATATTTCTTTGCACATCTACTCAGGAGTAAGCCTCACTTAAATCAACAGGACTTAATAGGCTAAAGAATTGCAGCCTAAAGGTATTCAAATGTTAATTGCATGCCTTTATAGATAGAAGATTAGATAGATAGATGATAGATAGATAGATATAATCACCTAGGTAGAGCAAGTCACACCACACCACCACCAACGGAGTCTGATTTTACGTTTGTATAAAATTATGTGCAAAAAGTAAGTTTGTATAAAATTATGTGCAATTATAAAATGTTGTATAAAATTATGTGCAAAAGGTAAGTATTGCGTATGAAACAGCATTTTAGCCCTACTTTCATTATGTTTTTGCGCGGCTGTTTTTTCTTGTTTTTTTAAAGTGGGACTCCATTTTAGCTAGATTGTTTTAGATTGCATCACTATAAAATGAACTAGCGACGGTGCAGCAATCAGCTTTTCCTGGAACCAATTAAATACAGCATGGCGAATTAAGGTAGAGACCCTCATAGTTTTGCGGGATTGCCCGCAATCCTGCGACGGTGCAAACAACTTTTATACGCCAGAATAGCTGCAGCACCAGTCACTACAGCAAGCACACCTCAAGTTCTGACTCTTGGTTTCCGCTTGCCAACAGAACCTCCTCTAAACTTGCAGAGAGCAATTTCCTCCCGGGGCGAGCATGCGGCTCCCCCTCCCCCTCCCCTCCCCTTTCCTTTCCTTCTATGCAAATACTTCATGGCTTATTTCGCGCCACTGAGCTAGGTCCTTGCAGCACCACAAAAACGCCAGAGGAAAAAAAAATTAAAGTGGGGAAAGGTAGTTTCTGCAGTCACGCGCAATTTATCCGCGTTTGGGCTCCGGGCTTTGCAGGGGGAATAAAGACATTGCTGGCGCCTGAGCTCCGTGGCAAAGAGCAGGATGCGGCAAGACCTCTTTCTGGACCTTCCAGGACTCCAGCAGTTGGCGGGGAAAACTGCGCGTAATCCCCGCCCTCGAGCAGCTTTGGCGCGAGTCGGCAGAGCGTTTGGTCTTTGCTCCTGCGTCCCGCGGAAAGAGGCCGCGCTGCGCCTTTCGAGTGGCAATTCCGCCGTCGGCAGCATGGACCCCTTCGGCCTGCAGGTAGGGGCGTCGGGGTGAGAATTAAGACTTGGGGGCCACGAAGTTCCGCCGGAATCCCTGGAATTGGCTTGCGAGTAAAACTGCATAGGATGGGGGGGGGGCTGCGCGGATGAAGAGAACAGGCGCAGCCTTCTTTTCAGCCGCAGCAATTTTGACTTAATTTTTTTATATAGTTTGCTCTTCACCGGGCATTTTAAGTTCCTAAGTTGGAAAAGGTCCCACAAGCTGCTTTAAAAGAGGGAATGAGCTATGAAACGTGGGGTATTCTGGATTTTAAAAAAATGCAAACATAGCCGGGGTAGTTCGTTTTGTTGTTTATTTGCTCTTATTTTTTAATTGCATGAAAGCGTGCTTTTGGATCGCGGCCATGTCAGCTGCGCGCGTTCCTCTGCAAGCTGCGCGCCAGCCACTCTCTTGCATGCATCAGGTTCGCGCCTTTCACGCTGCAATCCTGCGTACGTTTAGTAGGAACTGAAGAGCGAATAATAATAAGTAAAAGTAAATAAATCATGCGCTAGAAATATACCCAGGGAGTGTCTATTTTGGTTCTAGCAACTAACAAGTTTGTGGAGCAGTCCTGAGATTTCTGGATCTGTCGAAATAGGTGGAGGAAGGCGGCTGGCTTTTAGGGCAAGCTGCGACTCGTTTTGGTTTAACCCCGGTGTCTTATTCTCCGGGCCCCTACCAAGGAGAAGGGAGCGTGTTTGATGGTCTTCCATAATGTTTTTAAGCATTGCATCCCCCGGAATCCCCTGCAGTTTTGAATGGGGGGAGAGCGCGCGCAGCCCCGGGGTCCTGCAAAAACGGCACGCGCCGACTCGGAAGGCGGCCCCGTGGAACTCATTGGGGTTCACTTTGGAGTAAGCCAAAAGCAACGCTGTGCATTTTTGGTGCGCTTTTTAAATAGGGAGCCGTGCTTCCGCCAGCCTGACCAAACATTTTATAGCAAAACGTCTCCCCCCCCCTGTGTTACTTCCCCTCTTGTTCCGGGATATTTTTCCAACTGCAAGCTTTCTTGGGGAGAAAAATGGGACCAGGAAAACCACTGCCAATTCAGGGGGCAATCTCGTGCGTATGCTCCATTCCTCTCATGCAAAAGATGGAGGAGGGTCTCTTATCCGTCTCTTCCCCGCAAGGCAGCGGAGGGGGGCGAACCCCTCTTTTCCCGCTCTTTAGCGCGCTCTCCCATAGCGCTTTTATCTTCTCTCCGCCCGCCCACCAGCCACGTGAGCCGCCTGGGACTTTAGGATTCACCCCTTTATGTCTCCTTATGGCCGCTGCCAGCCCGGGCTGTGGGGACCCAGGAGGCAGCTATGGGGCTGGCGAAGGTGGATACAATTCTGTAAAGTTCCATCTTTCCGCAAAAGTGTGTGTGTGTGGGGGGGGGTCTACGTAGCTGCTTTGAGGTAGAACCCGCAGTGCAAGCAGCTGAAACGGCCGTTAACTTGTGAATAATCTTTGCCTTCTTGCAGCATTTAACTCATGAACAGGCTCTGGCCTGCCTGGGAGGCTTGTTTTCAGGCCTAAAAGCGCCCCCCCCCATAAATACCTTAATCCCAGATTTATGACTCTTGCATGTGTAATTATGGTTACAGTAACTCATTGGAAAGGAAAGTCACTAGTCGTCCCAGGCAGGGTTTTGCTAATTTACTGGTTCTTTGTGCGTCAGGATGGAGCCCAGGAATTGGAAGAACAGATTTCAAAGGAAATATGTGGTTCAGAACATGCCTTGTTTCCCAAACTTTGGTCTCCAGATGGTTTTTTGGACTACAATTCCCATCATCCCTAGCTAGCAGGACTAGTGCTCAGGGATTATGGGAATTGTAGTCCAAACACAGCTGGAAAGCCAAGTTTTGGGAAATATGGGTCTAGCTTGGAATTCCTTCAAGGCCTGACAGTGTTACTTGCATGTTTCTCAGAGCACCTAATACAGTGCAGATACTAGATGAACTTCTTAATTACTTAGTGGTTCGCTTATGCTGACCACTTGGATTTTTTTTTTTTAACTGCCCTATCTCCAAGGACCTCAGGACCCTATATATGGCGTTTCACTTCCACATGTTTAGCCTCACATTGATCCTGGGAGGTAGGTTGGACTGAGATATGTGAGTCACTTATATGAAAAGTTCACTCGTGAGTTTCATAGCTGGTCTCCCAAGTCCTAGCCCTGTACTCTAACCACTATACCACACTTGCTTTCTAATAGTCCAGTTATCCTAAAAGTTGACACCTTCACCCTGTACCACACCAGCTGTTTTCTTTATTTGCCTCCTAATTTTAAACTTAGCTGCTCACAGTTGAGCTCCATTGAATTGAATGGGGAACACATCTGAGGCAAGAGTCTTTAGAGTGATAAACATTATACTAAAGTCTATGCTTTGGATGTGTTCCTCTCAAGTTTTAGAATTCCTATACATTTTTTTAAAAGGTCTGCATGCTGTGGGAATTACTTTTGTACTTTGCAAACTATTATATTAGTAGGGGCATGAGAAAACTATTGCTGGAGCTGCAATCTTTTGCCCATTTGCCTGCAACTGTTGTCCACTCAGAAATAAGCTTCATTGAGTTCATCTGGTAGACTATATAAGGATCCTGTGCTTCATATTTACAATTAATTTTATTGTCACTTATCTATCTGGTTTTGTTTTGTGCTGGTGTGCTTGGTTTGGACAGTTTTCTGACATAGTTGATGTTTAACATCCTGGATCATTTGCAGGAGCTTTGCAAAAAGTGCTTTGGCTCCATGCACTTTAAGACAAACACCATCAGATATTTTGTATTCAATTTCTTTCATTTTAAAAAAATGCAATTATTGTGAACAACCACATTTATGTAGGAGTGAGATGCACTGAATTTCCAGGGACTTGTGGTGTTAGCCAAGTGTGTATAGGACTGTAGCCCAAACCCTTTCTTCAGTTAGACTGCAGAGTGTTACCATGAATGGCTACATAAAATAGTTAAGTAATTGTGAAGAGCGTCTGGTAAGGATGGAGTGATATTTGAGGAAATCTTGAAAGGCTTCAGTGCAAAAGTGATAATGTACAGAGGTAAACTTAAATGGGCAAAAAGGCGTTTCATATAATAGTTCCTCTTCATTTCCAAAAATGTTCATGTCTTTAGAAAAATGTCAATATTTTTGAAGTTTGCATATCCAGGCATTATGTGTGGAACACACCTCTGAACTCTAAAGTTGGATTAGTAACTCACCCAATGGCTCATTTACCTGGTGGACAGAACTTGTAACCTGCAATAAGAGCCGCTTCACATATAACTCTTCAGCTGCACCAAGCTGCGCAGCCACAGACTGAATTTGCCACGCTACTGCCAAATCTGGGTTAATTAAAATTTGTGGCAGTGCAGTCACATGAATGGCTGGCCATAAACTGAAGTGGTAGGGAGTGTTAAAGAGTAGGTTGGATGAGAAAGCACAGCTGCCATTGGCTGAAACAGTCAAATGAATAAGGTTGGCAAACTTAGCAAGGAAAAGGCGCTTTTCCTATTTTTTGTCGTGCTATTGCTTCAATAACTGGAACTGGTAGATACGTTTTACATTTTAGAAATTTGAGACACAGCTAAAATCTTCGTTTTAGACTGGATGGTTGAATTAACCCCCCCCCCCCAAAAAAACACCTTACAATGCTTGTTGACAAGACACTTGAAGATTATGGGAGGAATTCAATTTAGCACTATGGCAATCATTCAGCCTGTGGTAGTTTTTCATCTCGCCAGACTAAGCAATCCCCCCCTCTTCTGATGCACTTGTTTTTGGGGTTCTCCTGACCTCCCTTTTATGGTATGCTCAGGGGGAAGGGGAGGGGAAGTCCTGATATGCTAGGCTTCTGATAGCAGGACTTGAATTCTGCCCAAAAATTTCCTATGTAAATATATATGGTGAAAATGCCCCCTGCCTAATAAATAAAATGCCTAATTTTTACGCCTGGGTGTAGTGCAAAACATGGTGAAAATGTTAGCTTTGTGATGCAGTCTAATATGTAGCAGCTCTTTGCTATCTAGTGTGATCAAGTTTAAGCATTGTGAGATTGCTCTAGAGAACTAATCTTATTATAGAAACCTAATTGAACTACCATCTTCATTTTGTAGGGAAGGAAGAAGCCCACAGCATTCCGCAATACAAAACTGATCCCCATGGAAACCTCTTCATCCTCTGATGACAGTTGTGACAGTTTTGGCTCTGATAATTTTGCAAACACGGTAAGTAAAAAGTGCGAGAATAAACAGAATCGAATGCGCGGTGCTGAAAAATGCCCCATCCGTGATTAAAATGCTTTGCTTACATTTCTATACAGCAGTTATGAATATACAGTATGTACTGTAATTTCATTTCGCTTTTCCCCTTGTGCTTCTAGGTAGTAATTGTTGGAGGTAGATTAGCCACTTATTCTATCCTTTTGAAATGTCGCCTAACCTAACATGCCTGATGATTTGCTGTAACAGCTCTGAAACCATTTGTAAACCCCCTGAAACATTTTTCTTTGTTACAAAAGCTATTCTCTTGTAGTGCACTTGTAAAATGTGATTTGCTCTCTGAACAGTTTATGGAAAATAGGTTCTCTTGAAAAAAAGAGAGAGAGAGAGCAAGAAAGAAAAAGAGAAACACCTAGTGTACTTTATTCTTTTTTAAAGAAACGGAGCTTCAAGCCAGAAGTTGCAGAGGAAATAGCAAAAATATTTTATGAGGATTCGGATGATGAATCATTCTGTGGTTTTTCAGAAAGTGAGATTCAGGATGTGCTGGTGAGTTGTACAGTTTAACTTGCTAATTGCATTCACACTGCATGTGCATGCTGACGCCAAAATAATACTCTGCAAGCTAATGCATGATGATTGACTAAAGCTACAATCCTAATCTCACTTACCTGGGAACAAACCCCATTGAATTCAGTAGGACTTAGTTCTGAGTAGACATGCTTAGGATTGTGCTGTAAGTCTGGGAATCGAGAGCCAGCAATTGATTGCACACGGAAGCAGTCTGCTCCCTTGTTCAGCTTAAATCAAATAATATTGGCATTTGTAGCAAACTGTGCTTTGGGCAGCCACTCCCAGTGAGACTAGCTGTCCTGAGCTGAACAGCTGATTGGTACTCACAGAAAGCCTCACTTGGCCAAGAAGCAATCAGGTGTGCTCTTTATGGCTCTCAGTTGTCCTTTTGCAGCCATGTCTTTTCCAGCCCACACCTGACTTCACATTTAATTATCGTTTATTGAATTTGTCAGTCGCTTTATCTTGCCCAGGGCAACCTAAAGCAGTTTACGACGAAACAGACAGACAGACAAAAACCCACATAGATAAATTAAAACCTAGAGGAAAAGAAATATATTGGAACACCCCCAACCACTTTTCGAAGGCCACAGGCTTGGTTATAGAAGAAAGATTTTGCCTGGCGCTTAAATATATATAATAATGGCATCGGGAGAGCCTCACTGGGGAGAGCATTCTACAAATGAAGCCACCGCAGAACAGGCCTGTTCTTGTGTTGCCCAACCCTCCAGGCTTCTCAAGGAGGTGGTACACAAAGGGCTTCAGGGTGAGCGTGAGGCTTGCCAGCTGGTAGAAAGAAGCTTTTTCGGCTGTGGCTCCGATCTGGTGGAACGCTCTGTCACAAGAGACTAGGGCCCTGCGGGACTTGACATCTTTCCGCAGGGCCTGCAAGACAGAGCTGTTCCGCCAGGCCTTTGGCCAGGGCACAGCCTGACTCCCTCCATCGGCAGTCTTCGTGGAGCTCTGGCCCAATGGTTGCCATTGGTTTGATTTGAATTAATTTTATAATGAATGATTTTAGAGTGTTGTGTTGTGTTGTACTGTTTCATTGTTGTTAGCCGCCCTGAGGGAGCTGGGGAGGGCGGGATATAAATAAAATTTATTATTATTATTATTATTTATTATTTATTATTTATTATTATTTATTTCTCTGCCACATGTAGCCCTGTGTTGGATATGAGGCTGCTCTTTACTAAAGAAAAAAGGTTTTAGAAATAATGATATCCCATGAGGGCTGGTAGGTGTTCTTGTGGAGACCTGCGAGCATAGGGTGGTATACTACTACTACTAATAATAATAATGATGATGATAATAATGTGATTTGATCGCTCTGTTGTGGTTATATGCGGCATTGCAGTTTCCCTGTTTTTCTATTTTGGGTCTTCCAAAATAGAAGTTTTGGCTTTGGACCTTTTAAAAAAAATAGCAAAGTCACTCTGAAGGGAGAATGAGGCGGCTTCCTCAAAACCAGGTTTATGTACAGTGAGACAACTTGTGCTTTCTGCAAGCTAACCTCGGTTGTTGATGTAAATGCACTTGAATTCGGAATGGTTCTGAGAAGCCATAATTGAGATGGTGGATCCTGTTGCAACCATAACTAACTCTTGATTTCACAACTCCCATTTTTTTAAAACCCTGAATAGAAACTGGATACAGACTCGGAGGAAAATATGAGCGACGGAGATAAATTTTCATGTAAGAGGCCGCGGAAGGGCTCTGTTCCTCTTAAAGTTGCTATGAAGTTTCCGCTTCGAAGATCTAAGAGGGGGAAGAGCGAAATAATTTTAGCCCCAGAACCTCCCTCCGAACTGGAATTGGACTCTGATTCTGATGAAGAAAGAGGCCCAAAATTCTTAGAGAAAAGGGCTTTAAATATAAAGGAGAATAAGGCCATGGTAGGTACAAAGAAATGTTCTCATGCATGTTGAATTGTTGCTGTTTTCCTTGACCAAGTTGTAACATAATTCTCGTTTGAAATGAGCTAGAGTTCCATTGAATTAATAAAAACATGTGCCGCTTCTTAATACTCCATTTGCACATGGTATTCTACATGCCACTCCATTCAAAATATTTTTACCCAGTTTTGTTACTATTCTTAGAAAAGTTCTGAAATTGCAATCAAGTGACTTGGTTTGAAATAGGATTTATCCAACCACATACCTAGTGCTGTCCATCTTCCTGGTTTAAGGAACCTCTTAAATAGCCCTTGTATACTTTTTGAATGATTAGTCTCAGGCTGGACTTCCATCAGGAACCAGTTCCAAAAGGCTTCAGTGAAGAAGGGCTGGCTCTGCTCAAATGTATCTTTGAGTCACACACTTTGAGTACCACTGTAGATACAGGAGGGCCACCAACCTGGTGCCTGCTAGCACTGGCTTGGCAATTGCCAATCCTTGGTGATATGTTTCTGAATTAACGTCCCGTCAAAATCCCATAGTCGCATAAACTTCCTGACACGAAACCACTTACATTCTATGTTCCTTTTTACAGCTTGCAAAACTAATGGCAGAATTAAAAAACGTGCCTGGAATTTTTACAAGGAAAGGTCCCCTGGCAACTCCAACCTTGGTAAGTCGCAATCATTTACTTGTTATTGTTTTTAAAAAGTCATTTACAGATTACAGTGGTACCTCTGGTTACAAACTTGATTTGTTCTGGAGGTCCGTTCTTAACCTGAAACTGTCCTTAATCTGAGGTACCACTTTAGCTAATGGGGCCTCACACTGCCGGCGCACAATTTCTGTTCTCATCCTGAGGTAAATCCTTAACCCGAGGTACTAATTCCAGGTTAGCGGAGTCTGTAACCCAAAGTGTTTGTAACCTGAGGTACCACTGTAAATTGATAAGCCAAATGCAGCCAATTCTAGTTCCTTAGAACTTAACTGTGTGATAAAACATGCCGCCACCTGCTATTACTAGTTGTTTTTTTAATTGGTCACTCCCTAATACTTCAGTTCAGTTAAAAGCACCTGCAAGTCTTTATATCTAAAACAAACAAAGCAAAGTCCTGTTCAGTTGCGTATTTTACCTACGCGCTTGCGTGAGCGCACCCCCAATAAAAATGAGTCTAAAGTTCAAATAATGGATCTCCTGACTTTCCCTGCGTGCAAACAGTATTTGGATGATAGTCAACGGTCACTGAGGTCTGCTTTGTATGCTTAAGCCCATTGATTTTGATGGTGTGGTGGTTGGGGTTGTGCAGTACAGTGGTACCTCATGTTAAGTACTTAATTCGTTCTGGAGGTCCGTTCTTAACCTGAAACTGTTCTTAACCTGAAGCACCACTTTAGCTAATGGGACCTGCTGCTGCTGCTGCGCCGCCAGAGCCCGATTTCTATTCTTATCCTGAAGCACTGTTTCTGGGTTAGCAGAGTGTGTAACCTGAAGCGTATGTAACCCGAGGTACCACTGTACACCAGTAAAGCCAATGCAGTGTTACTATCTATGCCACTGCCTTTCCCCTCACTGTTCTGGTAAGTGGCAGCGATGCTGCTGTTGGGAGACTGTTGCCTTTGCTCTGCCCCCCTGAGAAAGCCGCTGGGAAGCTGGAAGTCTGTATTCCATTCTGAGGCCTCACGATAATACCTGTAGTGGAGGGACTTCTTTCTGTGCATGAGTTTGTGAGGCAGAGAAGGAAATACATTGAAACTGTAAGGCCGATGTGGTTTTCTCACTTCTGCCAATACTCAACCGTATGCCATTGTTTCTTGGTTTGCCCCTAGCTTCCTCTGGCTTAGTTTGTCTTGTATTCTGCTGATTGTGAATTGAGCCCATTTAGTATAGCATGGGACGTGGGTGGCGCTGTGGTCTAAACCACTGAGCCTTGGGCTTGCTGATTGGAAGGTCGGCGGTTTGAATCCCCGTGACGGGGTGAGCTCCCGTTGCTCGGTCCCTGCTCCTGCCAACCTAGCAGTTTGAAAGCACGCCAAAGTGCAAGTAGAGAAATAGGTACCGCTCCGGCGGGAAGGGAAACAGCGTTTCCGTGCGCTGCTCTGGTTCGCCAGGAGTGGCTTAGTCATGCTGGCCACATGACCTGGAAGCTGTACACCGGCTCCCTTGGCCAATAAAGCAAGATGAGCGCCGCAGCCCCAGAGTCGTCTGTGACGGGACCTTACGGTCAGGGGTCCCTTTACCTTTTAGTACAGCATGGTAAACCATGGTTCAGTGTGGTATCTAGTTAATGTCTTCAGAAGTTGCCCTGCTCCAGAGGGGAAGCTGCATCAGAGAAGCAGGAATGCAGAGTGGCTGGAAAGTGGAAGTGGATAAAGCACTCCAAACCATGGTTGCCAGTATTTTTATTTGGAAGCCAGTCCATGGTTTGGGTTCTGAAGTACAGCCAGCACAAACCATAGTGTCTGGTTCCTTACACTTTTAACTTGATCACTGAGATCTTCCAACGAGGGCACTTAATCCATGCTCCTAAGGTTTGGTTGGCCTTTCCAAGGAGCCAGCCCTTAGTGTGGAATGCCCTGCCAGTAGGATTTGGGAAGGAATCATCCCTTGTTTCTTTTAGATAGGGGCAGCCCAACATTTCATACCAACTTGGCCGCAAGAGTACTTCAACATGGAAGCCGCGGGCCGCACACGGGCTTGTTGCCCAGGGGTGGAAGGAGCAGGGCCAAAATTTGACACCCCCACCAAGCCTTTGTGCTGCCTTCCCAAAGCTGGCCAAGTGAGGTCTTGGGCTTTGAGAAGGGGGCACAGGGCCCTGGCAGGGTCCTAGAGCCCTCCCAGCTCCCTCCTAAAGTTGGGAACGTGCTAACTCCTTTGGGGAAGGTAGAGGGAGGATTTTAGGACGCTGTCAGAGCTCTCACACCTCATTCCTAAAGCCCACTTAAGGCTTTGGGAAGGCAGCACGAGAACTGGGGGGGGGGGTTCAAATGTTGCTGAGGGCCACCAAAAAAGGCACTGAGGGCCATCTGTTGGACCAATTGTTTTAGATGTCTTTTAAAACCTGTCCCGTTTAGACAGGCCTTCAAAATGTATTATTTATTTTACTGTACTAGTATGTTTTTATGTTAACTGCCTTGTTATGTGTTTTTTTCTTACGCCTTTTCTTATGTTTTTATTCCAAACATGCAATTTTTAGATATTTAAGTAAATGATGCCTGAATTGAGGTTCAGGCTGCAGTGTTTAGACTGCACAGTTACCTGGGAGTAAACTTCATTGAACATGGTGCATTGATAGAGCTGTAGCTAGGAGATGGAAAAACAATGAAAATTTTATTTCTGTATGGTGTGCTTTGATGATTTTTTGGACCTTTATTACAGAAACCGCAGCGATCTCCAAGGAAATCATTTCCCAGGCGTTCTTTAAGGAGGAATCCAGAAAGAAATGCCAGGCCTCACACAAGATCCAGATCCCTGATCGAAGGTCCTCCAAGCCCTATTTCGGAGAAGGAGGATGAGGAGGAGGATCCGTACTACTTAGTGAGAAGGAAAATGTCTGATGAATACTCTGAGGTCTGAGTTGTTGATTTTATTCTAATTTAGAGCGCATGAAGTGCTAGAAACCTCTAAAACAGAAACTTCACCTGGGTGGTTCAAACTCAAATTAAAGTTCAGTTTTAATTACAGTGGAACCTTTGTTCTTGAACGCCTTGGTACTCAAACATTTCAGCTCCCAAATGCTGAAAACCCAGAAGTGTGTGTTCCAGTTTTCGAACGTTTTTCGTAAGCCGAATGTCCGATGCTGCTGTCGGCTATTGTTCCCGGGGCACCTGCGCCAATCGAAAGCCACACCTTGGTTTTTGAACGTTTTGGAAGTCAAACGGACTTACAGAATGGATTACATTCAAGAACCAAGGTACCACTGTATAAGCATTGAAGAATACATAACTAATTAAGCAATGAAGACCACAATGAGCCTAACAAATGAGACAACAGATGTTGAGAGGGGCATACATTCCCAGAGTTGGGCGTGATTGGGTTGGTTCTCGTACATAGCACTGTTCACAACATTTCCGGCAAAACAAAAGTCCTTGGAGGAAGCGCATAGAAATGATTCCTTCTGTTGTTTCATCCTGCTGTCATTAATGTAGCCGCTTGACTTCTGCGGAGAGGGTGTGGTTAGTGCAAGTTCCCCTACTACTGCTCCATGCAGACAAAGAGCAAGTTGAAGGATGGATGTATCGGAAACTAATTGAAATCACTGCATATGTGTTGCTGGCGAGGGGTTTTTGTGTGTGTGGCTTAGCTTGAGAAATATTTAATTTGATGTGTTTGGGCTTTTCTACAGGATGAATCGGACGGTCCCAGAAGAAAAAGTTCTATGACTCTCCCCCATGTTATCCGCCCAGTGGAAGAAATCAGTGAGGAAGAGTTGAATGGTATCTGTGAGAGTGCAAGAGATAAAGTGTATAATCGTGTGACGGTAAGAATGCCAGCGTATTGTGCCAGCATATTCCTTTGCCCTGCCCAGATAAAATGAAGTTTAAATGTTCTGTGTGAGTAGGCAGTAGCCCCTTACACTTAGAAGTTTCCACGCTCCTTATTCCAAAACCGAGAAGCTCTTTCTGGCAGAGCTGCGGAACTTGCTGCTAGGCTGCAAACCATCAGCTCCAGCTACAATGAGCAGCGGTCTGGACTGATGGGAGTTGAGGCCCAACAGTGTCCAGAGGGCCACAGGTTTCCCACCACTGTCTTATGGGAGAGTCACCGACCCTTTGCAGATTAAGAACTTACCGGTAATTCGTTCCGAAGGTCCGTTCTTAACCTGAGGTACCACTTTAGCTCATGGGGCCTGCCGCCACGTGATTTCTGTTCTCATCCTGAGGTAAAGTTCTTAACCCGAGGTACTGCTTCTGGGTTAGCGGAGTCTGTAACCTGAAGCGTCTGTAACCTGAAGCGTCTGTAACCCGAGGTACCACTGTACAGGTTTGGCCGAAAAGGGTTTTTCAGGCATTGCCCATCATTAGTCCCTGTAACCACCCACAACACTGTTGTACAGCATTTGGGCAGCACCCAAAGTAGTATCCATCACCTGATGTTAGATAGTTGACCTAAGAGGATCTGTGAATATGTAGCACCTCTGGATTTGAGGCCAGTAGTGTCCTTAATGAATAGAGCATGTTGTTCAGATACAATGCCAAACCATGTTTTGGAAACTTATGAAGCATGAATCATCCCTGTTCTTCTGCACTCCCACCTGAATTTCCATTTTAGTGGCTGAATTGTATGTAACCTGTGACTTGCTACTGAGTCAGACAGTGAGGTAGGGAAATGGGGAAGAAGAAGAAGGGAAGAGTCCAGTTTCATTTGCCCTCGTCGTTCTTTTCGCAGGGTTCCACTTGCCATCAGTGTCGGCAGAAGACTATAGATACCAAGACAAACTGTCGCAATCCGGAATGTTTGGGAGTGCGTGGACAGTTCTGTGGGCCTTGCCTACGCAACCGCTATGGAGAAGAAGTCAGGACTGCTTTGCTGGATCCGGTAAGATAAAACTTAGCGTATTTTTCGCTCCATAAGACCCACTTTTTTCCTCTTAAAAAGTAAGGGGAAATGTCTGCGTCTTATGGAGCAAATGTGTGGTCAATTGCTGGCTCCCTTTCTGGCTCCGCCCCCTTTCCCAGGCCTCCATTGTTGAATGTTCTGCAGACAAAGGCTGTTCGTTTCCCCAGCGACATGTGTTTGGCTGATGAGATTATCTGTCTGGGAACTGTAGAAAAGGCTCCCTTTCCTTTCCTAAAGCAGCTGCAGAACTGTGAGTTGAACCCAATAAAAACAGGATTTTCCCCCTTTGCAAAGTAAGCTCAACAACTTTGAGCAGATCCTCAAAAAACGGGGCTTTCCCCCTTTGCAAAAGAAGCTGCACAACCGTGAGCTGACCCCCCCCCCCCAAAAAAACCAGAGCTTTCCTCCTCTAAAAACTAGGTGTGTCTTATGGTCAGGTGCGTCTTATGGAGCAAAAAATACCGTAATTTTTATACTCGTTTTGACGGTGTGGCGGTGTCAGAGACTGGCTGAATGAGGAAGAGTGATGGGAGCTGCCCACCCAAGAACCCACACAAATGACGACAGACCCCAGATCCTGGTGGTGGGACACTTGAGGAGCAGTCTGGGGAAGAGATGAGCTGGGAGGTGCTAGAAGCAAGGGGGGGGCGGCCAGGAAAAGGAGGGAGGCCCTTCTAGGTCAGGCTTCGAGGCTGAGAGTCACAGTGTGAGGACAGAGGAGGCAGAGGTTGCCTTTGCTATCCAGCGGCAGGACCCTCCCAAGTCCGGCTGACACCCGGATCGAGCAACAGGCCAGACAGGTGCACAGGAGGAGCCCACCTGTTTGACGCAGCCTTCTTCCACTTGGGGGAAGGATCCAGAATGAGAAGCTAGGGAAGGGCACATGGCCAGTGGCCAGTTTCAGCAACGTCTCCAGTTGGATTAAGACAAGCCAGGGGGACTCTACTGTGATGTTATTTTCCATTAATAAAAATTGCATTCCATGCCTCCCGTTCCTGCTGGTGAATGACTTTGGGCTCGCTTGGCATTGTAGGGTTCACAAAGAAATCATTCATGTTCCTGTGTTTTGTTTAATAGAAGGATGCTTTAATGTTACAATCCAAAGCAGCGAGTCGTTCCAGAATTACTATAAACACATTCCTCCCCCTCTCTTCTTTCTCCCTCTTTTAGGACTGGCATTGCCCACCTTGCCGTGGCATCTGCAACTGTAGCTTCTGCAGGCAGCGGGAAGGACGATGTGCTACAGGTGTGCTTGTTTACCTGGCCAAGTACCATGGCTATGACAACGTCCATGCTTACTTGAAAAGGTAACTTGGGGCTTCTCTCCTTCCCACCCAATTCTCCTGTCTTTTGTAGGAGTTTTCATTTATTTATTTATCTACTAACATAAGGTTCTCTGAGCAATTTACGACTAAGCAGTTGAACCCACAGGGAACGTATGTTTCGCTCCATAAGACGCACTTTTCCCCTCCTAAAAAGTAAGGGGGAAATGTGTGTGCGTCTTATGGAGCGAATGCAGGTGGGAGGCTCTGCTCAGCGCTCCCTTTAAAGAGCCGTGTGGAGTGTGTCAGTCCCTTCTCCCTCCTGGGGAAAAGCCCCCAAGAGCCGCAAAGATGCTCCACGCGGCTCTTTAAAGGGAGCGCTAAGCAGAGCCTGTATGCATCCCAGGCTCTGCTCAGTGCTCACTTTAAATATTTTTTTCTGGCATTCCCCCTCTAAAAACTAGGTGTGTCTTATGGAGCGAAAAATACAGTTAAAAAATAAAACATAAGGAGTGGAATCTGTAGAGAATAGAGCCCAGAGTAAAATGCACAGCAAAGAATCAGTACAAAATACCTTGAAAGGTTTTTAGGATGGTGAAGATGGGGAAAGGTTTTCACCTTTGCCAGGCATACCTGTCTGAGGAAGCCCATTCTATTACTTGTGCCACCACTGAAAAGGTCCTGCCTTCCTCATAACCACCTTTTGCACTCGGGGCACCTAGAGAATGGCCTCTTTAGGGCTGCGTGCATGTTCTGCTGGCTGTAAAATTTGGTCTGAGGAAGCCCATTCTATTACTTGTGCCACCACTGAAAAGGTCCTGCCTTCCTCATAACCACCTTTTGCACTCGGGGCACCTAGAGAATGGCCTCTTTAGGGCTGCGTGCATGTTCTGCTGGCTGTAAAATTTGGTCTATTAGTCTGGTTTCCTTTGCTTTCGTTATGCAAATGGCAGTCTGTTGGGAGGCACAAACAGATTGGTGAATGGTGTGGATGATTTGCAGAAGGCCCCAATTTCAGCCCACCATCTATAAATGAGAGCCATGAAAAACAAGAGCTGGAAGGATGGGTTTTTCACTAAATGCTGGGTTAGATTATTGGTGATCTTTGTTTTTGTTTATAAATAATAATTCCGCCCTTTTTAAATCAAATTTACAGCCTGAAACAAGAACTTGAAATGCAAGAATGAAATTGGACGTGGTTCTATGGTCATCGGCAAAACTGACGTTAAGGTTAATTGTTTGTTTTGAAGGTGTTGGTTGCTGTTTTTTAACCAAGGATTCATTCCCCCCCCCCCCCCCCCCAAGTTTTAAGAACAAAACCCTTTGTGGCATTTAACTGAAGTTCCACATTATGGGGTGTGAATTTCTAATTCCGTTAGGTAGCAGTTTTGCTTTCATGCTGGATGCAATTAGTTGTTATGTGTGTTAAGCCACAGTGTGGCTTCACACAAGGGTTGAAACTTGCAGAAAGAGATTCCTGCGGTTGAATTTTCCTGAATCTCACTAAGCCAGGCAGCAGGTGGGGTGAATCTCCGCACAACTTAAGGGATTTACATGGTTAAGTGTTTCTATATCTTGCAATCTGGAGCTGCTGCCATCACAACATCGGTTCATCCTTTAGGGGTTTCTCATCCTGATATGTCACCCTTTTTTAGATTTAGCAACAAAACCAGACAAATCGGGAATCTGACTGGAAATACTGTTAGTCTTAACGGATGTTGCAGGAGAAGATAACAGTGGCAAAGGTGACATTTCCTAAACTGAAAGTTTTGGTGGGGGTTGAGCCACTTTGAATCCAGGGCTTATAAAGTTTATCCTTCATGCTCAAGAAAGCAGTTAGTTGTTTTTATCCATCATAAAGCATGGTATGAATAGATTAATAAATGTTATACAGTGCTCCAAATAGTAGATTTAAAAAAGGATGAACAAACTTAGCTGCTGATAACGTCTTAAAAGTTCTTAAAGCCGCTGTGTTGCTGCGGGCTTGATCTGAAATATGCAATGGAAAACCATGTACGTCTTAAATTTTGGGGTGATTCATGCAGGAGCGAGTCCTTTTAACCCATCTCATGCATAGGGCATAATGTCTAACATGGAGCCTATTGTGTGTGGGTCTTGCACATTGCATGAACAGGGGATACAGTTATATACGCTTAAGCCTTGCATTGTACTTTATGCTGGCTGGGTGATAAGCCAGCAGCTTGCTTCATGCTCATGGTATGTATATATAGCTCATCCACGCAAGGGACCAGGTTGATGAGCATAGACTGATCTAGAAGCTGATAGTCCTGTATGTTTCAAAGTGCATTTAGTTAATAGGCCACAGGACTTCCGCTTCAAACAGTTAATAATGGCTACAAAATTTCACACTGATACGGACTCTTGTACAACAGGTGGTAATTGTGTTCCTAAACCTTAAAGTTGCCTGAAAACATAAAAGGTGTCCTTTCGGTAGGACAAAAGCAACTTACCACTTAGTTGTTGGTTGTAACACCGTACTGCCCGCAGTTGTCTACACGTGTGACACTGTAAACTAAAAATGGCTGCTGAAAACCTTATTCCTTGTGTGGATAGGATGTGGGGGCAGGGTTGCTATCCAATCATACATTTTTGGAAGGTAAAAATTTGCTATTTTGCATCTACCTTTTTTTTTTTTTTGACATGGATATAAAATTCTCACATGCGTTCGGCTTTTTCAACCTTTTGTAGAAGTTCCTCTATCATACATGAGAAACCTAGTTCAAAGATGCTGTTGTATATATGCTAGATCCCATGCAATGTCTGCTCTGGCTTCAAGCATCGCAAAAGACTACTGTTAGTTATGCATACTGTAAATGGATCCTGTGATCTACAGAGCTCTTATGTACAAAGTGTAGTTTTGATAATAAAAACCTTGCCTCGAAATAATTACCGTTCTCTTTTTTAAAAACGTTTCTGCACATGGTGATTTGTGTCACTAGCATTGCGCTGTATTGTCTAATGCACATGTGCTTCTGTGTGTGTGTGTGTATGTCAAGGTCTCAGTTCATTTTAGCAAAAGACACTAAATGTTCTGTGTGTTCACAAAAGCAATTCTAGGTCCACAGATGTTTTGGGGCTATAACCCCCCAGGCGTCAAGAGATTATGGGAGCTGTGGTTGAGCAGCATCTGTGGACCAAAGCTCAGGAAGGCTGACAAAGGAATGTACAGCTTGCAAATAGAGGAGCTCTTGTCTACATCTGCATAATCAAGGCGTTAAGAAGACTGTTAGCAGTGGTTGGAATTGGAACAGTTGTGCATTTATTTGGATCTTCCAGTTCAGTTGTTTGAAAAACAGCACACCGTTTAAACGTGTTGTGCAAGCGGGGAGGATTCTTGTTCTTTCACTAATTATGTATTTTTTTCTATTGTCATTTATGTTGTGAACCGCCTGAGATCTACGGGAAGAGGGCGGTAAACCAATTTTATAATAATAACAACAATAGCTTTGGTGTTTAACTGATTCTTAACAGGCAAGAAGAGAAAGCCCCACATTCTTAACAGTACTTGAGAATGTACAGCTAGATACAGCAACACAATGTTCGCAGTCTTAAAAAACAACACAAAAATACACCCCCAAACCATGCTGTGTTGTGCATGCACACAGAGTCACTTCAGGGAGGGAGCAAGCAGGGGATGGAACGGAAATGCCGAAGAGTTTTGGGGAAATTAAACTCAAGCAACATCACACACTTAAAAGCAAAGCAACACCAGCAAGAATCCATTTAGCTGGCCTTTCCCTTGATTTTAAATGGAAAGTGCACACGTAAGTGGAGCCCCTTAGTTTTGTCTTATACACTGGGCATTCGTAAATATTCCTTGTCTCTTGCCTGTCGTTGGGGATGGCTCTTACAAACACAACAGGCATAGCCGCTCTCGGTGCTTTCAGGCAAGCTTCAGCTATGTGACCCCCCTGAACATCCCAGCAAGCGCCTGTCAATAATTAAAATTGAGAGAAAGGGGATTTAGCCATCAATATTTCTCTTCCCCAAACAATGCAGTTTTATAAATAAAACCCCTTAATTCCTCTATTGGTCTTTTTCAGAGCACATTCATCTGTATTTAGTAATGTGTGCCCCTTTGCCACCCAACACCTGTTAACAGATAGGGTTGTATAATGCATTCAGATAGGACTCATTTGCACTGGAAGGTAACCAGCACTCCTAGAATCATGGGTAGGCAAACTAAGGCCCGGGGGCCGGATCCGACCCAATTGCCTCCTCAGTCTGGCCCGTGGACGGTCCAGGAATCGGCGTGTTTTTACATGAGTAGAATGTGTCCTTTTATTCAAAATGCACCTCTGGGTTATTTGTGGGGCATAGAAATTCGTTCACCCCCCCAAAAAAAATAATCCAGATCCCCACAAGGTCTGAGGGACAGTGGACTGGCCCCCTGCTGAAAAAGTTTGCTGACCCCTGCCTAGAATGAATGCCAGCCTTGTAATGCGTCTTGTGGGAAGTTCCTACTATGAGCTGACCAAATAAAACAGCCGCATGGTGTAGGAATAAAAGCTAAAATAATCTCTGGATAAACCCTTTGTAGAAGCAGAACACAATGGGGAGGAGCCACCAACCCAAAGCCCTGCTGGGGTAGTTTTTTCTATCTCCCCTTTCATTTTCCTGTTGGACCCCAGCTCTGGCCCCAGAAGAGGAGGGCCAGAAAGCTTCCCCACCCCACCCCACTGTGGGCAGCCACAGAAGTTTCCATCATATTTACATACCTCTTGCATGTGAAAAATGGCTTCTAAGCGGTTTACAAGTAAAGAATTATACCCACACCACTAAAATAATAATGCATTAAAACAATTCAGTCGAAACATTTTTACTACTATTCTCCATGAGTGGATCCATCTGCAAAAATCTGTGGCCCTAGAATACTCTCAAGGACCATAGGATTGCACCCTTAAAAAGCCTGGGAACAAGCCCATAAAAGTTATTACCATACCAAAAAAAGCTTATGAGCCTGCTGGCAGAAGTGGGGCCGAAAGCTGCGTCCTGTGTTTTGATGCTGGGTGCACCGTGTGGGGGACCATTTGATGCAGAGGAATCACCTATGGCTAACAGGCTAGTGCTTCAACACAAAGTTGCATTATGAAATGTGAGAAAGGTGGCTGTGAAAGGAAAAAGAGAAGGAGCAGCTGAGAACTCCTAACTCTTACTTGAAGGCAATAGGGAGGTGGCTCTATTTTTTAAAATAATGCCTTAACAGAAGCTTTTCAGATAAACATCCCGTAGCTTCTAATGCCGCCATTTTTAAGCAGTTGCAAATCCTTGCAAGTCACTTACCTTCCAAGTACAAGCCGTGTATGTATGCCCCTTCTCTAGCAGGCTGCGTAATCTCCTCTTTGTATTTTTTGGTGACGTCCACCGTTATGTGCATCTTATCCAAAGGCCATTCGTTTTTATGGGCGAGGCTCTGCATGACAGCTGAAAAGAAAAGCACGGAGATACCAGATGAGCTGAGCAAATAAAATGAGGAAGAACATGTGCTCCGCATGCAAGATGTTGCCTGGGTTCATTCCTAGCATGTCAAGTTAAAACTGAATTGTGTAGAGCAGGGGGAAGGACTGGAAAAGGTATTGCGGCCTGAGAACCAGGACTCCAGTCGTAGACATCACTGCAGTAGATTAGGGAGGGGGGACCTGCAGCCTTCCAGATGTTGGGCCTCCATGCTCTCTTCAGCCCCAGCCATTGCAGCCCAGGGGTGATGGGGATTCTAGTGTGTCAATATCTGGAGGCCTACAAGTTCCCCATCGTTGCCCATGGTGGACCATAGACTTGATACATAAAGTTGCTTCATAAGATCAATGGAACCAGAAATCTTTCCTTTTCGTCCGGTGTGGACTGGTTTAGACCAGCTTTCTTACAAAGTTCGGTGAAAAGAAAGGGACAGACCCAGAAAGCGCTTCAGAAGCACCACAAAAAGGTTTCCTTGCCACCATTTTCTTTTTAGCAGAGAAATGGTATCAGGCAATGGTGGGGCAGTGACAGATTGGATGTTGCTCTTGGCATGGTGACAGCCAGTTGACAAAGATGGCAGAATTTGTGCCACACGGCATGTTTGAATCGTCTGTCCGTCCGTCCCCCACAATGAAAGCTCTGCTCTGATATGACTTTCCATAGGCTGGTTCAGGACTAAAGTCCAGGGGCCAACCACATGTCAATGGGACCAGAGTCAACCAGCACACTTGGGATTCCTTGCAACTACTAGCCAGAGGCAAACAATGGCTGCTGAACAGAGCCATCTCTAATGTAAGGGAGCATTTGACAATCTTGCATGCAGTGATGGGACAAGTTGGGCAAGGATTACTGTATTTTTCCATGTGTAAGACAACCCCTATTTTTTTTTAACCCATAATTTAGAAATCTGCATTTTAAACATCAAACAGAACTACTTTGATATTATCTTAAATATTCAACTCTCTGGTATATTTATTACCATATATTTAAACATCAGTGGCAGTCAGGGAAAATGGCCAAAGTTGCTGAGGGTTTTTGGGTGACTGCACACAAAGCTGTTGAGCTTTTTTTCGCCGACCACAAGCTCGCCCCCCCTCCCCCACCCACCACCACCAATCCTGGGCTGCCCATGCCAGAACCTGAACCCGAGCCCAGGCCACCCACACCAGAGTCCGAGCCCAAACCCCTGTGCATTCACCATCCGTGTATAAGACAATTTTTGACTAATTTTTTAAAGCAAAAAAACCATTGTCTTACACACAGACAAATACGGCATTATCATGCCATGTTTCTGAACTTGATGCTTGGGTCTCAGTGTTGAAAAAAAAGCTGACGTTTCCATTGCAAGGTAGGTCTTTTACCATGAAATCTGGGCTTACATTGCAATAATTTAGGGATCAAACACTAAATGCAGATTTGTGGGTGCCAGGGATTGCACCAGCCCAGTGTGCTGAGAGCTGCTTGCACAGGAAATTAAGCTCCAGCCGTCACAACTATCAGAATTAATGCCTATGCTGATTTCAAAATAAAACATTGCTTTGTCCCACAGAGTCTTGAATTAACCAGCCATGTCTTGAAGCTGGAATACAGCTAAATGGATTATTTGTACCCAAATGACAAAAAAAGATTTTAAACTTGCTTTGGGTAGTTGTCTCTTGAAAGTGGCACCCCCTCCCTTTAAAATAGGAAAGCCCCCGAAACAGCTTATGCTATGTGATATGGAAGTGTGCTATTCAGAGGATGGCCAAAGGTTAAAATAATAAATTTTCTGGCCCAGCCTAAGACCTTGTGCAAAGTAGCTTTTCAGATGCCAACCTATAAATACACAGACACACATACCGACACACCATTTTCCTCACTCCATATTTTACACACCTCTATTATATTTACTAATAGTATTTTAGCTTCTTTGCCATTGCTATTTCCTTTATTTCTCTTTCAATGGCATGTCCTTTTGACAACTTCACGTTCAGCCATTATTGAGTGCCCCCTGATACAAATACAGTAAACCCTTCGTGAAATAATAATAATAAAAATCAATATAGTCACCGACATACTGTGTATTGAGGAAAATAATTGTTTATGGCACACAGCTTAAGCTGTGCTGGTAATCACGTTGAAAATACAATATTTATTCATTAGATCAAATTTAATGAAGCCTCCTGGCAGTAATTATAAAAATTACTGTAGCAGTAAATTACTAATGAGTTGTGTGATGTGCTTTCCTACCTGTGAGGAAGGACTGGGGGTTGAAAAAGCCTGATATCCAGACGACGCTGGGGAGGGTGAGATCCTGCGCCCAGGAATCGAGCTCTCGGCAGCGCAGAAGGAGGTCGTTGTACCTTAGCAGCATCGAAAAAGAAACAAAGATGGAGGCATAGGAATTGGTGGCTTGCAATGGCAATGATAGAATAAGCGGTGTACTGCCATAAACACGCTGGAGCCTATGGTAAATACATTTGTACCACACACTTGATACTCATAGCAGGGCTTCTTAGATGGAAGATCTGGTGGTTCCTACTCCCAGTTCTAAAGTCAGTAAAGGGGGAGTGATTTGTATTAGCTCCATCTACCTGTGGAATAGGGACGAGGGTGGCGCTGTGGGTTAAACCACAGAGCCTAGGACTTGCCGATCAGAAGGACGGCGGTTCGAATCCCCGCGACGGGGTGAGCTCCCGTTGCTCGGTCCCTGCTCCTGCCCACTTAGCAGTTCAAAAGCACGTCAAAGTGCAAGTAGATAAATAGGTACCGCTCCGGCGGGAAGGTAAACGGCGTTTCCGTGCGCTGCTCTGGTTCGCCAGAAACGGCTTAGTCATGCTGGCCACACGACCCGGAAGCTGTACGCTGGCTCCCTCGGCCAATAAAGCGAGATGAGCGCCGCAACCCCAGATTCGGCCACGACTGGACCTAATGGTCAGGGGTCCCTTTACCTTACCTGTGGAATGGCTTCCCAGGCAAAGGGAAGAGAGGGAGGGTCAACTCCACACCAAATGTTCCCTCCATGCTGTTGTAGCATATATTATTTCATAAACTAGAGGCAGATCCAGAGAAATGGCCTGCCTTGTGACAACTGATGCAGATGGTGAAGATCAAAGCATCAGCCACTTGCACCCCAGCTTAACATACTCCCCACCCCCCAAAATCTGGTCATAATGCTTGACAATTATGGCACGCGATTGAGAGGCTGTGTTGCGACAGGAACAGGCGTACCTCGGACTCTGCTTTTGTTTGAAAAGCGCAGCATTTAGGCAATTGGGAAACTAAGTCTAGTCCAACCCCCTACAATGCGCGATCAAACTACTACTCAATCAAAAAAAGTCAAAGTTGCTCAGAAAATGCTCAACCACATTAAAAAAAAATTATTAGATTTTCACAATTATAACAAAAACCACAGAGCAGAATGACACACAGAAAACAGAAAAAAAGAGAAAAATACATCAATGAACAAAAGAAGAAAAAAGGAACAATAAGCAGAAAAACAATAACAACAAACTTAATTCTTTACAAATACAACCTTTTAAACATCTTGGTTGACTTCCTCTAGTCCCTCCCTTCTGAGTTTCCTTGTAGTTAAAAGTAACAGCTTTTAAATATAAATTACTTACAGACATTTTTGCGTAGCTCAAAACAACATCTCTGTAGCATTCTTGCAACTGTTGAGCTCTATAACACACGCACACCCAAATATATTTTTTGGTGGCTAGAAACATATTTTAGCCATAATTTAAGTTGCAGGAGTCCTAATTTATCCTTACTTGAGCGCAAAGACTTTGATGCTGAGATTACTTGGGCATATTTTAAAAATAGACGGGCACATGTTTTCATCCTTAGAGGTATAATTTCCTAAAGGTGATATTATAGCTAATAAACCAAATGTGCCCTTCATTTTATTCAAATTCAAAGTATCATTCGTTCAGAGGTTCCTGTTTTCTGCAAAACGTGCCTAATAAGATTTGCCAATATATGTTTCTTTGGGGGGATGAGTAAAAAAAAATCAATCACCACCCATCTGCTGTATGTGTGAATTATAGAGCAGAACCACATCAAATACCAGAGAGTTTCCTCACTTATCCTGCCTCTGAGACACATACAAGGGTTTGCTTTGCTGCATTCATTTGGCGTAGGTGGACCTGGTGTCTAATATATTCCTTGAACATATTTATAAAGGATTAACCTGTGCATGGTATTTCTGAAAACTGATTTACCTAAAACACACATTTTATGCCACTTTTCTCCACTTCAACTATCCTTCCTATTTAACTTCAATATTTGTCATTTTTTTACTGAGAGATAATGTGCCTTGCACATTATCAGTATTCCGTCTATGACCCGTGCTTTCCCCCCACAAGCCAATACTTTTCTGCAGATTACTTGCTCTGTCTGAGAATACCTGCCTACACTGAATGCATTCGCAAATGGTTTGTGCGCCATTGCTAAGCAAATGCCTAGATAACCTATTTTACTCAGGCAGAAGTGTCATTTTCAAAGTATAACGGAATGGTGTTTTGTGGGATCTTTCATGGTGCACTGGAATCTTTGCGAGAAGGTTAGACAACATGTCACCAAGCAAATGTTATCCTACATTGTCCAGTGCATTGTCCCCATCTCTCTCCTAACTGCAAGGAGTCCAATTTTGGAGAAGGCTTTGGTGTGCAAGCTGAAATTGCTGGTATGTGATTGAACCCCACCTGAAAATAAGCCCTCTACTTCTCACCCAGTTTTCTGGTTTCTCTCTCCAACCATTGGTCAATATTGCATGGCCACGGAATATTCCTAGCTCGCATATTATTATTGTTATTTGTTCTATCTATATTTATTTATATCTCGCCCTCTTTCCAGACCAGGACTCAAGGCCACTTACAGACAAAATAGAAAAAGCTACAGACTTAGAAAACATAGCCATTAAAAATTAAACACTAATAGAATTAAGATAATATAAAATATCTAAAAATACAGATAACAACAAGAAAATAAAAACCAAAACAGTAGCACTATTAAGTATCTATTTTTCATTCTCTCATGTGTGTATTTTCACACACATCCTTGTTTTTGTCAGCTGCTAAGTAATGAATTGTTAACATTTGTAAGATGTCCTCTCAAGGGATCCTCACTACATGCAGTTTTCTGGTATTCAAAATCTATGTACGTAAGTTCTGGGCTTGTTTTTCTCCACTGCCTCCAACCCATCACCATGGGCATGCATCAGCAGATTTACACTGCAGCATCTTCAGCCTCCTTTTCTGTATAGCACTACTGGGGAGGTGAGGTAATGGTTCTGCTGTGGATGTCATCCTTCCACGTGGCTGAGATGGCACCCTAATAAAGAGCCACATCTTAGGCTGGGCTTCTAAGGTTGAAGGAAGGTACTTGGTCCAAGTCTGGTTTAAACACAATGAGCCATGAGAAGGGAGAGTGGATCGTGCCCATCGGCAGTCAGAACTTGGACTGCAAACCAAACAGGCGCACAGAGGTCACCTGGCTACAGCCTTGCCCACTATTGGCAAAACAAATTGCAGCGATTATTTCTCAGTTTGCATCTACACATATCAATTAGCACATGCAGTTCTCATGCAAAACCTCCTCTGGCCTCTTATTTGGTGATGCACAAGTGGCCACTCCATTTACGGGCAGAAGGTTCTTCTTGTAGCTAAGTATAATACAAATTAAAAAGTCAAGGAACCAGTCAACTGAGGAATTGTTGTTGTGTTGTGCACAGCCCACTCGTTTGACTGGGGCTAGCTCAAGAGATCTTCCCAGTGGATTGTTTTCCCAGACCATCTTAGCCTACTGAAATTCCATCCTAGTAGGCCAGTCTCAGGAAATCAGCCCTGAGTGCTCACTGGAAGGACAGATCGTGAAGCTGAGGCTCCAATACTTTGGCCACCTCATGAGAAGAGAAGACTACCTGGAAAAGACCCTGATGCTGGGAAAGATGGAGGGCACAAGGAGAAGAGGACGACAGAGGACAAGATGGTTGGGCAGTGTTCTCGAAGCTACCAGCATGAGTTTGACCAAACTGTGGGAGGCAGTGGAAGACAGGAGTGCCTGGCGTGCTCTGGTCCATGGGGTCATGAAGAGTCGGACACAACTAAACAACAACAACAGGCTAGTCTCATTCCGCCCTCTATTTTAAAGAACATTTTTCTGGGTTCCTTCAGGTTGCCTGAATTCAGTGTCTGGTGCCTTCGCAGAATCAAGAATCAAATCCCTCCTGTATTTCTCCCCCTCATGAAGCTTAATGCTACTTAAGTAAGTCGCTATCTTTTCGACAGGATGCTTCCCAAGGGGGAATCATCTAAGTGGATGACCATTCAGTATCATAAGACTTCCCGGGGGGAAATGAATGCCATCTCTCGGAACAGACCACAGCTGGGTTAGTTAAAACAGAGACCACTGAGCGATGCTATAATGAGCTTCAGAGGCGAATCAGGTGTGGAAATCTTCCCAGAATGCTCTTGTATTGCTTCCTGGGATCCTGTTTTCCAATAAACACATGATAGAAAGGCAGGACTTGTGGCTATATTCGCATTCCCCAAGGCCTGCTGGTCCTTGCGGCCATCTGCAGAACATGCATTTTGTGCAGCCTCTCATTAAACCCGAAAACATTGCTTCATGTCAGGGGATTGAGAGAGAACACACCACAGTTGGTTGCTGCAAAACTTGCTCCAGCTAACAATTCATCGTGCCGGATCGGTAGGTCAGTTGCTACTCAGCGACTGCAATAATTCTTACAGCCTATCGTCATGATGCATTTGCTGTCCTTACGAAGCTCGTCATACGAATTTATCCAGATCCCCCTGCTTCTTGCTGGTCCAGCCCTCTTTGAAATATTGATTAAATGCCAGAGATTTCCTCTGTGGTGGGAAATATAATAAAGCAGATTGGACGGGGTGGGTGGGGATGGGGAGATAACAGATTGCCAGGGAAGCATAATGCTTTATGGTTGCGCATTAAATAGGCACCAGCAAGTAGCTATATGGAAGACATGTCTGTCTGCAACGGAGAATTGGCAGCTTCAGCATTTCAGCCCCAAACTCAACTTCGGGAGACGCCTCCTTCAAAAGCAAGTCAAGTGTAGTACTGACTCTGGATCGTGCAGGCAGAGAACCCCCCTTTTGAGTTGGCGGCACTCCTGTTCTGCCGTGCAATTGTCTATGAATCACCAAAGGCCCAAACCCAGGACAAGTGGGTGGTAGGTTTAGTTGCAATAAATGAGCACTCATGCTTGAAATACTGTGTGTGAGAGAGACAGGGAGGGGTGTTTGTGCAAGTCTGTTTTGAAGATTCCTGTTGACAAAATTTGTGTCTCCTTTCATACTACTAGAACAATACAGTAGGAGAAGCGTGATTTGGCTAAAGTCTGAGGAGTTTCCCCCGACCTTTATTAATTTAATTAGTTTTGTAAAAAAAATTATAGATCACTTAATGAGAAAACTATGGTATTTGGTGCACACAGAATCATTGAGTGGTGTTCAATGCTATTCCTACTCAGCGTAGACCCATTGAAATCAACGGACATGACTAACTTAGGTTCATTAATTTCAGTGGGTTTACTCCTATTAGAACTTAGCTGAGCTCAGTGCATTAGCAATAAAACACAAAACAAATCCAACTTAAAAAACCACCACCTATAATTAAATTATATGACTAGACAGGCTTGCTGAAATAAAAAGAAGTTTTCAGTGGGTGTCTAAAACAATATACAGTGGTATCTCGGTTTTCGAGCATCTCAGAAGCTGAATGTTTTGGTTTTCGAATGCCGAAATAAGTAAGGAATATCTTTCCCTGCATAATTATTTGAGCCATGATGAGCGCACCTGAGGCCTAAGGAAAACTTCTCTTTGTATTATGTGGGCCCTAGTCTCACTGTATCACTGGATTATATCAAGGGTTTGGATAAGGATGGAGTGTGGTGCACATATTTGGAGTTGTAACTATAACCAGCTGCAGACCAGGTATTCTCATGGGTCAGTCGGCTCCCCAAGATGTTTTCATCATTAATTTCAACTACTTGTATGCCACTTAATGATAATAGTCTCTAAGCAGTGTACAAGTAAGTTGATACTTTAGAACTCTCACTCACCACTCTTCTGACACCACCATACCTAGTGTACCTCTCAAGATAAACTTGTATATGGCGGCACTGTGGTCTAAGCCACACTTGGGCTTGCCGATCGGAAGGTCGGCAGTTCGAATCCCAGCGACAGGGTGAGCTCTCGTTGCTCTGTCCCAGCTCTTGCCAACGTAGCAGTTCGAAAGCACACCAGTGCAAGTAGATAAATAGATACCGCTCTGGTGGGAAGGTAAACGGTGTTTCCGTGTTTCTGTGATGGTATTCCATTGGGCCAGAAGTGGTTTAGTCCTGCTGGCCACATAACCGGAAAGCTGTCTGTGGACAAACGCCAGCTCCCTCAGCCTGAAAGTGAGATGAGCATGACTAAACTGCTGGTGTGCTTTCGTTGCACAGATTTAAACCGCCAACCTGATCAGCAGGCCCAGGAGGCTCAGTGGTTTAGACCACAACACCACCCGTGTCCATATATATAAAACTGATGATATATGTATGGTAAGACTGTAGTCTTTTTTAAAAGATGGGTGCGACACTACTGCACATCACTACAGTATTTATAAGCAAAAATATTGCCGAGTTTCTCCCCCCACACACATTTAGCTGCCCGTGACAAAGAATCTACCCTGATCTGTTGGCACGAGACTCACCACTGAGCTAGGCTGTAGGTTGATGGATAAGCCAGTTTCATCCAAGTGTCAGGAAGATTATCAAAAAAGAGAGCTGTCTGTAGTTGCTCCATCTCAGCAGAGATTGCCAACTCACCCTAACAAAAGAAAACATTAGCGTGCTATTTGCGTCGCACAAAGAGACTGTGATAAGATGACATGATAAATGATAGAGGGCTTTCTCCCCCCCCCCCACAGTAAAAACACATAAGGTAGCTGAATTGTCAAATGTAAAGAATATCTTGGCTCTTAAAATTGGGGTGAGTTATTTATTAAAAAGAGGTGAAACGATCATGCAAACACAAGCGGCGGTTCCTGTCTCCTCTTCGTTTCTTAAATATAATTGCGAATATCTGAAGAAAATTATGCACAACAAGCTATGGGTTGGAATCCAGAGTGCTCTCCGCAAATGGAAAGACACCTTCTGTTCACAGAAGCAGACTGAAATCCGGTGGAAAACTCCCTTTTGAGGAAGGAGGGGATTTTCACTTATCTCCTTTTAAAAAGTATTAACATATCATCATCATATATATATATATATATATATATATATATATATATATATGGCAGCATCGGTGGTGTATAGTAATAAAACACCATTAGAAACAGTACAAAACAATCATTAAAATGACTGGCCAGCTCTTCTCTGCAACCCCTGGCATGACCTCTACACTGCTCCAGAGTTCTCAACTCACCACAGCAGTTTTTTAGTAGACAGTGGGGGCTGTAGGAGGGAGGAGTCATCTTCTCTTGGTCCTACCACCCTCACAGACATGCTTGCTAGGGACACGGGAGAGGGCCTTTTCGGTGGCTGCTGCCAGACTTTGGAACTCTCTCCCCAGAAAAGCCAGACTAGCCCCCTCTTTGATGTCCTTTGACTTCCTTGTTCCAACAGGCTTTGGGGAACTTACTGCTTTTAATTAAAGGGCTGGTGCTGTTTTGTTTTTACTGTGATTATTTGCATGGTTTTAATAGATTTTAATAGATTTTATTCCTTCAGATGTGAAGGAAATAAGCAGCTATCCTATCTTCAAAAGACATCTGAAGGCAGCCCTGTTTAGGGAAGTTTTTAATATTTAATGCTGTATTGTTTTTAACACTTGATTGGGAGCCGCCCAGAGTGGCTGGGGAAACTCAGCCAGATGGGCGGGGTATAAATTATTATTATTATTATTATTATTATTATTATTATTATTATTATTATTATCATCTTGCGATTTTTCGTCTTGCGAAGCACGGCTATTAACGGCTTAGCGGCTTAGCGGCTATTAATGGCTTAGCGGCTTAAAGAAAAAGGAAACAAACTTGCAAGAACTCGCAAGACGTTTTCGTCTTGCGAAGCAAGCCCATAGGGAAACTCTTTCGTCTTGCGAGTTTTTCGTCTTGCGAGGCATTCGTCTTGCGAGGTACCACTGTAATGAGCTTGCACAGTTGGCCATTTGAATGCTCCAAATTTAACAACCAACTAGGCAACAACAAAATGCATGGTACATAGGTTACCTGTCTCAGAAACCAAGCTTTTTACTTGAGAGAAGGCTTTTGAGGAGGAGGAGGAGGGTTGGCAGCAGAAAACTCCTGCAAGCTTTGTTCCATGTGCATGAGCAGGTAAGAAAATTGTGGAAGGGAACTGAATTATATCCACAGCATTTATATATTGCTTTAGCCACTCATACAAGGGGGAGAGAGAAGAGGGATAAAAAACACACACCCTGATTTTCCTTTTCCTCCTGCAACTCCTTGAATCCACAAAAATCGGGGCCCCTCAGCAGCCTGATGCCCTGATCCCTGTCTCCCCCAGCTTGGCTTTTAGCTTCTGTTAAGGCTTTTAATGTTTTGTGTCATTCTGCTTTTGACTGTCACTTGTTTAAGACTGCCTGTGGTGCTTAGGGTGAGAGAGTTGGTTTGTACCTCCAGGTTTCACAAGTCTTCCAGGGCCTTGTGCCTCAGTGACATTGCCTTTTCTGACAAAGGCTTGTCTGTTAAACGGCATAGATCAAAGATGGATCAGAGGGGTGGGGGTGGGAGGAAGGCCGTATAGTTAAATTACCACATTGTTACGTTGCTGAACTTTGCCTTGTTCAATCCTTGGCAGGTGGTGTTTGCTTCCTTGGAGTCATGGAATCATGACTAGAGTTGGAAGGGAACATTAGAGTAATCTAGTCTACCCTCTGAAATGCAGGAATCTTTTTACCCAATGTGGGGCGCGAACCCACAACCCTGAGATTAAGAGGCTCACGTCTATTGACCGAGCTATCACCACATCCTGGGTCATTATTGCAACATGAAGACCAGGCTCCAGGTTCAAAGAGATCAGTGTACTAAGTAGCTATATGACATATCCCCAACAGAACATGCAAATTCCTTCAGGTTTACCAGCTACCAAAAATACGGAACTTAATTCACTTTGCTGGGATTTTCTGTCTTCCAATGACTTTGAAAGAGACTTGCGGCCCCTACATCAGCCAAGCCTACGAGGAAATTGAATTTCAAATCCTCATTTGGATGGAAATCACCTTTGCTTTCTTTTGAAGGGAACCCAAAAATGATGGCAGCTGGTAACCTTTCTCTATAACGTTGGAATCTATCATAGCCATAATAATAAAATTGCTCCAATTGTCATAGCCATAATAATAAAATTGCTCCAATTGTGTCATGACGGAGACAAACTAAATGATGGAACGGACGCCACTAATCCCAGGGAGAGACAATTTGTTTTCAGTGTTTTCATCCACACATCCATTTTATTTATCTCTAGAGCTCTAACAAAACAATAAAGAAAAGTACACACACCTTAAGACCGAGATCAAGCTCTTTAAGGGAACGTCTTATCTCATGTAATAGTATATTCATCCGTTCACATTCTTGAAAGCAAACCAGGATATATGGAGAACGTTCAGCTGTTTTTGAGGTAATGTCAGACATGTTATATCCTTCCGGAAGCTTCTCTTGTATGTCATCTAATATGGCCTTTACCTGCAAGCAGGGGAAGATGAATCTGTCAGTTTCATTTTCTCTCAGTTTCTCAGCTTCTCAGTCTTAAATTCAGTTCTCCATATTTCCACAGTAAACTGAAGTGCGATTTAAAAAAATTCCTCATGAAAACTCATCAGTGTTTTAGTGTGAATTTCTCCTAATAAACATATTTTTGTATGCAGTCAATATACACATTTGCAATATACACATTTTATAATAACATAACATAACATAACATAACATAACATAACATAACATAATAATATTTTTGTATTTTTTTCACTAATACATGCATCACTAATACAATGGTTGGGGAATTGCAATGGCAGTATTCATAGAAATCTGAATTTCGAACGATAGCTGTGTTTTGCTTTTCATACTGATTTCTGTGGATTCTCATTAAAAATGCACATAAAAATTGAATCCCAGTCTACAATGGATAATAACCTTCCTAGCAGAAGTTTCACTGGGATCCAGCTCTGTGGATAACATAAAATTTAGAGGCGCTTTTTCCTTGCTTCCAACTTTGACAAAGATTACGCACAAGTCTGTCTGCTTCAATAAACTCAATAGAACCTGCAGTTTTAAGCAAGCTTACTAATGAGTAAACACAGAGGCCTAGTTTTTATGACACCATAAACCGAAGTATAGCCTTACTGGGACCACTTGAACATGGTGGCTTTCTAAGTGGTGCTTGTAACCTCCTTTACTGGCCCTTTTAGCTCAGCTAAATATGGCAGCGAAACAAAGGTTTGGGCTTAGTGCGCCACCCAAATCTAGGCTCAAGGTTGAGCTTTCTCATCAATAAACATCATCTGAAGCCAAAAAACAAACTTTGGCTACAGCTTGTAGTTAAGGATATTGACCAGCTGGAACCTGTGCAGAGGAGGGCAACCAAGATGATCGAGGGTCTGGAAACCAAGCCTTACGAGGAATAGTTGAGGGAGCTGAGTATGTTTAGCATGGAAAAGAGGAGACTGAGAGGAGGATATGATAGTTATCTTCAAAGATCTCAAGGGCTGTCACATGGAAGATGGAGCAAGCCTGGTTTCTCCTGCTCTGGAACCAATGGCTTCAAGTTACAAGAAAGGAGATTCCGACTAAACACCAGGAAGAACTTTTTGAGAGGAAGAGCTGTTTGACAGTGGAACAGACTCCTTCAGTAGAGGCTTTTAAGCAGAAGACGCATGGCCGTCTATCATGGATGCTTTAGTTGAGATTCTTGCATTGCAGAGGGTTGGACTAGATGACTCTCGGGGTCCCTCCTAACTGTATTATTCCAAGGAAGTGAGAACTTAACCGTGAGCTGCCACGCTGTGGACTTGTGCCACCAAGCCCAGTTCTAGTTCAGCCGCTGCAAAGAGCTGAAGAAATTGGAGAGGAGCAAAAGGGCAAAACTAGGCTTTATTTCAGCCGGGTCAAAGGCCCAGTTTGGCACACACACACACACACACACACACACACACACAGACTGCGAGGCGCCCAGGGCAAAACACCCAGCCAGCCTCTCTCCACCCCCAAACCCCCATAGCTACGGCTCTGGGAAGCTGCTGTGATTTCCTCCCTGGAAGCCTACACAATGGCAAATGTGGCCATTGCGTCTTATTTCTGAGCAAACATGTATAAGATTCTGCTATGTCATACATTAAAAGCCCCAAGACTCTAAAGCAGGGGTAGGCAACCTAAGGTCCTTGGGCCGGATGCGGCCCAATTGCCTTCTCAATCTGGCCTGTGGACTGTTATGTACTGAAGCTCTCACCCTGGGCCAGCATGGGGATACTGTAGATCAGAGGTGTCAAACTCAAATTCATCTGGGGCCACATCAGCAGTTTGGTCACCCTCAAAGGGCCGGTTGTATCTGTAGGACTATGTAAAGGACATGTAAAGTGGAGGTTTCCTGTGTAGAACGGCCGGCGCCGCTAGAGGGCAGACGTTCTCTGGCTTGTAGGCTGCCGCGCATGAGCTGAAGAGGCGGCTTTCTTGTGTCAAAAAAAAAAAGTGAGAATAAAAGGTGAAGGCTGGCGGCCGGCGGCGGCTACACAGGCCACATGACGAGGTCTGGCGCACCGGATTCGGCCCGCGGGCCTTGTGTTTGACACCCGTGCTGTAGATAGTTGTGCAAATGAAGGATCGAAAGTGACGTTCAGTGATTGGCTAGTTACAGAAAATGGTTACTGTTGCATTCTAGTGGAGCTCTATATAAGCAGGCTGACTGAGCTCCTCCGTTCAGTTCTGTTTCCAGCTTACAAATAAAAAGCTGCTTTGAAAGAATCGCTGTGTTGTCTGATATGTTCGCCCACAACTCAACATGGACGGTCTGGGAATCAGCGTGTTTTTACATGAGTAGAATGTGTCCTTTTATTCAAAATGTACCTCTGGGTTATTTGTGGGGCCGGCCTGGTGTTTGTACATGAGTAGAATGTGTGCTTTTGTTTAAAATGCATCTCTGGGTTATTTGTGGGGCATAGGAATTCGTTCATTTCCACCCCCCCCAAAAAAAATAATAGTCCGGCCCACCATATGGTCTGAGGGACAGTGGACCAGCCCATGGCTGAAAAAGTTTGCTGACCCCTGCTCTAAAGGATGAATGAGCTAAAGACAAATGGGAATAACTCTTTCTGTCTGGGAGAGTACTTTGCCAGAATGTTCCCAGGGATGCATTGCTTATAGTACACAAGAAGGTGACTGAAGCATAGTTGCAAAAATGTTCAGAAAGCGTTTGGAGCTATGACCAGCTGGTTGTTATTGCACATTGCAGAGCTCTGTCGATGGCTGTTGAGACCAAACTAATACTTGTCGGGGAATGGATCCAGACTACATTAATTGAATTAATTAAGTCCTATCAATTTCAATTGATGGGACTTAAGTCATGACTAACTTAATCCCACCAATTATTTTTTTTAAGGAAACCGGGTGGTTTTGGTTTTGTTTACAAATTAATACTATAATTATACAGAACAATAGCCTGTCCTCTATTTCAGGTAATCATACCAGGCTGGACATAAACAGAAGCTGGTCTCTTCAGGATTTTTTTTAGGGCTTAAAATGCAAACATTGGGGGGGTGTATTTTATGGGTCCCGATTCACTTCAGTGGCAGAATTCTGCTTTAGGGGTAGTCTCCAAAGCAGGCAGGGCAGAGGGCAGAGGGGAGAGCCTGCAATGAGCTTGTGGAGGTGCTCTGAGCTTTCGCACAACGCTGGTTGTGCTGGGAAGTTCCATGCATTTGCTGCAATGGCATCGCGATGAATTATCACAAGGGCCACTGCTGCAAAAACCTAACTTGCTCAAGGCCTGTTTTGTGATATGATTGTGAGCAGCAGCTCTCTTTCCCCTCCCCCAACCTTCCCGGCTCTCATATCATTCCCTCCCCAGGCATTTTTATATATCTATGAATGCGACCTCCTGGGCAGGACTGAAACTTAGAGGGGAGGGGTGTTATGTACTGAGTTGAATAGGATCCAAAATGCAGCAGTCTGATTGGTCCTAGAACAATAGGATCCAAAATGCAGCAGTTTGATTGGTCCTAGAACAATAGGATTCAGAATGCAGGAGCCACCCAACCCAGCTCCAGATGGAAGTGAATCCACAACCTGATTGGCCTACAAGAGAATTCCAGAATTAGCCAATCACGTGGGGCCCATTGTGTAAATAATGTATATAAAGCGGATACTTTGGGGGAACTTCCATTCCTCCTCACCACTATGAGCTGAATAAAGAGCATGAAATCCACTCTCGACTCCGAGTATATTTCATTTATTTTTTCCAGGGGTGGGTGGGTGGTGTCGCTTAAAAACTCACCTTTTCTTCCACGGTCTGTGATGCTCCTTCCCCAGTGATGGAGTCTTGGGATTGTAGCTCAAGCAGAGAATGGAACAGGTTGTCTGAAGTCACTGTCAAGAATTCGATCTCCGCATTGGGATGGAGGCCGTAATGGACTGGGCTTTCGGGGGGAAGCATTTCATCAATATATTTGTGGTAACCTTGGTAATCCAGGTTCGAAGGCACTACAAAGCCAGGAGCAAGGGCCAGTTTCCGATCAAACTATCAAAAAAAGCCCAAACACACATTAATCACGCCCTGCTATCAAGTATAAGGAGCTTGCCTAGGTATAAATCAAATTGTTCTGTTTATGGAGTCATTGCTGAGAATGACAAGACTTTTATAACATTTTAGAAGATTGTTGAATACTGATCTCATTTGCTCGATATTTTAATTAGCTCTTTTGTATCTCACAGGTGCTGACATTCCAGTGCATTTTGCTGAAACACAGGTTAGTCTCCTGTTAGCAAATAACAGAAAGGAAAATTTCATTTAGAACTAAAGAGATGATGGGTTTCCCCCCCCCAAAAAAGCAAAGAAAAAAAGAAAAAGAAAAATGTTATTTCTTCCAAATTACAAAGTGCCACTCTCTGGTGTAACATTATTATTCCACGTGGCAATTTTACTAAATGAAGCAATTTACAGGAGCATTTTAGAAAATGCCATCTTTTATTGAAATGAAAGCGTGTAATGGCATAAGGATTTTTAAAATAAAACAGGCAAGATTTCGTCTTTTAGACTATTACCAAAATACATGCATTGTCTATTTGACAAATCAATCTGCTCCCATAAAATAAAATAGAATTGCTGTTTCATAATAATGATTTCTGTTTCAAATGGCTTGCCGTGAGCCAAACAAGGTCTTTTATGGAACAGTATGACAATTGTTTAATGCACTGCCGAAGGTTCAGGAGTTCTGCTTCAGCAGCGTCTCAAAATCCACTAAGCAAATATTTAGCACAAGCTCAAGTTTAAAAACAACAGGCACGTGGGAGGATATTTATTTATTTATGCCGGGTTGTATTGACTTGACACTCACAATGCTATTTGATGCTTTCGAAACGCTGCTGTGGGATGCTAAATTACGGCAGAGTCCCCACAGTTGTAAAATAATTATCAACCTGCCAAAATAACGCAGCAACGTGGGCAACAGCAGCAGCAGCAGCAATGATAACAAGAAGGATAATGATAACGGGAAATGCTGGAACCTCAAAATAATGTGGGGTTCGCTGCTCAAAGATAATTTCCTCTAACCTTCCTTTCTGTGGTTCAGCATTTCAAACGGAAACAACCTGAAATCTTGAAAAATGAGACAGCATCAAGTTTGTGTGGGTTGAGAATAATTTTGGTGGCTTTCAGACGGAGGGTTAAATCCTAATGCCAGGCATGCTAATTAGGCATTCCTGACCTCCGCAAGGTATGCTTGGCGCGAGTCGATACCAATACTGAAAGTTGCTTGCTCAAACAAGAGAGAGGGGTCTGTTGCAGGAGCAGCACAGATGACACAGTTCAAAGCAAGAAATGCAATACCATCATGGGAAGGTGGCAACTTGTCCTCTTCCAGTTTGAATCCCAAATCAGCTGTAGAGCAACCTAGGGGTCGTCCACACTTACCTTTTGCACCACACTTTCTAAGCATAGGTCTGCTGCTCTTCCCAGGAAAACCAGCTCTTTAACGCAGATTTGGAACAAATGGCAGTTCAGGTTTTATGCCGGAGAAGCGCCAGAGGCAAACAAAAAAGGGGATTCAGACAAAGAGCTTTAAAGTGTGGACCTGTGCCTTGAAACACGGCACAAAAGGAAGTATGGATGAGCCCATAGATGCACAAATTACAGGGGGTGGGGTGGGGACAGAGCAGAGCTGTCTTTTCCATAGGGCGTAGTGGTGCATTGCGCCAGGGCGCCAGCCTCCCACGGGCGCCCCAGCAAGTGGGGGAGCTGCGCGGCTTTGCCGGTGGCATTCCCTTTCCCTGCACACCCGCCAGCTGCGCCCTGGCAACCATAAGGGTGGCGGGCGTGCAGCTTCCCTCCCAAGCCTTCTGCAGGGATTGCTCTCCTCCTGAGGAGGCTTGAGAGGGGCACAGCGGCATGGGGGAGAGTTGCACCCCCCCAGATGGCTGGCAGTGTGCAGCTACGGCCACCCCACCGTGGTAATTTGGGGGCGCTGGGTGGATATTTGCACCCCGGCACCGCATCTGCTAAAGACAGCCCTGGGACAGAGCGTATGTCAGAACCAGTTCAGATGCAGGTCAGCAGGTGAGCAGTAAAGTTTACTCTTTATTCAAGGAACACAAACAGAGAAACTGTAAAGCAGCTGCCAGAACTGACCATCTGCGCCTCTCACTTCCCCCTAAGTCTCCTCCCTGTCCGGCTGTTTCCCCAGCAATCTTAAACTCCGTTGGGGAGGGGGCCCCTGCACTCTCTGCTTTGCTACATGCCTTTGAAGACAAGGGAGGAAGCAAGCTGGATACAGTAGGACCGGCAGGCTCCTGTGAACCCGTTGCAGCCTCGGCCGCCCACCACACTTCCTCCTCAGCTGCCTATCCTCCGTCTGCAGTGCTTTCTGCCTCTTCTTCCTCTCTCTCACTCAAGCCTGTTGCTTGTTCAGCCTCCAACCGTTATCCTGCTGCCTCCATCCTCTGATGTGTCTGTCTTCTGTGTCCTACCACCATGTCCCTGGCTCAGAGCCTTCCTCTTCTGAGATTTTCCTAGAGGAAACCTAGAAGAACCTCCCACCACCCCTCCTCATCCAGACAGTCGCAGACATGGTATGGGTTAGGGCGTTGTATACTTACTTATTGTGACAGTCCCCTTAACTATTGCTTTTAGAAGGCTATGGGAGGACCATGATTTGTGGGGAGCCGGGGGCCTGGCTTTTGGATTTTATGAAGTCCCCTCACTTGAGGCTGAACCACTCTTCCTCTTGTCCTGCTGCTCCCCGCCCCCTGGGGAAAACTGCTTATTGGTGGCTCAATTGGTGCAAACAGCAATCAGGTATTTTGCAGATGATTTAGAGTTAAAGAGTGGATTTTCACTGGGGAAAAGGGGAAAGGACAAGGGGGAAAGCCTAGAAAGTGTGCGTCAAATGGAAAATACTTAGACCTGAGCTTCCTAGGTCGAGCTAAAGCACTGGACCTCCCTTTAGCTGCGACGAGAAAACATTATTATGTGGTGGACGTGCAAGATAACTAAAGCATTCTGGGAAATGATTTACAATGAGTTGAAAAAAAATGTTTAAAATTACATTTGTGGAAAAAACCAGAGGCCTTTTTTGTTAGGCTTTTAGGTACAGAGATTCTGAGGGAGCAGAAACAACTATTCATGTACACGACGACAGCAGCGAGGATATTACTGGCCCAGAGATGGGAAGAAAGTTCCAACCAGAGAGGAATGGCTGATGAAGATGATGGACTATGCTGAAATGGGGAAACTGGCAGGGAAAATCAGAAACCAGGAAGAGAAAAATTTTAAGAAGGAATGGGAAAAAATATAATGTACTTAAGAGAACACTGTAAACAACTAAAAACTTTGGCAGGATTTGAGTAATGCTTATAATGTACGAAAAACTATGGGGAAATGGATTACCGGTATTATTATTTTTTAACAAATCAGAGAAAATAAGATAAGCAGATGGGGGGAAAAAGATTGATAATGGACACCATGGAAAGGTGGAGAGAAGTCAAGGGATTCAGGGAATCCTAAATGAGGAGGTGAAGGATGTGTTTGAATTTAAATTTATTATAAGCTTAATAAAAATATTTTTTTAAAAAGAGAAAACATTATTAATAAGCACCTGCCAAAATGTAGGACTTCTATTAAAGGGTTGTGCATTTTGGTTTTCATTCAAGTGTTTAAACTTCTCTGTTTCTAAAAAACCACTTATTTTTTAAAAGGATGAAATTAAAACAAAGTGTGTTAAAATACCAAACCCATTGTTTCCAACTTTCATTTTGGCAGCTGATGCTTTCGGGAAAACTCTCAGATTTATAACTTAGACATATCTGTCACTGGAAGCGTTCTAACACATGAATGTCTTTCTTAAACAACCTGGCTTTAGTACCGCATTGGCTCCCAGTACGTTTCCGAGCACAATTCAAACTGTTGGTGCTGACCTTGAAAGCCCTAAATGGCCTCGGTCCAGTATACCTGAAGGAGCGTCTCCACCCACATCATTCAGCCCGGAGACTGAAATCCAGCACCAAGGGCCTTCTGGCGGTTCCCTCATTGAGAGAAGTGAGGTTACAGGGAACCAGACAGAGGGCCTTCTCGGTAGCGGTGCCCGCCCTGTGGAAGACCCTCCCTTCAGATGTGAAGGAAATAAGCAGCTATCTTCTTTTTAAAAGACATCTGAAGGCAGCCCTGTTTAGGGAAGTTTTTAATATGTAATGCTGTATTGTTTTTAACACTTGATTAGGAGCCGCCCAGAGTGGCTGGGGAAACTCAGCCAGATGGGCGGGGTATAAATAAATAAATAAATAAATAAATAAATAAATAAATAAATAGGTGGCAGCATATGAATAATAAGGAACGTTCGGTAAATCTTAAGGATTATAATGGATATCAGATAAAGAAGCAGGTATATTGTGAAAGCAGGACTCCGATACACAAGGAAAGGTGATAGCTGATACGATGCCCTACTTGTTAGCAAATAGCTTTAAGAATTAGTCTAGGGGTCAGTGAGGTTTACCTCGCCTGGGCTGGTTCACTCCAGCAGAGATCCCTCTGTGGGCTGGATCGCGAGTCTGTGTGCCCGCGATTTCTGGTGTCTGCATCTGTGCAGATGCAATTTCTGGTGCCGCGGGAGCGAGTCTCTGTGCCACGCTGTGCTGGTTTAGCACAGCGCGCATGGACTCACCGAGTGGCTGACTCAGTTCGGGGGTGGCTCATGCGCCAGTTAAACGACCCCCGTGGGCCGCTTGTGGCCCATGGGCCTTAGGTTGCCGACCCCTGAATTAGGCTATACAGTGGTACCTCAGGTTAAGAACGTAATTCGCTCTGGAGGTCTGTTCTTAACCTGAAACTGTTCTTAACCTGAAGCACCACTTTAGCTAATGGGGCCTCCTGCTGCCCCTGCGCCGCCAATGCACGATTTCTGTTCTCATCCTGAAGCAGAGTTCTTAACCAGAGGTAATATTTCTGGGTTAGTGGAGTCTGTAACCTGAAGCGTATGTAACCTGAGGTACCACTGTATATCACCAGCAACAGATTGGTTGCTCCCTTGGACGTTTAGAAGAATGTGGTTTCTTCTTTTTTACCCAGAGTTCCTGTGATTCTGGAGTGGAAAATGGCAGCACTGCTAAGCTTGCCTTGAGAACCCAAACAGACATACGGTGTCCAGGTGTCCTGCTTGCCCTCTATTTGAAAGTGTTGTCTATTTGAAATAGAAATAGAAATAGAAATTAGCACGTGCAAATTTCATGCAAATTTTGTCCCTTTTGGTGGCGCAGTCCTTCATTTTTGGCAATGTGTAACTGGGCACTCTAATAAGGCACAGCATCCAAGATGAAGGCACACGTCCATCTCCCCCCACCTCCAGCCCCAACCAAGAGGAGTGTGTGCTTATTTGAATCAGAGTCGCAGAAAAGAGAAAAGGGGGTTGCACTATTTTTCAAAAATCCACCATTTGGTGTTTTTTAGAAAAAGTAACCATTTTATGAATAATTTTGAATGGAAGGCAACATTGCATGAGTGGTCTTCCACGCAGTCAGTGGGATCCCCCGCCCCCGGGGCAGCACATTTGAGGGGCACCTGGGGGCTTGCAAGTGGGGGGAGAGGAAGAGGAAATAATAATAATAATAATAATAATAATAATAATAATAATAATTATTATTATTATTTATACCCTGCCCATCTGGCTGGGTCCCCCCAGCCACTCTGGGTGGCTTCCAAGAAAACACTAAAATACAACAACCTATTAAACATTAAAAGCTTCCCTAAACAGGGCTTCCTTTAGATGTCTTCTAAAAGTTTGGTATTTATTTTTCTCCTTGACATCTGGTGGGAGGGAGTTCCACAGGGCAGGCGCCACTACCGAGAAGGCCATCTGCCTGGTTCCCTGTAACTTGGCTTATCGCAGCGAGAGAACCACCAAAAGGCCCTCGGTGCTGGACCTCAGTGTCCAGGCAGAACGATGGAGGTGGAGACGCTCCTTCAGGTGTACTGGACTGAGGCCGTTTACTACTATTGCATAAGCAGAATAGGCACTATTGGGCTCTCTCTCTCTCTCTCTCTGACACTTGCAGGGCATAATTCTCAGAGTGATTTAACAATCAACGCCTCTTTCCAGGGAACTCTGTGAACTGTGAGGGTGGGGTGGGACTAGGGACATCTTAATAACTCCCAGCGACCTCCACAAACTATGGCTCCCAGGATTCTTTGGGAGAAACCATGACTATACGAAGTGATGTGAGACTGCACATATACTGTGGCTAGGACATGTTTTGTTTTCATCACAGGTATTCTTTCTTTTCTTACGACCAGAAACAAAAACAAGGGGCTAAGAATGAATATTTTTCACATCATTTTACAATAAATAAATGATCCAAATTACACATTTTCTACTTCCAGGCAATGCCATGTAGATAATACATTGGATTGGAACCTTGGGGCCACAAGGCCAAGAAATGCAATTACTGTAGAGCATAAATTGTTCTAAATTAAAATAATGAAACAGAAGATTTTGATGCAATATTATCGAAGGAAATTAATTGCCCCCGTCTTTGCAAGATTTGATCGAGAGATCGGGACTTTTTCTACCATGAAAAAATGTAAGGCATCTTGCACAATAAAATTACCTGTCACCTTATCTGAGGTTGTGGAGGGGGCAGCAATGTTTCTCCAGAATTTAAATCGAAGTCTGTTAATCCTTGGTGCTCGAAAGCAAAAGAAACTACAGTACAGAAATGAATCACCCCATCATAAGGTAGGTAAAAAAAGAAAAAGTGCACTAATTCGAAGAGAAACCTGACTCCTAGACCTTGGTGCAAAAGCACGAAGTGATTCCATTTTTGAGGTTCAGAACAGTGATGCTTTGATTACTAGTCTCCAGCAAAGCTGAAACCTAAGAACTGATCAGTTGAGATGATAATTAATAATGACAATATCCCTTTATATGCTTGCTTCCATATAATAATGTAATTATGTCTCTGTGATCACAACGGAGCAATCAGCTGATCATTGCAGTTTGGAATTACATGAACAGGGAAGAGCTAGGCATTCCTGTTTCATGTCCTGAGATATTATTGGGGGGGGGGTGACCAATGTTTAATTAATAGAGAGCTCATAAAATGACCAGTCTAAAATACAGGGTTATTCCAGATGTTAGCATGAGTGCTACAATATATAGGTGAATGCTATGCTACAGTAGGAAAAGCTATTCTTTCACCACACAGTAAAATAAATGAATGGTAAATAAACATTGCAAAGTAACTTTGCTTTCAGTGCCGGTGTAAAATTACAAAGCAGATTTGTTTTGAGTGTCAGATACTGCGAGGAACCTGAATTTGCACATTATCACCCTTGTTTGTCTACCATCATAAATAAGGATGAGGAGGAAGATATTCTTTGATCAATGCAGTGATTAGCAAAGAGTATACATACTTTGGGGAGGGGGAAAAAAAGGATCTGCTTCCAGTAGGGGGAGCTCTAACTCAGGAAACGCATTGTGCAATCGCTAAAGCTCTTATTACCTGATAGGGTTGCATATATTCTTCCAGGTAAGTACAGCACAGCCGCCTATCCCAATCGTCTGTGATATGACCGCCGTACATAATCTCTCCAAACAAGTAACGTAGATCTTCCCAGGGTACCTGAGGACCAATAAGGTGGGGATTTTTTTTCTTTTCTTTAAACATACTCAAGATGTTAAAGCGAGGAATCAAGGAAGGCACACAACCCAAACTGTGAAGGCAGAAAGCAGACTTGAGTTAGTGCCACAACTGCCTTCCTCAGCGAAGACCAAATCCGTCTCAGTCACCAGATTCAGAGCAATATGTCACGAAACTGCCAGCATTCTGTCTGCCACGCTCAGGGAAGGCATACGATGTGGTAATTGTCCTTAAAAACCACATTGCAACATAGACAATAACCACCTGAGCACTGCATATGTGCAGGGGGGACAAGAGTTCAAGCACAGCGCGTTAACCAAAGGGATGCTTCTTAAGTGGGTTTGATTAAATGCCACCCTACCTGTGAGTTCCCTTCTAGGTAATTGTACAGAACGTGGACCGAAATTGTAAGGTCCCCGTTGTTGAAAGGGTATTTCCTGTTCCAGCCCTGAGGTCCGAATTTCCGCCGCTCAGCCACACAGGCGTGGAAGTAGCAGAGTGGAAAGAGAATCGCCTTAAATTCCTGCTCACGGGTACACTGGTCAAGAATGTTCTGCACAAAAGAAAGCAGATGAATGTTTCTTCTTCCCCGCCTCTTCTGAAAGAGACCCTGTGTCAGGGCATAGACAACACATTTCTGACAGCTTAAAGAACAGACCTGAATGACTTAACTGACGGAAGACAGGCACAAAATATTTGCTCTTTTAGTTTATAGATCATGGCATTTTCTCTCTCACACTAGCAGCAACTATTTCATTATTTCCCAAAAAGCCTACTTAAATGTTAACATGGGAGCACAAAACATATCTAAGGAAATCTCTTCAACCCTGAAAACCCTTAAAAAGAAGAATAGCCATTTCAGAAAAATAAATTCAGCAATTGGTACAGTTATAACAAAATCTATAGGTCAACTATCCTGGTCTAACATCCCGAAGGAAATGCCAGTTAGCTGATGGTGGTGAATCAAGTGTGCGTTGCGTTGTTTGGCTTGTCTATACGTTGATATTTTAATGCCAAAAGAAAATAATAATAACAATAATAATAAATTTTATTTATACCCCACCCTCCCCAGCCAAGACCGGGCTCAGGGCGGCTAACACCAGATATAAAACAATTGATTGAAATACAACTTTAAAAACAAGATTAAAATACAACATTAAAATGCAGCCTCATTTCAGCAGAAACTCAAAAACTTTTTTGGGGATGAAAACGTCAAGTCTTCACTAAGGCTAACTATCTAGACTGGTCCTATGTGGGCCAGAAAAAAGCCAGGGAAGTCCCCAAGTAGGAAAAAGAATATATATATATATATATATATATATATATATATATATATATATATATATATATGCAGCCCAAGTTTTATTTCTTCATATAGTTTTCATGGTCGGATATTTTCAGTAAATATCTCTACTGTGAATTCAAATAAACTATGTCAAGCTGCTGCTACAGTGTCAGCAATAGAGTACCAGTAATTTACAAAACATTGCACAAATAGTATAGCCCACCCTGCAAAGAATAATTTTTCAAAAGCAGCTTAGACCAATGGCAGTACTTAGCTGCACGCAGTAGGGATATGCATGCATTTATGCCAGAGAACTATTTTTGTAAATAAATTTGTCAATCTAGGTTTTCCAACACTATTGAGGAGAGTGATGAGGGTATACTCCGTTTTATAATCTGCAGCAGCTCTCTTCAACAACCATGTGGTTTCAAAATAATATGTTTAATAATCTAATTTTTTTGTGGCTGATCCATTCAAGTGATATTTTTACTTGCCTGGTCAAAATTATCCAATGCAGCGTGAAGATTAGCCAGCATCCCGGTTGGTGGCTCATTGGTTATTTTAATAGAGTTTTCCAAGATTCCCTGTGGAATTACATGCTCTTTGGGGGTGGGGGCAGGTTCAACACTCATATAAACACGATAGGCTGAGTGACTTCCTCCACTGTGCTTCTCCAGTAATTCCTCTAATGTGTCAAGCCACTTTGCAACAAGATGAATATTCTACAGGGAAGAAGAAAAGAGGCTTCCCAGTGAGCTATTGATTTGAAATATGAAACATTTTATTGATAACGAGCCAAACAAAGCAGTTTGCCGAAGCACAATATTTTGAGGGTGCTAAAAAAATAATGAAAGAAACCCACCCCACCACAAGACCTCAAATCCGTCTATTTAGCACAATAATGACCGCAATCTTCTCTGTTTGTCTCTATTCATCTGATTATAAAGAGTAACAATACATTCTTCTACACATATATTAACTAAGGGAGTGTATATATATATATATATATATATATATATATATATATATATATATATATATATATATATATATATATATATATATATATATATATATATATATATATGAGAAGATAATAAATTAGTAAATCAGATAGGGAACGTTAGAGAAAGTATCTTGATAACTCTCCCTGCCACACAAAGCAGTTGCTGCAGTTGCTCGTATTTTCATACTGAAATTAATGCTACTATAGGCTATGCAAATATACACACCTAAAGGTTAAGTGATAAGTTCCCTCCCCACCCATGCGCCCTTGTTTGGAGAAGAGCCTTAAGAGGAAGCTGCTACAATCTGAGCTGTGCATACATTATTTCTAAACCAACGGACAGCACTATATTGCAAAATCGGTGCAATGAAGGGATTAGACTTACTTGGAGGATAACCCAGTGGCCTTCTTTCGATGCCTTTTCCAGAGCCATCTCAGCTATGGCCTCTTGCCCTTGACCCAGAGACACGTTCTGAAGCTTCCCCGAATCAATGGTAAAGCCAAGCTTGCTCCCTAAACAGAACAATGCAGCCCCAGGAAATGCGAGAGAGCATGTGCTTTTTGGAAAAAAATATTATGTTGCACAGAGGAGAATGTAACTAAACCCCCACCCCTTATTCTAAGACGCTCTCTGTGTGCGCCTGCATACACAGTTCTGTTGCAATCCATGCTTCCCACAACCCACAGGAGTGTTTCCGATCGAGTTCAATTGGTGACATCCTGCATTCTCTCTCGCTTCTTTTATATTAACACCACAATTTTCAAATTTCTAAACGTCAGAAGGCTCAGCCTTTCGCTTGTTGCTGGACACAGTAACATGATGACACGATTGTACAATATGTATTATTATTATTATTATTATTATTATTATTATTATTATTATTCTGCCCGTCTGACTGGGTGGCTCCCAACAAAATATTAAAAAACACAATAAAACATCAAGCATTAAAAACTTCCCTGAACTGATGGCTGCCTTCAGATGTCTTCTAAAAGTCAAATAGTTGTTTATCGGCTGGACATCTGATTGACGGCCAGTGCACAGGTGGGTGCCACTACCGAGAAGGCCCTCTGCCTGGTTCCCTGTAACCTCACTTCTTGCAGGGAGGGAACTGCCACAGAAGGCCCTCGGAGCTGGACCTCAGTGTCCGGGCTGAATGATGGGGGTGGAGACGCTCCTTCAGATATCACTTTGAGAAAGAGCAGGGTCCATAGTTCAGTGATTTACATGCAAAAAGGTCCTAGGTTCAGCCCCTGGTTCCTCTCAGGCTGGGAAAGGCCCTCTTGCCTGAGACTGTAGAGGGTTGTGGCCTGAGTAAACCTCATGATGCCCTTCAGAGTCTATTGGAATACAACTCCCCATTATGCTTGATCATTGGCCATGGTGGCTGGAGCCCAGAAATCTCTGAAGTAGATAATACTTCAACAGACCAATGGCCTCCCTTAGTATAAGGCAACTCCTTAGGCTTCATAAGGATTTTAAAAAGTACATATGTGTTGCCTTCTCCAACACACTGAACTGTGGGCATGTTCCTATGGATACAAGATCACTGTGTCCACAGTGAAAACCATGGAAATAAATGGTGTTAATGTACAAGGCCACACTTATACCTTCTGCATGGCAAATTTAAATATTGACGTCTATCTAACATTGCAATCCTATACATGCCTCCTTAGAAATAAGCCCTAATGTGGTCGCTGGTACACTAAGGTAAGTGCCTAAATTATGCAAAACTAAAATCAAGGAAGGTATCCTGTCTGTACAAAACTGCATTATAGGTAAAGAAAAGCAAATTTAGTGCAAACATAAAATTTTTTAATGTGCTTTTTTAAAACAGAAAACAAATAAATGTTAAAATACAAACCATAAACACTACCCACAACAAATACAGCATTTGCCTTCTGTAGGTGATAGGCATAAAGACATAACTTGTGCACCTTTGAAAGTGCAAACCAGCACTGACAAGACATCAGGTTTATGCCGGTACAAATCTCTGCTATGCTACTGCATCCTTCCAGAACGAGTCATGAACAGATGGTGGCCTATTACCATCAGCACCAGTGTTTTTAAAAGATATAAATGGAAACCATGTAGCTTCGAATGCAGCCAGTGTCAGGTGACAAAGGCAAGGCTGCCTGCTTTGCAAAGACAGCTTTTAGGGTGCCTTCCAGCTGCAGGATATCTTCATGCTGGCTGCCAGGAGGATTATCATCAATTACTGCAGCAATACCTTGACACCCATATGGATGGATAAGAAGGGTTTCCTCCCCCCCCCCCAGAACTATGCTTTAAAAAAGAAGAAGATCAGGTCTCAAAAGTTCATTGCATAGGAGCAATATTGTCACTCTTATTCAGGCATAGGCAAACTCAGCCCTCCAGATGTTTTGGGACGACAATTCCTATCATCATGGGCCCCATGTGATTGGCTAATTCCAGGATTCTCCTGTAGGCCAGTCAGGTTGCGGATTCCCTTCCACCTGGAGCTGAATTGGGTGGTTCCTGTGGGCCAATCAGACTGCTGCATTCTGGATCCTATTGTTCTAGGACCAATCAGACTGCTGCATTCTGAATCCTATTGTTCTAGGACCAAACAGACTGCGCATTCTGAATCCTATTGTTCTAGGACCAATCAGACTGCGCATTCTAAATCCTATTGTTCTAGGACCGGTCAGACTGCTGCATTCTGGATCCTATTGTTGTAAGACCAATCAGACTGCTACATTCTGGATCCTATTGTTCTGGGACCAACCAGACTGCTGCCTTTTGGATCCTATTCAACTCAGTACATAGCATGCACACACTACAGAACCTGTTCGCATAAATCGTGTGGCTCTGGCTCCGTCAATGGCAGAGGCAAGCCGACATGCCTGGTGGAACAACATGGTTCTCCTCACCATTTCATCCTCACAGCAACCCTATAAGGTAGGTTAGGCTAAGAGATGGCGTCTGGGCCAAGGTCACCCAGTGAGCTTCATGGACGAGTGGGGCTTCGAGATCCCAGGGAGCCATGGCTCTGTCCCAGTAAATATATCCCCCACTCCATAAAACCATTGCAGGAGTGCTGGAGGCAGCAGTAGTGGCGCATAGCTAGTGTTGGGGTAAATGCAGAAAGTCTCAGTTTGGTACCCGCCATCTCTAGATAAGGCTAGAAAACAGTTCTTGCTTGAAACCCTGGAGTGCTAGCCAAGGAGGGCAATACTGAGCTATAGGAACTCAGCGGTCGGACTCAGTGCAAGGCAACTTCCTATGTTCCTACACTGTTATGAAAGTTTGCTTTTCTGTGGTGCTGTTGTAACAGAGCCAGTAGCCCCAAGTTCTCACGCAGTAATAAAGATGTTCGCTTAACAAATGAAAATAAACAGCCTTACCTAAAGATTCCACATCTTTCAGTGGGTCAACTCCGGGAGATAGAATGAAAATTATTGGCAAAGCAGGCCCGCTCTCTTGAAACAATTTTGCAAAGTCAGTCTTACGTCCCTCTGCATATTTGCTCCCAAGTTTCTCCTCAACGAAGTTCCTGCAATGAGGAGTTGCAGCTAATCATGCCTCGGGGGAAAATAGCATTTCCAAGCTATAAAGAAAGACATTCTCTCAACAGCACAGCATTTCATCATGTCTTGCTTTTGCTCAAAATCAAGCCCAGCCCACAGCTCTGCTCCTAATGCATTCTAACAGTTAGTCTACATAATCTAACCTGACAGCGTAAGTCATCCGATCTGGCCTCAAGGCTCTCATCATAATCAGTTTCTGGAGGGAACTTTTGGTCTTCCATTCTTGTGGAAACTTCTCTTTCTCGGGACATTCTGACTCCACCACTTTTTTCCATCGTTTTGGAGATCCTTCTATGTCTTTATCCAAGCCACGGAATTCATCCATGAAGCTCATTGTCTAAATGAGAGCCAAAAGCACTGAGTGTTTTTTGTAAAAACACTTCGGATGGCAAAGCTCCCCCACCCTTCGAAATATGCAAAATATTTCGAGTTGCATGAATACTGCACCTTAATTGCGCTCCAGGTGGAATTGGAGAGGAAATCCAAAGGGCTGTTATAACTGTGGTCAATATTAAATCTCAGAAGGAAATCTAGGTCGCGGGCATCAATCTCTTTATTCATAAGCAAGAGCTAAAAACAAATAATGAGAAAAGTTTTGGGTTTTTTAAAGTCGGAGAAAACGTCGGGGGAGGAAAGGCCAGTTAAAAATGGACATGAAACTTCTCAAGTATCTCCAAACATCTCAGAAGTGTGCTACGTACTATATTTTATCTATGTTGCTTAATTCTTTCCATGCTGGGAAAAGTACCATATAAAATTGGCCTCAGATACAACATTATTCACATCTTTAGCCCTTGAGTGGCTGATTTTTTTTTTTAATGAATAGCTGATGTACAATGGGAAGGCTAGCATGGAGGAAAGGAGAAAACATCAATCCTTTGTCCCTGCTGTGGTCCCAATGGGAATCTACCCAAGCCTTTGGGAACTTCCCTTTCACTACAAATAATAGGCACTTGCCGCAGGGGGATTCCGATTCTGCCACAGTGGGAACAAAGGGTTAAAGGTACTACCCCACCCCACCCCATGGCCTCAGTCTGTGAAATATACTCGGAGTCAAGAGTGGATTTCATGCTCTTTATTCAGCTCATAGTGGTGAGGAGGAATGGAAGTTCCCCCCAGAATGTCTGCCTTATATATATTATTTACACAATGGGCCCCACGTGATTGGCTAATTCTGGGATTCTCCTGTAGGCCAATCAGGTTGCAGATTCACTTCCACCTGGAGCTGGATTGGGTGGCTCCTGTGGACCAATCAGACTGCTGCATTCTGGATCCTATTGTTTAGGACCAATCAGACTGCTGCATTCTGGATCCTACTGTTCTAGGACCAATCAGACTGCTGCATTCTGAATCCTATTGTTCTAAGACCAATTAGATTGCTGCCTTTTTGATCCTATTCAACTCATAACACCCTGGTTTTTCGCCACCCTTGGTCATTTATTTTTAAAAATACCAGTCTTGCAAGAAGACGTGGCTGATTCCTAGCATGATCCTGAGAGGATGGAATAGAAAACAGAGGTAAAGCAGGATTGCATTATCGTTCAGGCAAAGGCTTATTTTAAAGATCAGGTGATGTAAGGAATTTACGAGAAGATAGGTGAGGGGATAGTGTTGACTCATAAGCCTGTGGGTTAAGAATTTAAAAAGAACTCTGCAGGATCAGGCCAAGGTTAATCTAGTCCAGCCTACTGTTTTCACAGTGGCTAGCCAGATGTCAATGGGAAGCCCATAAAAAGCAGGACATACTGTATTTTTCGCTCTCTAAGACGCACCAGACCACAAGATGCACCTAGTTTTTGGAGGAGGAAAACAAGAAAAAAAATATTCTGAATCTCAGAAGCCAGAACAGCAAGAGAGATCGCTGTGCAGTGAAAGCAACAATCCCTCTCGCTGTTCTGGCTTCTGGGATAGCTGTGTTGAATGGTTTATTTAAATGTAAAGGTTCATCATTGTTGCACCCGATGTGTATGTCTTTAAGGGGCCAGAGCAAGGGCCAGAGTAAGATAACGAGACCCAGCTTTACAGCTGTGAAGCACAGCAGGTGCTGCTGAGTTGTATTTGATTAAGGTGTGTCAGCATTTGGGTGTAGTATATAAGGAGCAGCACCTAGCTCTCCCATTACCCTGGGGGATGGGTTGGTGGTTGGGTCTGGTTTGGTTGTTAATGTATTTAGTGTAAAAGGAGTTTTTGTTTTTGTTATTAAAACCTAGTTTAAGTTATTTTTGAGTCCTTTCTTTTTAATGCATGGTCTCCCCAGCAAGCTCTCTGCGCTACTAAACTGCAAACAGCCAACATCTTTGGTTATGGGCCCAGCTGCTGAGTGGATGACTGCATATTTTTGGACTCTGAGAAAGGTTTGAAAGCTCCTTCTCCTGTTAGTGTAGTTCTGTGGGTCTGGAAGAGTTCCAGAATGGTTGACCGGGTTCCTGAAGCTGAGAAGGCTCTGGTCTTCCCACAGCTAACAGATGAGAACTATAGTTTATGGTCTTTTCGGGTGGAGGCGCTTTTGACCTCTAGAGAAGTATGGACCTATGTAACTGATGACCCTCCTGACCCTGTGACTAATGCTTGGTCAAAAGGAGATGCAAAAGCCAGGGCGATAATTAATTTGGCAGTCAGTGACCAGCAAGTAGTCTATATAAGAAATAAGAAAACTGCCAAAGAAATGTGGGACAGTCTTGCAGCAGTGCATGTTAGAAAAGAGTCAGCATCTGCATTGACGTTTTTCAAGCAGTTGTACCAGACGAAGTTGCAGCCTGGTGGTGATTTGGCAGCACACTTGAGACGTCTGGAGGCAATACGCTGCGAATTAATTCGAAGGGACATGGAGATACCTGATATTCAGTATGTTTTTATCATTCTATGTTCCCTTAATGAGGACTTTGATGGTATAGCTAGCCAGATATCTGCCGTTCCACCAGCACAATTAACTGTGGAAGGGGTGACGGCAAGATTAATGGGCGAGTTGGACAGAAGGGAGGCTTGTGCCATAAGCACTCCTATTTCCAGAAGTAATGAGGAACGCCATATGCAAACCTGTGGTGATACAACTGCATTTAAAGCAGCAAAGCGTTGTTGGTTCTGCAATAAGCAAGGACATTTTGCAAAGGACTGCAGATCCAAAAGAAAGCAAAGTACTCCCAAGCCTGTTTCTGTTCGTCAGTCACGGTCGTCAGCCCAGCAGCCGACATTGTATAGTAGAGACAGAAACGAGCCGCGAGTTTTCCATGCTAGGACAACAGATCGTAAAAGACTTAAACGTGCCAAGTGGAAGTCTTTTGTTGTGGACTCAGGAGCATCTCAGCATATTTGCAACGATCGAAGCTTGTTTATTTCTTTCGAAGAGGAAATTGGTAATGTACATTTAGCCAATTCACAAGTCTTGCAGTCGCTTGGCAGGGGTACTGTTAAACTTGACTCTTTAAACATTACAATAGCGAACTGCATTTACTGCCCGTCAGTGGACAATTTATTGTCAGTAAGGTGCTTTGCTCGTCAAGGCATAACTGTGCGTTTCTTAAAGTCAATGTGTGAGTTTTTCGATGGGAACAAACGTCTATTATATGCCCGGGAATCTGATGGTTTATATAGACTGTATTTTCGCACCTACTCACAATTGCCTATAAACTGCAGAGCAGCACAGTCAAGCCAGGGGTTGAGGAATGTAAGGCCTCATTCCGGGTGTGTCCATGAAGCACACAGAATTCTGGGACACCTGAATTTTGCTGATGTAATTAAGACAAAGAATATTGTTAATGGCCTCAACTTAAAACCATGTAAATTCTTTATGCAATGTCTATCCTGTTGCAAGAATAAGATTAAGGTTGCACGCAAGGGTAGGTGCTCAGATAGGAAAGTAACTGAGCCATTTGAGCGTGTACATTGTGATTTAGTTGGGCCACTCCCACCATCATTAGGAGGTTCTAAGTACTGGCTTACCCTGATAGACCAGTATAGTAGATATTGTTGGACTTATGCAATAGCTGAGAAGTCCCAAGCATTTGAGAAGTACAAAGTTTTTTGCAACTGGGTAAAAACGCACTTTAACAAACCTATTAAGAACCTGTTTTCTGACCGGGGTGGAGAATTTGTTTCTGAGGATTTTGAGAAATTCCTGGAAGCGCAGGGGACTACTCATGAGTTATCTTGCCCCCGAAGTCCCTGGCAAAATGGGCTTGTTGAAGTTGTGCAGCGTGACCTACAGGCAGGGGTTAAAACGTATCTGCACGATGCTAATCTGCCCAAAGACTTTTGGGCTGAAGCGCTTAATGCGTTTTGTCATGTTAGAAATCGCAGTTATCATTCTGGTTTAGATGTCACCCCCTATGAGAAGCTGTTTAAAAAACGCCCTAATCTGAAATACCTACGCATTTGGGGTTCAGATGTAATTATGCATTATCCCGCTAAGCAGAAATTGGGTGAACGTAGTGTCCAGGGAAAATTAATGGGCTACCAGCAGGGGGCGTACAGAATTTACATACCAGCAACTGGCAAATTTCATATTACCAGAAGCATGATACAAACTGTAAATTGGAATGGAGTTGCTGTCTTCCAAGATACTGATGGTATAGATAATACTGAGGAAGAAGAGGAAGAAGCAGCAGCAGCAGGAAATGGTGCTTCTGAATTAATGGAAAAAGACAAAAAGTCTGTTGAATCTGATTTGTTTGATGATTTAAAGTCACAGGCACCCAAGGGGAGGTTAGATTCTCTTGAGTTTTCTGACCGTGAGCTTAGCCTACAGGCATCTCTTCAATCTGACAATGATTTACAACCTGAAACTAGTGGTTCACTTAGTCCCATTAAGTCTGAGGAGTCTGACTCTCCTTCTGGACTAAGACGTTCAGATAGAAAGAGGCAGAAGCCACAACGTTTTGCAGATGAACATTTTAATACTGTGTATGCCAGTAAGGCAGTTTTTGAGCCAAAAAGCTACAATGATGTTCAGAAATTACCTAAGCAACAAGCTGCAAATTGGTATAAAGCTATGAACTCTGAGATAGCTTCTTTAAAAGAGCATAACACTTGGTCTCTTGTACCACAAACCCCAGATATGAGACTTATTGATTCAAAATGGGTTTATAGAGTTAAAATGAATGACAAAAATGAAGTTGTAAGGTACAAGGCTAGATAGTTGCTAGGGTTCTCAACAAATTACAGGTGAAGATTATGATTTGTGTTATTCACCAAGCGTAAAATTTGAAACAGTTAAGCTTTTGTTAAAAGATGCATCACAACGTGGACATTCTGTTTTGAAAGACATGTACAAAGTATGCTTTATGTTTTTGTTCCACAATGATGAACCGCAGGGGAAATGTTGAATGGTTTATTTAAATGTAAAGGTTCATCATTGTTGCACCCGATGTGTATGTCTTTAAGGGGCCAGAGCAAGGGCCAGAGTAAGATAACGAGACCCAGCTTTACAGCTGTGAAGCACAGCAGGTGCTGCTGAGTTGTATTTGATTAAGGTGTGTCAGCATTTGGGTGTAGTATATAAGGAGCAGCACCTAGCTCTCCCATTACCCTGGGGGATGGGTTGGTGGTTGGGTCTGGTTTGGTTGTTAATGTATTTAGTGTAAAAGGAGTTTTTGTTTTTGTTATTAAAACCTAGTTTAAGTTATTTTTGAGTCCTTTCTTTTTAATGCATGGTCTCCCCAGCAAGCTCTCTGCGCTACTAAACTGCAAACAGCCAACAAGCTGTGCAGCTGGCATTCGCTCCATAACACACACACACATTTCCACTTACTTTTTAGGAGGGAAAAAGTGAGTCTTATAGAGCAAAAAATACGGTAATTAGCACCCAGCACTCTCCCCACTTGTACTAACCCATTATTACCACATCCCTACATCTTGTGCAAGTGAACACCATAGTCTAACTATGCACTGGGTGAAGAAACACCTCCTTTCATCCATCCGCAATCTCCCTACATTCAGATTCATTGGATCATCCTGAGTTCTAGTATCACGAGAAAAAGCAGGAGAAAAACATCCTTTTGCCTACTTTCTCTACATAATGCATAATTTTACGAACCAACATACTTTGGTTGCCTCCCCCCCCCCCTAAATTGGAAAGTCCCATTTGTTCCGAGCCTACCTCACAGGGGAGTTGTTCCAGACCCATGATAATTTTGCTTGCATTTTCTTAAAACTTTTCCCATTTGGCAATATCATCCTTGAGATACAGTGAGAAGAGCAGAACCCAGTCTTCCTAGTGTGGCTACATTATAGACCAGGCATAGGCAAACTCGGCCCTCCAGATGTTTTGGGACTACAACTCCCATCATCCCTAGCTAACAGGACCAGTGGTCAGTGGTGATGGGAATTGTTTTCCTAGTGTGGCCACATTATAGACCAGGCATGGGCAAACTCGGCCCTCCAGATGTTTTGGGACTACAACTCCCATCATCCCTAGCTAACAGGACCAATGGTCAGGGGTGATGGGAATTGTAGTCTCAAAACATCTGGAGGGCCGAGTTTGCCTATGCCTGTTATAGACTGATGCATTGTATTGAGAGTATAGAAGAAGGGATGATGGAGCATCCTTGTAAATATGCTGGAATGTAGGTAAGGCATCTGTCAAGAAAAAGAGCCTTTCTTATTGGACCTCACTGGCTAAAGCCAATGTGACGCTTTGGGGTACTATAAAAAGGACAGAAAGGCAGGTTGTACAATGACAATATTATAGCTCAGCAAAGCTCAATGTGTGGAGAATATTATTCATTAGGCCCAATATATTTCAAATAAAATCTTCTTCAGTGTTACCACAAAATATATTTTGTGCCCTATACCATCTAAATATTCTTTTGCAATGTGATTTGAGAGTATCTGGGGAGCTACAGAGAATGGAGTGTATTGTCTTTACAGTGCCAAGGATGATCCAATTTGATAATAATAATAATAATAATAATAATAATAATAATAGTAATAATATCATGCATCTAGAGGTCTCCAGTGCTCTCTAATCATTTAGAGGTTTCTTCTAAGTTTGCATTGGTGCTTTCTCGCTTTATCTTCTGTATTTATAGCTCAGGTCCAGTCATGTTCAAGAACTTTCTTTTCTTTTTCTGACTGCAGCATTTTGAAGAACTATTCAGAGCAAGCAAAAGTTTCTGGTGGCAACTCTCCATTATTACAAAGCAAGACCAGCCTCCTAAATGCTCTTCGGTGGTTTGTTCATTTAAAAAAAGTGCTCCATGAAAGGGCAACATCATTTCTGCATCAACATTTGCAACGTACTTTTGGAACGTGTTGAGGAGAGTCAAAGTAGCTGCACAAATGCCAGCAATCAAAATGGAAAACGAACGGAACGCGATGATTGGCTGCTGAGTGCAGCTGCCCTTTGAAACAAATGGAATGGGGACATGGAAGGGGCACAGGGGCATTTATGACGAATTTTATTGTTCCCAGGAAAAGCAAGCAAGACTTCCGCAGCTACTTCTGAATAGAAGATGCTTCGCTTTTGAAATGCACCAGATTACACACTGCTTCAAAAAGGAAAAAAGAAGAGGAGGAAGAAAAACAGTCGCAGGGAGGCGGATCCTCTTGGGAATGCCTTACAAGAGCTTTATTTCCTTCAAACAAATTAGACTATTCAGAGTACTGTTGCTTTCATCTCCGTCTTCAAATCTATCATGACACAAGCCATTTGCGGGAAGGGCTGTGGTGGTTGGTACAGAAGGTGTAGACTGAGCATGGGTGAGGGAAATGCTGTTTCTTTAAAACAACAACAACAGTTGTTTCCTTTAAAATGTTTTGAGGGGAGAGGGAAAGCTGGAGAGAAAGAATGAGACATAAACAGCAAATATTTTGTGAGCAGTAAACACTGAATATTTGAGTGGCCTTGAAGGAATTTCAGCAAAAGCTCCTTTCTAGCGTTAATCTCAGGGTTCTAAAGGGACTCTCTCGAGACAGCTTTATTATCCCAGGCACACAGATAAGTGTGTTTAAATTATTATTATTTTTAAAGGAAGGCACCCTTGCCGTTAAATCTATCTGAGGATGTGGGGAGGACTTTGACTGTGACACCTTGCTGGCATTTTCTAATACTTCCTAATGTTTTGTTGGGATGCAAAGAAACCCTGCTAAAACCCAGCAAAGGATTTTAAGGGCAGCATCTTTTTCTTCAGCTTGTAGCATCTCTTCTATAACAATACGGAGTTGCAGCTAACTGTAATAACAAGAGGCTGACACAATAGATCCTGGTAAGCTAAAAAGGGAAGTTTTTTTTAGGTTCCCCACCAACTTTCTTGCTCTTTCACCCCCATTTCTTCTTCGTGTAACAGAAGTGCCATCTGTTCCTAACCTTAACATGGCATGTGTTTATATTCAGTATTAGATAATAGAAGGGGGAAAGATTATAGCACGATCTAAGGCATCTATGAGCATTAGCTAGCTCTCTGGTCCAATGATAAATAATACGCAATAAAAGGGCTGGGATCAGCTGCCTCCGTGCTACAGAAAAATATATATGGAAAGCAGGTCCAAATTTATTCAGTGCACAACAATAGCAGATGCAGCACGGCCAAAAAGGAGGAGGCATTATACTTGCTAACTTGCAAAAGTTCTCTGTGTTGCATAACTCTGATTCTGCGAGCCCCATGGCGGTGAGGTATAGCTGTGCTGATGTGGGCCTAAATCTCATAAATGTGTTTGTTTACTGTTAGTGAGCTCAATTGGGGGGGGGGACGGACGACTCTGCATGCATGGTGAAGGTGATCACCCCAAAAGCTGTGGAATAAAACTTTGGTCAAGAGACCAGGGCCCATGACAGAAATAAGCCTGAATAGCAGCCTTGAGCACAAAAAGATTTTACTGTCCAAAGTGTGTGAGAAGCAGAAATGCTGACAGGTACCTTAGTTAAGGTAAGAAGTGTTTGGATTTGATATCCCGCTTTATCACTACCCTGAGGAGTCTCAAAGCGGCTAACATTCTCCTTTCCCTTCCTCCCCCACAACAAACACTCTGTGAGGTGAGTGGGGCTGAGAGACTTCAGAGAAGTGTGACTAGCCCAAGGTTACCCAGCAGCTGCAGATGGAGGAGCGGGGAAGCGAACCCGGTTCACCAGATTACGAGTCTACTGCTCTTAACCACTACACCACCACTGGCTCAATGAGGTAAGTCATTGATAGAAGATTTGTCGCCCTGTATGGCTAGCAGTGCTGGGTAACCTTCACAAGACACCCTACACCAGGGTTAGGCAACCTAAGGCCTTCTCAATCCGGCCCATGAACAGTCCGGAAATCAGCGTGTTTTTACATGTGTAGAATGTGTCCTTTTATTTAAAATGCATCTCTGGGTTATTTGTGGGGCATAGGAATTTGTTCATCCGCTCCCCCAAATAGTCCGGCCCACCACCACGTCTGAGGCATGGTGGACTGGCCCACGGCTGAAAAAGGTTGCTGACCCCTGCCCTACACTCTTAAAAGGCTTGGGATCAGGTTGACACCTGAAGCATTGAAATACATTCCAAAATAGCCATGTGCACCAGGGATGGGGAAATGGGCCCCTCCAAAAGCAGCTGGACTACAAAACCCATGACCACCATCCATGCTAGCTGGGTTGATGGGACTTGGCAGCCAACAACATTTAGAGGACCACAGGTCCGTCCCTCCATCTCTGCATGGATGACAGTGGCTCTAACGTCTTCTATTGTCTGCACGCTGACTAAGAAAACCAGCCTACCTGGAAAGCTACTTGGGCCGTGACAGTAAGCTTGTCTCTCTCAAATAGCCCGCGACTGATATAAATAAAAGTAGAGTAGGTTACACAGTCGATCAGGTTGTTGACCCTCTCTTTCACATTGTTGGAAGGTTCTGCTCGTTGCACCGCTTTGTGAAATACGACATTAAATGCCTGTGAGGGGAGACAGACAAGCTTGTAAGCCAATAGTGATGCTAGATTAAAACAGCGGCACAAAAAAACAACATATTGATTTCTTCCTGAATAGTAACCTTGAGTGAGAACTGATACATTGGATTGATTTTCTTGAGCTCATCCATGAGGAAGTAGAGAAGCGAGGCTCTTGCTGCTACTGGGCGGTAATGTTCACGGGCCTCGTTGATCTTGACTTCATTGATGTTGGCTTCCATTACCTGGAACATACAACCAGTTGGTTGTAGTTAAAAAAACACACCCACCCCAAAACCCTACAAATCATCAGATAGTTAATATGATGAAACTCAGAACTTGCTGGTACTGAGGAGGGGACAACAAGTATGAAGGCAAGGGGTGTAGCTGGCACCCCAGAATTCAGAACAATGAGTGATATCATTTTCTACTGCACTCCTTTGAACCTATAGGTTAAAAACAACTGACTGGGTGGCATTTGGAAGACAAGAGAAATAGAGTACCATTTTTCAAGGTAGAAGAGAACATAGTGGAAGTAAAGGATTTTGGTATGAGCAAAGAATTAATGCAGTTATTTAAGAGAGCAACACACGTGGAGAAACGTGTCTAGAGAACCTCTGTATGAGAATCTGTTGGGAAGGAAGAAGACAGGGAAGGGAGGGGAGGGGAAGGGAGGGAGCTAGTAGTTAAGTCTGACTAGGTTAGACCCTCCAAGTACCCCAATTTTCCAGCGACAGTCCCGGATTTAGAGAAGCCATCCCAGTTTCTGATTTTATCTCGGAATATCCCGTTTTTCTTTAAGACAGCCTTTCTCAACCTGTGGGTCCCCAGATGTTGTTGAACTACAACTCCCATCACCCCTAGCTAGCAAGGCCAGAGCTCAGGGATGATGGGAGTTGTAGTCCAACAACATCTGGGGACCCACAGGTTGAGAACCGCTGCTTTAGGATGTTCCTATTTCGATCAGATAAATGTTGGAAGGTATGGTAGGACGTCCCTATTTTCATCAGAAAAATTCTGGTGGGTATGAAGTTATGTGACAGCCCCAAGCCAAGGAGATAAGTAACTATACAAATTTTAGAAGACATCTAAAGGCAGCCTTGTATAGGGAAGTTTTTTTAAGTTTAATGTTTTATTATGTTTTTATTATGTTTTTTGTGTGTGAGAGGGACGCGGGTGGCGCTGTGGGTAAAACCTCAGTGCCTAGGACTTGCCGATCGTATGGTTGGTGGTTTGAATCCCCGCGGCGGGGTGAGCTCCCATCGTTCGGTCCCAGCTCCTGCCCACCTAGCAGTTTGAAAGCACCCTTAAGTGCAAGTAGATAAATAGGTACCGCTTTATAGCGGGAAGGTAAACGGTGTTTCTGTGTGCTGCGCTCGCCAGAGCAGCTTCGTCACGCTGGCCACGTGACCCGGAAGTGTCTTTGGACAGCGCTGGCCCCTGGCCTCTTAAGCGAAGATGGGCGTGTAACCCCAGAGTCGGTCACGACTGGCCCGTACGGGCAGGGGTACCTTTACCTTTACTTATGTTTTTTGTATATGTTGGAAGCTGCCCAGACTGTAGGTTGTTGTTGTTGTTGTTGTTGTTGTTGTTGTTGTTGTTATTAAAGGAGGCCCAAGTTCCAATTTAGACCCGCTGATACTATATCCTTAGAGGTGATAGGGAAGTACAAGGTTGGACTTATAATATTTATTTTGCTCACATAATTACATAAAAGCAAATTCCTTGGGCACGCAGAGGGCTGCAGAGGGGAGCAGCCATATCTTGTTACACAAGCACCCAACCCTAATAAAAGCCATATATAGGACATTCCATTTCTAGATATAACACACTGCCACTTTTATGTCAAATTTATTATTGATAATTGCTTGTAAACGGCAATTGCATGACACTGGTAGAAAGAGATGTGATTCAAAGTGGTTGCCAACTTTTTAAAAAATGCAGTGGTTTCTTAACCATGTTGCTATTCTTACGTTTTCTGACAGCACCAAATATTCACTGATGTGCATCAGAATGACTGAAATTAATTTCAAGCCATAGTACTAGAATCACACTTTTATTGCTTTCATGTTCACCTGCAGCCCCTCGTTTTGTAGTGTCTTCCCTGCCCTTGTTGGCACACGATCGCTGTTGGTGTTGACAGTTTTAATGAGAGCCAGAAACTGAAGACATTCTCTTCACCTGCATTTGGTTCCAATACAGTGGTACCTCGGGTTAAGTACTTAATTCGTTCCGGAGGTCCGTACTTAACCTGAAACTGTTCTTAACCTGAAGCACCACTTTAGCTAATGGGGCCTCCTGCTGCTGCCGTGCCGCCGGAGCACAATTTCTGTTCTCTTCCTGAAGCAAAGTTCTTAACCTGAAGCACTATTTCTGGGTTAGCGGAGTCTGTAACCTGAAGCGTATGTAACCTGAAGCGTATGTAACCTGAAGCGTATGTAACCCGAGGTACCACTGTAATCTTTTATTCCCCCCCCACACCTCTTTCGTTTTTACTTAGTATGCCAAGTTTATTGTCTAGCAACAGCAAACATTTTTTTTTTTATTGTAATGCATGGTCTCAGTTTAATTGTAGCTTGGAGGGGGGGAAAACTTAGGCTCTTGAGAAATAGTGCTAACAGGTAATATTTCTGATAAACAAAGGAACCCAAAGTACATTTGATTTCCAACTGAAAGTTATACATGCAGTGTAAAAAAAGAATGGAAAGAGTCGACACTTCACCTAAATTCCCTTTGTTTTATAGCTTTTGTTTAGAATGCAGTAAAATATTTCCCTCTGACTAAAGCTTACTCATTTGTAAGTGATCGCTGTATAATTTGCACAGGAATTTTACAACACAGTGGTATATACATTCTGTGCTATAGATTATATAAATGTAATTATGGCAATTACAACTTTCATTAAATCCCAATAGAAAACATTAAGAATTGCATAAGTAGGATGAGGGGGGAAATGTTATAATGACTTTACATATATATTTTAAAGTTGCTTTTGCGTTGTTCCGTGACTATGGTTGTTGTAGGCTGTGATTACTTCATATTGATCATTTTACCTTAATTTCTATTTCTGCCGCTGTGTGTTTTGTTGTTTCCAGTCTCTCTACCAAAAGGGTATCCCCAAGGAAATTACTCTCGGCGGCTGAAAGGCGTGTCAGTAATTCATCTTCAAGCATTTTCAACTCAATTTTAAAATAATTTTGCTGCTTTGTGAGTTCAGACTGAAATGAAAATGGTAAGGTTGCAAACCTATAATTCAAGCACCATTAATATCGGAAGTATGCATCACTGAACTTCAAAACTTGCTGATTTCCCAAGACTTTATTATATCCCCCATTTATAGGGTTTAATAATTGAGCAATGGGTTGATAACAAAAAAGTAAAATGTGTAAAAGTGTAACCTTTATTCTGAATATTATTATGCAGACTTAAAACAAGACAAAAATTAGTAAAATAACAGGTCTAAACTTTACCATATCCACCCCAAAATTTATGAGCTGGGCATCCAGATTTATGGCTTGCTGTTAAGAATAATTACTTCTGTGGTGTCTCCAATACAGTGGTACCTTGGTTTACGAACTTAATCCTTTCCGGGAGTCCGTTCGTAAACCAAAGCGTTCTTAAACCGAGGGGTGCTTTCTCATAGCAGCAGGGGACTCAATTTACAAATGGAACACACTCAACATGTTCTGCTTCCAAGGCAAAGTTGACAAGCCAAAACACCTCCTTCCGGGTTTGCAGCGTTCTTAATCCAAGTTGTTCATAAACTAAGCTGTTCTTAAACCAAGGTACCACTGTATAAGAAAATTCTGCATGAATAGAAGAAGGAAGTTGACAAACCCTTTTTTAATTCCACAAAGAAAATTTCATTGCCTGGTAGGGGAAATGTTTCAAGTGTGATCCAAGCAAGCAATTGATGCAAATCAACAGAGCAATCATTTTTTTTAAAAAAAATGCAATGAAAGCTGACTGAAAAGAAGCACTTTTTATATTGCAACACCTAGCTACCTGAACACTCATTGAAAAAACAATGCAACTGTGAATATGGACAGGAAGATAGGCACACTGGCATGCACAAAGCCACCACTCTCTTCTTTTAGTGGAAGGAACAAATAAACCAAGATATATTACATGACCTATCATCCGAGACAGTAGGAAGCTATGGCTAACATCTTCAGAACAAGCCAGGTTATTAAGCCAGCTTCAAATCATAGGTTTATATAGTGGACTACTCCAGAACTGCTAACCATAGTTTCTAGGTTTTGATGAATCATAAACTATAGCTAACAGAAGACTTCTCTGTTTGTTTGCTCACTCAAATGAAAGGAGGATCATATCTTGGCTTGTTCGTACAGTGGTACCCCACAAGACGAACGCCTCGGAAGACGAAAAACTCGCTAGACGAAATAGTTTTTCGTTTTCTTAGCCGCTTCGCAAGACGCATTTCCCTATGGGCTTGCTTCACAAGACGAAGCTTGCCCCGCAAGCTCTGGGGATAGCAGGGAAGTGCAGCGCGCCTTCCCCTCTGTCCCCGGACCTGTTCTGAAGGCTGGCGGCGGGGAGAAGATCGCTTCTCCCCGTTGCCAGCCCCGCAAGCTCCGGGGACAGAGGAGAAGCACAGCGTGTCTTCCCTGCTGTCCCCGGACCTCTTCTGAAGGTTGGCGGTGGGGAGAAGAGCCCTTCTCCCCACCGCCAGCCCCGCAATCTCCGGGGACAGCGGGGAAGCACAGCGCGTCTTCCCCGCTGTCCCCGGACCTGGTCTGAAGGCGGTCTCCATAGGAACGCATTAATTGATTTTCAATGCATTCCTATGGGAAACCGTGCTTCGCAAGACGAAAAACTCGCAAGAAGAAAAAACTCGCGGAACGAATTAATTTCATCTTGCGAGGCACCACTGTATCTTGGTCCATTCAAACGACACACGATCATCTAAATGAGGTGATGCACATTCCCATATACACAAACCTTAAAGTGTTCCAGATCAGGTCTTTCCACGTTGACAACATCTGCCAACAGTTGATCCTCTAAACCATCGCGTGTGACAGTAAAGTTGATTAATGTGGTCTGAGCCTGGATTTCTGGTTTATAATGGGGATTTGCAAGTTTGGTGTGGAGGATGAGCCGGAATTTAGGGTGAAATTTACACTCCTTATCTCCTACTCTAATATACCTGCAAAAGGAAAAACATGCTAGAAAAACACTCCGATTTTGCAAACAGTAATGAGGGGCAGGCCTTCCACACTGGCACCCCTGGGAAACACCACTAGTTATAGATGTATTTCTGAGAAAATAAAAAAACATTCAGGAGAAGAAATGGAAAAATTAAGGCAAGGAAAAACCTGTAGCATTCGCTCCAGTTGAAACCATAAAGATTTTAGCATTCATTCAAATTCAGAATTGCAACCACAATGCAATAGGTCTCAACAGGCCACAGACTCCCACACTGAAATCAAATGCTCCCAAGGCAGCAAGAAATTAAAGATAGCTTTTTTCATTTCAAGTCTGACTTAACAGTAGATCAATAGTCAGCATAAAGAGGGTTCAGCTAGTGTGAAGATGCTATTCAGACAAGATAGACCCAGCAGGCAACCAAACCCACAAACAAGATTTGGACGTAGGTGGGAAATTAAGGCTACAAAGTGAAAAAGGTTGGAAGCAATATCGTCTGGGATTGTGGGCAACCAGACTCGGATAAACCTTGTTTCTTGGTTTAGCCGCCCAGTAGAGATATTCACAGCTGCTGTAATTGGAGCTAACTTTTAGGGCTAGGAATATCAGTATTATTTATGGCTGCAAATTCTTTCCCAAAATTTAATTTGTGCAATTAAAGTGGATTAAAATGCTCTGTCGCCCAAGTACAACAAATCCACTTTAAGAAAGAAAGAAAATTGTTGTGGACAGGAAAGTGAGGAGGAAATGTACTGAAAAGTGTGGAATCAATGAGTGATAAATGAGAAGGTGTATAAACATGCAAATCAGGATGAATGCTCAATAAACAAGGTTGATTGCAGTGGGAACTAAGTGCAACTAACTTAGTTTGGATCCATTCTTTACAGGAGCAGAAGGAAAATTTCTTTCAGTGTATACATTTCTGTTTGCAGTTTTGTCTAATATACATATTTTTGCAAAGCAATTTCTCCCCTTAATGCATTTCTGTATGTTAATTCCACTAGGTACATGCACTTATACGCACGCTTTAACAATTCATATGCATTTCCTTCCCACATTATTTTGCTAGAAAACAAAGTCACAAAATCTGGAAGAGTGCGAATTTTAAAGTATGGCTGGGTTTCAATCTGTTCCAGAACGTGCAGATTAGGAAATCTGCCTTTAAATGCAAACTGAATCAAATTCCCATTGCATCCCAAGTTAAATCGCATGCATAAACACACACATCTTCACCTTCCTTTTTTGAGCATGTGCCTTCCAAGCAGAGGGTCAAGAACAGGATCAATGGACTCCTCCAGGTTTTCTATTAAAACAGGGTCTCCAGCAACAATAGCTTCTTCTATCACATCGACATACCTGCAAAAGAGAGAGAGAGAGAGAGAGAGAGAGAGAGAGAGATTGAGAGATTTAGGGAGAGCAAAGGGACTAAGGAGAAGATACAAGGAAGAGCATTAAGAGAGTTACGGGATTTTCACCAGTTATTTAGATCAAACCCTGGTTCTTTGAGTGAGTGTGTGTGTGTATTTGTAGTCAGTGGATATATTTATCCACTGCATATTTATCCATGCAGCAAGCACGGATTAAAACAAGCAAAACAAGCAAGTGCATTGCATCAACAGTCATACTATACCAAACCTAATGTTTTTGTTCCTCTTAATAGCAGCAGCTGCCAATGAGCGCTTACCCTTTCTGACTCAAATGGATGACTTTCAAATCCGAGCCATATCTGCTTTTTATCCATTTGATCCCCTGGTGCTGGGGGTCAATCAATAGAGGCCAGCGTTCGCAGTTTGTAAGAATAGTGGCGTTTTGCGTGGACATGGTATCACTAGGCAAGCCTTCATTGTTCCATATAGCAATTGTTGCATCATCCGTCAGCATGGAGATCGGATCAAGACCTTCAGTCATTGGAATGGGAACCTAAAATAATAAAGGTTAACTTAGAAATGCCTAGTTTCAGTGACTTGTCCCTGTGACAATACATCACACCGCTCATATGTCTGTAGCATGGAGAAAGCGAGAGAGGGAAGGGAGGAGCATAGCAGGGTCGCCAAGAGGAAAAAGAACGCTGCAGTTCTTAATTCCCATTGCAGATGTTGCAAACATAGATGGGTGCTATTGCAATGTTACATGTCAGGAAACAAAACAAAATAAAGGAGTTCATTCATATTATTGTTTTATCTTTATGTAAACTGCTTTGAGGGTCATTGGGTTTTTTTAACCATCAAGCGGTGTATATATTTTATGAATTTTTTTTTATAAAACAAAAAGAATGAAATCAAAGTGTATCATATATTGACTGCCAGTTCGTTCTTTGTATGATATTTATCAAGATCGCTCTGCTTATCTATCTATCTATCTATCTATCTATCTATCTATCTAATCTATCTATCTATCATTTTATACCCTGCATTTCCTTCACAGGAAAACCTAAGGAGCATTGCAGCAGTATACATGCCTGAATGACCAGTGCTTTTTTCTGGGGGTACACAGGGGTACGCATACCCCTAAACATTTTGTTAATCTAACTCTAGCACAGTGAATCATCAGTTCTGTTGATGGCAGCCTCACTTCCTGTCACGATGTTTCCTGAGTCTGAGATGGAAGCGAGCGTTTAATGTGTGAAGTAGGAGTTGGAATCTAGCACGGTGATTGGTCAGTTTCTTTGTTCTTTGAATGCATGTTCTTTGTACTTTTGTCCATGTACTGTATTTATTTCCCCCGATTTGAACTATAAAATGGTGATTTTCTTGAGTCAAAATGAGAGTACCCCTAAACATTTTTAAGAAAGAAAGCACTGTGTATGACAATGCCATTAAAAAGAAAAAAGAAAAACAAAACCCTCTCCCCTATGAAGCAACCCTGACCCTGCGTTTGTCATCTGAGGCCCTTCTCTGTGTCTCCCATCCCAGAGAGGTTCGGAGGGCGACAACAAGAGAAAAGGCCTTTTTTGTGGTGGCTCCCCAGTTGTGGAATGCTCTCCCCACAGAGGCTCATCTGGTGCCATCATTACATGTCTTTAGGTGCCAGGCAAAAATGTTCCTCTTTAACCAGGCCTAAATAATCTGTGGCCTGTGAAGGTGTGGGGGAGAAGACTGCTATTATGATGACTTTTTATTATTAGGCTGTCTCTGCTAGTATGTTTTATTATGTTTTAATGTTGTACATCACCTTGGGATCTTTTGATAAAGGGCGGTATATAAATTGAAATAATAATAATAATAATAATAATAATAATAATAATAATGTAGCAAAATGTCAGACTGTCCCTAAAAGTATCGTGGATTATGCCATTTTGATCTGTGTTAGCAACCGAATTACTACTGAACTATTTTGAATGGGGAGAAAAAATCCAATTCTATTACCACAATTAAGAACAGTTAAATATTTTGCTCATGTAAAATGTGTTTTCGTGCACTTTTAATGTGTACCCCCTCCTTATCTAATGAAGGATTGTAAGAATTTTTTTGATATTTTTTTTTTGCTGGCAACACAGAAGCATAATGTATAGTTTTCAAAAATTATTCCCCCAAAACATTTCAACTAAAGACATCTTTATTGCATACTACCTTTTGGGTTCTCAAGAAGGGCAGCCACAGATTCTGAACTAGCTCATGCCGATACCGTTTGGCAAATGGCCCAGCGTACGAAATGAATGCCGCTGTTAGAAGCACATCTCCACACAGTGTCTTCTCTTGCTCATGATACTGAGCTACGGACTGAGCCCACCTCACATTCTCTGACTGAAATAAAAGGGCCATAGGTTAATTTATGGCAGCTTAAGGCAACTACAAAGTTGTCTATAACTATAAGGAAGGAACCTTGGGTTTAGGTCCTTGGATATTTTCATCATGAGGCAAACAGGCTGGTTAAAAGCTCAGTGGAATGGAGCAGGGAGTCTCCATCTATTTTAAAAAGGAGACAAGAGGGCTTCTCAGGGGAGGGCATTCTTAAGATGGAGGCCTAACACAGATGACAATCTAGCTGGGCTTCATGGACTGATCTTAAATTGAGGAATTTAGCTTTCCTCAAGATATCTAGGACCTGGGCCAGTTAGGGCTTTAAAGGTCAGTGCCGCAACTTTAAACTGGGCATGGAAACAAAGTTGAACTTAACAAAGTGGGCTTAAAAAAAAAAAGACATAATATGCTGGTGCTGCCTTAAATCTGTCAACAGTTGGGCAGCTGCATTCACAACCAGTTGAAGCTTCCAGAGCATCTTTAGGGACTGTACTGTTGTACAGTCAAACCACTTCTTACGTCCCCTTCCACTTGCGTCCATTTCACCCAACGTCCGTGGCAAACCCGGAAGTAACTGGCGGGTTTGCCGCCGGTTGCACAGGAGCGGCGATCGCTGTTTGTGCATGCGCGGAAGCGGCGATCGCCATCCGCACATGCGCAGAAGTGGCGATTGCCGCCCGTGCCCAACGCCGCCTCTCCCAGCTACCTGTTTCGACCTCTGGACGGACCTCTGGAACGGATTATGGTCGCAGGTAGAGGTTCCACTGACATAGACTTCGCCCAGACATTAATGGTAGTAAACTGCTCTCCCAGAGCAAACCATATTGTACTGTAGAGTCTAAGATAATTGAGCTTACACCTTCCATCAGACCTTACCACCAGCCATGCTGGCTGCTCGGGGATGACAGCAGTTGGAGTCCAACAACATCTGGAGATTTTCCTCACAGGTTCCTCACTCCTGGTTTAAGCTAAGCCATGTTTGATTGTGTGTTGCTATGTGTAAAGGCCTCGGGTAAATAGCATTGTACAGGGCGCAAAAGCACTGAAATGCCAACTTTGTTTGTTTATCATTGACCTGGGGAGGGGGAAGCCAGCTAAACATAAACGAAACATTCAGTATGTCACCTTTGGCTTGGACAACTGCATCAGCATCTGATGAATTCTAGGTATGTAGGTATTCCCAGTCCAGCAAAGGATATGCATATGAATGCAAGCTTCTGTGCACAGATCAATCACTTCATGGATCAGAAACTGAGAGTGAAAATCAGGTGAACGTGCTAATGTTGCATCCAAATGCATATGTTGCATTGCTTTCTGTGGGATGCTCATTGGAAGTCACAGTTTACCTTTTACACTATGGTGCAACCAGATACACACAGATAGATAGTATTTTAAAGCATGTCTAGGCCTAGGTGGGACAGAGGAGTTTTAGGGTGGGATTCAAAAAAAGTTTTACTCACAGTGAATTGAAATTGATGGACCTAACTCTGGCTATGTACATATTACCAGCTTAAAACACAGCTAGGTACTTCTTTTTCTCAATCTGGCTCAAAGCTGTGGGGATGCATCAAAATGCAGTATTTTATAGGAAACTACAGGACAGAAATGGATTTGTGGCTCATGTTGCATGTATGCTGCTTCCCCAATCAGTGGTGGCAGCACACAGGAGTGCGCGCACAGCCTTAGTTGTGTTCATTAATTTAGACTGGTCTACTCTGAGTAAAACTCGAGTCTGAATAGCCAAGTATCATATTCCTTAAATAACTAGGACATATTCTATTGGGTATTTTGCTGCAATCCTAAGAAATATTCAGGTGTGATCTCTGAGCATCTCAGACTTGGAACATCTTTTAAAAAAAAAAAGTCTGTTAGCACTGCCCAAGAGTTGCCATTCCTGCCTTTTTTCTAAACGTTCATCGACATGTTAGTTAGTAGGTAATCTTGCAGTTAATATATACGGCAGCGAGGCAAATTGTAAGAAAACGTAAAGGTCAAAAACATGTTTCCTTTATGGGGGAAAATGAATGATAATGACATAATTTTTTTTCAGCTCATCAGGTTCTTTGCTAAGTGCCTCTGTTATTGTCAGATCACTAGTGTATAACAAAGGCATGCTTTCTGTAGGCTGCTTCATTAGCCTGCCCTGTAGGACCTCACCTCAAGACCTTTCACTAATCTGTTGGCCAGCTCAATAGTCTTATTAGTTCTATTCACTTCTTCCTGGCAGCGGATTTTCTCAGCTGTCGCCCTCTCAAAGGCAGTGGTGAAGGCAGCCAGGTTTGTGTTTAGTTCCTTTAAATAATAATAAAAAAACACCAGTAAGAAACAAGACTAGACATTGTAGGGACAAGCAACAAAAAAAAAATGTCACCACACGGTCATTTTTTTTTCTACTGCGGAAAATAGAAACACAGGGAGCAGTCTCACACTGAGTCCTACCATTAAGACCATCTAGCTGAGGATTCCCTGGCAGAAACTCTCCAGAGTTTTAGACAGGGGACACCTCCAGCTCTACCTCCAGACACCTGGGGTTAGCCTGGGGCATTTTGCAAGCCAAACAGGTGGCTTGCTGCTGAGCTAAGGAGCTGCTATATCACACAGCCAGGAAAAATACAATTGCTCTTAGAAACATTCAGATGTTCGGTGGACACAACCAGAAAACATTGCAAAAATGCTGCAGTAGGGGTAGCGTTTGCTTTCTTTGCCAACATGCCAGCAACCTTTCATGGACAAAGCTTAGTGCAATCCAATTTGCGCTTGTTTTCAAAGCAGGTCTATTCCCCTGCCCCCGTTTACCTTGTTTGAAATGGGTGAAACAGTTGTCTAAGCTGGAGAAAAATCACATATCTTGCCAGTGGCTCATCAGCAAATCAGTGCTCGTATGTGGCAAACTGCTTCAATGACTGGCTCCCTACCCAATAATTCCAACTGAACTGGTAGAAAAATGACCAACCTATTGTGAAATCAAAGTCCAGCAATGCTTTGTGCAGACTATCCTTTACGGTGACATGCTGTCAACAACTGTATTAAGCACAATAAGGCGGTTCAGGTTAGAATTCAGCAACCATTCTCCACTTCAAATTCTGTAGTTAAACCAAAAGGAGCTCAAAGAGAGGTTTTGCTCACTAGGACAAGCATATTGGGTTCCTCCTTGTCCACCTCTTTGTGGAACATGGGCAAACTCCTGACAAACATCCACAGGTATTTAGCAATACAGGAAAAGCAAACAAACCAAGAGACTGCTTTGAGCATCCTTTGGGAGCAAGCAATATTGCACCGAAGTTCTTTTATAGATGGTAGAGCGTTCCACTATTTTCACAAGTAGTTTGTTTCCTCTTTGATTCACCCATCCAGATAGGAAAACAAAGTATATATAAAATATATTCCAGAACAGGTATATATATTCTCCACTCTGTAACTTTGGCCTCATGCAACTGCAAAGTGTAAAAAAAAAAAAAAGGAAAGAGGAAAAGTTGTAGAAAATCCTACCAGCTATTAATGAATGGAAGGGAGACTATGAGTTCATCTAAGTAATATATATATAAATATATGACCTATGGAATCCTGCCAGGATCTGCAGAAGCCTCTGGTGGATTGATGAGAAAGAGCTGTTTAGGGACTGGGAATTTGCCTGGGGGCAGCATTAACTTACCTAAGCAATTTTCTAAAGATTTCATAGTATGAAATATGGACAAAGAAAATGTATGCAACTCTAGAAGGTTGCTTATCCTCTTCCTCTTTAAGGTTTCTTTGAAATACCTGCTCTACCTGACATCTCCACAAAATGGGTTAAGTTGAGCAGGATGTACACTTGAGATGGAGGAGAGAACATGCTGTGTGGTTGAAGTCAGATAGCTGCGCATGGCAGAGACTCTATTTACTCCAAAAGAAGCCAGGGTTACAATCCGGGCAGAGGAAGGGGGTGCGGGGTCTGACCCGGGTGTCACCACTGAGGGGGGTGACAAAATGCCAGGCGGCACTCACCATGGGGCCTGCAGCATGCCTGAGCCACGCATCTCTCCTGGGAATGACATTGTGGCATTTGCCCTCCTAGGTGGGTCATAAGGAAAGGGTTAAATGAGTTTGAAGTGATTGGCCAGTGGGAACCCAAGGGGAGGAGATAGAGTTAGAGTTGGAGTTGTTGGGAAGTCAGTTGGGAGTTGGAGAAGGAAGAGGGAGGATAAGTCTGTGGGTTGGTCTAGTTCTGATGTGAGAGAGTGAGAGGAACTTTTAGGAGGAGCCCGATAGACAATTGGGATAATCAGTTAGAAGTTATTAGGAAGGTATAGGCCAGTAAAGGGGATGTGGGTGGCGCTGTGGGTTAAACCACAGAGCCTAGGACTTGCCGATCAGAAGGTCGGCGGTTCGAATCCCCACAACGGGGTGAGCTCCCATTGCTCGGTCCCTGCTCCTGCCAACCTACCAGTTCAAAAGCACTTCAAAGTGCAAGTAGATAAATAGGTACTGCTCCGGCGGGAAGGTAAATGGCATTTCCGTGCACTGCTCTGGTTCACCAGAAGCGGCTTAGTCATGCTGGCCATGTGACCTGGAAGCTGTACGCCGGCTCCCTTGGCCAATAAAGCGAGATGAGCACCGCAACCCCAGAGTCGGTCACGACTGGACCTAATGGTCAGGGGTCCCTTTACCTTTACCTTAGGCCAGTAAAGAAACTAAGATTAAGAAACTGACAAGAAAAATTATCTGAAACCATAAAGTTGTTAATGCTTATAAAATAAACTTGCTTTTTTGATTTAATGTTAACAACTGTCTGGACTCTGTGTGTACCTGAGAGAAACGGGTTGGTGGCAGCGGGGAAGCAATCACAGTGGTGGCAGAGGGATCAATAGACCGCCAAACGTCCGGGGACCCTGTGTGATCGCCACAGATGTGGTGGCTTGGGCGCTCGCAGGCTCCGCGCTGCCCCAAACAGCCTGCCCACCGCCTCCCCCTCAGCTGTAGGGCGGCTGAGGGGTAGAGCGGCCTGCCCCGGCTGGCCCTGCCCTGTGGGTGGCTGGCTCTGCCCCCATGGGCAGCTGGCCCCACCCCTGGATGCAGGGCATGTGCGCCGCCCCAGGCGCCCGATCAGCTTGCTCCACCGCTAGTTACAATACTACAAGGAGCACATGTGTGTCAATGTCACACAGTACCCTTTCCCTCCATACTGAACATGTGCATACTGCTCCACTGACCCTTGTGTGACTCCCTTACTGACTCTTTATGACAAATCCCTTTAATTCCTGGTAAACCCAAAGTCAAAGTTTCCAACCAACCCTGTTAAAAAGGTAAAGGGACCCCTGACCATTAGGTCCAGTCATGGCTGACTCTGGGGTTGCGGTGCTCATCTCGCTTTATTGGCCAAGGGAGCCGGCGTACAGCTTCCGGGTCATGTGGCCAGCATGACTAAGCTGCTTCTGGCGAACCAGAGCAGCGCACGGAAACGCCATTTACTTTCCTGCCGGAGCGGTACCTATTTATCTACTTATACATGCTTTTGAACTGCTAGGTTGGCAGAAGCAGGGACTGAGCAACGGGAGCTCATCCTGTAATGGGGATTCGAACCTCTGACCTTCTGATTGGCAAGTCCTAGGCTCTGTGGTTTAACCCACAGCGCCACCAACCCTGTTACGATTCCCAAATTACACCTGCTACATCCATTCCTCTGCTGAGGGACTTGGGGTCATTTGTTCTCCCGGCTCGCCTAGTATGGAATATTCTACAGGAAGTGATACCACTAGAACAATCTATTGTTTTTCTACCTGGTGAAGCCAAATTAGATTTACATAATTTTACATATGCAAATGAATTAAATGTTTGTGTTTTGAGAAATACACCGCTTATTTGAACTACCTACATTTTTTACACTACCTAAGTATTGTAGTAACAAACGGCTGCAAGCCTCTACCCCGCTTACCTGGGAGCAAGCCCTATTGAACTCAATAGGACTTACTCCCGAGTAGATGTGTAAAGGAGTGCACTGTTAGCTTATTGCACCATCCCCCCCTTCCCTTTTCTGGAATTACCAGTAAGACATGCCCCTACCCTTACAGTTTGTGCATATCAATGTGATTAATTTTTTTTAAGTGCCAAAATCTCTCTCTCTCGCTCTCTCTCTTTTAAAACAGTGCCCTTTTCAAAACAAGGGGAAATTCAGTGTAGTTTCAGTGCCACAGTGATCAAACAGTGTCACATCACTATGGCAATTGGTGCCCAGGCCAGGAATACAGATCAGCTTTAATTGTGCAACGCCTTATTGCTGGTGCATGTCAATCAGAACCTATGAATTGAGAAAAATTTGCTCTGTTCATTCTGTTAAATGATGTATCCAATTAAACCTGTTAGAATTCATGATCTTCAGTCAAGGTTAAATGAAAGTAGTTACTCCTGTCAGCTAGGTGATTAAATGCTGCCTACATCAGGCACATTTATGTGCAAAATTAAAATTTTGGTATAAAGCATGAATCTTTATGCATGCCAGTTAATTATCTTGCAGTTCCTTCCACTTATTAAATGCCCATTGCATTTCTTCTTAATCATTAGCTTCCTTTCAAAACTTGTTTCATACTCTACATTATACCAAATTTCAATGTTTAAATGAAATGCTGTATAAATGAAAACTTCCTCTTTTCAAGGATTTGGCTGTTGCTATGTTACTGAAAGATAACCGTTATTAACAGTTTCTCTCCCCACCCCCCAGTCATTATGCAAAAGATCTGTTTGTGTTGTGCTACAGGGTTCTGAGCCACTGTGATAGGAATCCCTTGTGTTCTTGCTGCCTGCTGGTCATTTCTGCTTTCTTTAAACCTACCTGGGACTTCTCCTGTTCACTAGCCAAGTACTGAGGTAGTGGCATGCAACGTTACAACATAACAATCAGCCTAGCAATAATAAGGAAAAACGCTTCAGACCAACCCCTCCCTGAAAACACAACAGTCGAAAGCCTTAAAATATACCGGCACGGTTTTAATTTGCCAGAGGAGGGAAAGGGGGAAAGCTCTGTTGTCGTTGCTGTTTTTAAACGCCACAGTCGCTTATGTGCAATGAGGTGGTCTTGAGGATCAGAGATGGCTAACTTGTGAGGTGCTGCTGAACTCCAGCTCCCATCAGCCTCAAGCAGCATGGCCAATGGTCAAGTATGAGGGGAGTTGTAGTCCACCCATCGGGAGGGTACAGCTTTCTCATCTCTGATTTGTAGTGGCACTCCATTTCACGTAAAGGACAGCGTGTGTCGTTTGACAGCTGGGGGAGGCTTGTTCTCTGCAGACTCCTATCTTACTCTGTCCATCAAGATTTGCAACCTTCCCCTGTCTTCACAGAGTTCTTTGGGGTTTGTTTCTCAATGAATCTAGTGTTCAGAAATGGGTTAAGGTGTGGGTAGGCAAACTAAGGCCCGGGGGCTGGATCCGGCCCAATTGCCTTCTAAATCCGGCCCATGGACGGTCCGAGAATCAGCGTGTTTTTACATTAGTAGAATGTACCGAATTTTTTGCTCCATAAGATGCACCTGATCACAAGACACACCTAGTTTTTAGAGGGGGAATGCAAGAAAAAAAAATTATTTAAAGGGAGCGCTGAGCAGAGCCTGTATGCATCCCAGGCTCTGCTCAGCGCTCCCTTTCACGAGCCATGTGGAGTGTGTGTGCGGCGCTTGCAGGCTTTTCCCCGAGGAGGGAGAAGGGCATGAATTCGTTCATTCCCCCCTCCCTCCAAATATAGTCTGCCCCCCCCACAAGGTCTGAGGGACAGTGGACTGGCCTGTTAGGAGAGGCTCAGAACTTACAGGGTTAAGAGTTCTGAGCGATGACGCCTCACATTCTGAGGGCGGGTTTAGAACACGGAAGGGGTGTGGTTTCTCTGTGTTCTTTCAGTGTGCGTGTCAGCTCCGTGGAGAAAGGAGCAACATGGGCGAACTCTCGCCAGGAGATTTATAGCTATTGTGTTTTGCTAAGGAATAAAGACTTTAAGATAAGGAGACTGCTGCGTTTCAGCCTGAGTTATTACCACACGACAGAACGTTCCTGCTTCTGCTTCCGCTGTGTTTTATGCTCTGCTGAGTCAAAGGTCCCAGGGGGGAAGACCAGAGCTGCGCAAGAGAAGTGTGCCGGACCCCTGGACGTAATTGACCCTACAACAGGTTATGGCGATCAGCAATAAAGATAAGCAACGTTCGTGCGTGTGAGAGGCCAGCAGCCAAAGGCCAGCTAAGGAGTAGCTGGAGCCAGCTGGAGCGAAGGGAGCTCGCTGGGAAGGTTCTGCCGGACCGGGAGGTGCTACTGTATCGTGAGTAGGCCGGGCCCCGGGGGAGAGATGGCAGACAGCCATGAATCGTACTCCGTCCCTTTTGAGAGGCTGGACGGCAAGAACTGGGAGGAGTGGAGTAGGAAGCTAAAGGCCTGGCTACAAGCCAAGGGTCTGTGGGAGGCAGTGCTACAGGCCCCATTGCCCCAGCCAGGAGCCGGAGCAACGGCAGCGGAGATCGCAGATGCTCATGCCTCGCGCAGAAGGAACCAGAAGGCCCTGGGAGCTATAGTGCTCAGCCTGGAGGGTTCGCAACTGCCATTGGTTGAGGGGCTTGAGACTGCTGTAGAGGCCTACCGTGCGCTGGAGAGAGTGCACCACAGAACAACAGCTGGGGCAAAGATACACACCACCAGGCGCTTGTTTGAGATGAAGCTGCGTCCTGGGGATAGCATCAGGAAGCATGTAACTGAGATGCTTTCTGTGTTCAACCAGCTGAGATTGCTGCAGGTGAACTTCTCAGAGGAGCTGAAAGTTTATATCTTGCTCAGCTCTCTGGACAAGAGTTATGACAATTTGTGTCTAACTCTGGAGTCAATGGATCCACAGCAGCTGACGCTGGAATATGTGACCGGCCGTCTGGGGGATGAAGAAGAACGGCGTATCAGAGAGGGCAAGGCTGGCTCGGGCGGCTCCTCCAGTAGCAGAGGGGCCAGACCAGCGGAGTGCTCTGTTCAGGCTTTTTCCGTTCGCCGCTGCTTTGTTTGTAACTCCCCGGACCACTTGTGTCGCAGCTGCCCACAGAGAGCAAAGGAGCCAGGGCAGGACGTTTCCAGGGTTGCTTCCCATGGGAACCAGCCGGGTTTCCATGGCAACAGAGGGAGCAGGCGTGGGAAACCGCACAAAGCACGCGCTCCAGAAGGGGAGGAAAACGTTTATCAGCTGTCTGCCTCTATGGCGGTTTTGGACAACAACAACACCTGCAGCGAACGCCCCAAGGTCGGGGGCAGCAGGAAGTCAGTTGCTAAGGCAACAAAGAAGGACAACTCCAGAGGGGGGAGAGTCCTACGTTGGGTTGTTGACTCGGCTGCGAATGCCCATTTGGTAACAGCGCCACCTGATGGACAAATGTGGAACTGCAAGGCTGTTTCAACTGAGAAAACAGTTAAATTTGCTACAGGTTCACAGGGACGTGTAACCCATGTTTCTAACATGTTTGTCTCTTTCTTACAGGCTGAATTGAAGGTTTATGTTCTCCCTGAGATAAAACATTGCCTGCTGTCTGTACCTTCTCTTTTACAGGAGGGATATTCTGTGAGTTTTGAAAAAGATGTTTGTACAATTTCCAGAGATGGGAAGGAGCTCGTAAGTGTTGGAAAAGATCAAAACAACCTCTTTGTTTTGGAAACACCACTGGAGGGTGAGGGGAATATTGGGAAAGCCACTGATCACACTCATGTGTCGTGTGCTTGCGTGTGGCACAAGAGAATGTCACATGGGTCCTGTGAGGACGTCCAGATGTTATCAGAGTGCACCAAAGGTTGCAAGGTAAAAGAATGTGGTCAACCTTTGAATTGCAAGGCTTGCAGAAAAGCCAGAAACAAGGGATTTAATGATCCCAGAGTGGAGAGGGTAACCACAAAGCCTTTTGAGCTTGTGCACGCAGACCTGTTTGGGCCTATGCCTCAGCCAAGTCTGGGCAAAGCCAGGCATCTGCTGATTTTGATCGATGATTTTACTAGGAACTCCTGGGCTTTTTCTCTGACAACGCAGGAGGAAGCAGCGCAACTGATCAAAGATTGGGTTGCTGAGGTGGAACTGAGGTTCTCCACCAAGGTGCAAGGTTTCCAGTGTGACCGAGGTTCAGAGGTCACTGGGTCTGCTCTAAAGGGTTTCTTTCGCCAGAGGGGGATACGTCACAAGGTGACTTCTCCTCAGAAGAATGGCGTGGCAGAGCTGAGGAGTAAAGCTCTGGTTCAAGCATCAGAGATTCTACTGGATGACTCTGGTTTGCCTCAAAGTTTTTGGGGGGAGGCGGTAAAAACGGCCAATTTCACGATGAACAGGTGCTACAATGCAGTGGTAGGTGACACCCCGTATTTCCTGCTTCATCGGCAGAAGCTGCTTGTGCATTTCTTTCGCACTTTTGGTAGCAGAGCCATGGTGCCTGTACCAAAGTTTCTGCAGCAGGAGGGTGGCCCAAGGTACCAGGAAATGATCTTCTGTGGATATGAGCCTGCGACAAAAGGGTGGAGATTCGCATACCCAGAAGGTGATCAGACCAAGCTTCTGGTCAGTAAACAGGCTGAGTTCTTTGAGCAGGATGGTTGGGCAAGGCGCAAAGTGCGCTCTGACATTCACTCAGATTGTCTGTCTGACTCTGAGGAGGAAAGAGAGCCAGAGCCTGAACCTGCTGGTGGAGACCAGGTCCCTGAACAGAGTAGGGCGTCTCCACAGGTTGTTAAGGGAGTGTCCAAGAGTGAGCCCTCATCTCCTGTGCGCATAATGGAGAAAGCTCACAGAAGTGTCAAGTCAGAGGGGGAGTCTTCTGATGAGGAAGACGCACATGCTGGCCCCAGTGGGTCAAAAGGAGCACCCCAGTTTGTGCCCAGGCGGTCATCGCGGGCTACAAAGGGAATTCCACCTGAGAGGTTTCAGGTCACAAATGCGTGGGTTGGTTTCGCACAGTGCGAACCTGAGGTTCGTGAGGTTCAACAGGTGCCTAACAACAATGCCAGGAAGGGGCGGAAGGCAATGGGGAAGATGTTGAACACTCAGAGGTCCTCTCAGAACGTGATTCGAGAGGGGGTGTTAGGAGAGGCTCAGAACTTACAGGGTTAAGAGTTCTGAGCGATGACGCCTCACATTCTGAGGGCGGGTTTAGAACACGGAAGGGGTGTGGTTTCTCTGTGTTCTTTCAGTGTGCGTGTCAGCTCCGTGGAGAAAGGAGCAACATGGGCGAACTCTCGCCAGGAGATTTATAGCTATTGTGTTTTGCTAAGGAATAAAGACTTTAAGATAAGGAGACTGCTGCGTTTCAGCCTGAGTTATTACCACACGACAGAACGTTCCTGCTTCTGCTGTGTTTTATGCTCTGCTGAGTCAAAGGTCCCAGGGGGGAAGACCAGAGCTGCGCAAGAGAAGTGTGCCGGACCCCTGGACGTAATTGACCCTACAACATGGCCCTCCTGTTGAAAAAGTTTGCTGACCCCTGGGTTAAGGTTACTGAGCTTCCAAACAGGTGTAGCACATAATAATATCAAATTATACTGAGGACAGTATGCAAAAATAAATAATTGTCAGCATTTGTAATGCCAGAAAGCAAGCTGATTGTCTCAGATGATGTTTGTTTGTTTGGGTTATGGTCCAATAATGATTTACTGAGAAATCCCAGTGGTGTGCAGTATTATGTCATTTCAGGAACCTTGAGAATTCCCTCTAAGTTGATCCTTAGGTAATCGGATTCAGCCATTAAACTAGGGGCACTTCCAGGTTCCCTGTATGTTAAACATTCATCTGGATTTGTTTGTGGCAAGGCTAGATGATATTGCACCGAGCAGTGTTATCCCACTGTAGGGATGGGAGATAAGTTCAATTTGCTTCCCATTTAAAGGCAAATTTGCCTAATTAACATTATTTGGAACCATGTGTGAACTGAAACATAGTTATTCCTTCGAAATTTGCACTTCCTCAAATTTTGCATTGCAATTCTCCAGCCAAGTAATGTGTGCAGAATTGCATATACTAGGCTAAAGTGTGCATAGAAATACATGCATCAATGAAAATAATATAAAAATGCATTATACTGGGGGAAACGCTTTGTAAAAACGAGCATATTAAGCAAAAATGCCGGAGAAATTTGCACAAAAATGCTGGTGAATTTTCATGAGGACATTGGAAAAATAAAAATAAAACACAAATTGATGTGGAAATGTAGAGAACAGTACTTAAAACTGGTAAAATGAGAAACGGAGAGAAATCAAAAGTGACACATTTGTCCATCCCTATCCCACACCTTCTATTATATTTTCCCATCTCTTTTGTTATTGCAAAAGTCTGGTCTTTGGGGAAGCAGATTTCCTATGCAAATGTCATTGCCCAACCTGGATTTGGTGGCATGTGAGGAGTCTGTTGTACTTGAGGTTGGTTCCCTGTGGGATTCGAACTCTGATGTTCTAGGTTTATTCTAAATCACATAGGGAAGCTGCTCAATTAGAAACTGTTGCCTGCTACAGAAACGCAGTGGAAGGGTGGGCAATTAGGAATGGCATTGTGGAAATGTGGGAGGGGTGGGCCTGGTGGCCCAGTGGGGTCATCCCTGTTCCCTCTCTTAAAGGTGAAGGTAAAGGTACCCCTGACCATTAGGTACAGTCGTGGCCGACTCTGGGGTTGCGGCGCTCATCTTGCTTTACTGGCCGAGGGAGCCAGCGTACAGCTTCCGGGTCATGTGGCCAGCATGACTAAGCTGCTTCTGGTGAACCAGAGCAGCGCACGGAAACAAGGTTTACCTTCCCGCCGGAGCGCTACCTATTTATCTACTTGCACTTTGACGTGCTTTCGAACTGCTAGGTTGGCAGGAGCAGGGACCGAGCAATGGGAGCTCACCCTGTTGCGGGGATTCGAGCCGCCAACCTTCTGATCGGCAAGTCCTAGGCTCTGTGGTTTAACCCACAGTGCCACCCACATCCCGTTCGCTCTCTTACATAATGATAATCAAATTTGTGTGGGGACAATGACTGAATATGGAATCTCATTAAGATCTTAGGTCCTCCAAGAGTTAGTCTTGTCCCTTTCAAAATTATCTCCACTAATAGCAGCAATCACAGCATTCTGTGATAATGAATCCACACGTTTACTACAAACTGTAAGAAGAATTTTTCCTTTGCTTCATCCTCAACCTACAAGCAATCAGTCTTATGACCCTGTGTTGTATTGTCTTGACTGAGGGATAATTGTTTCACCCTATTTGTTTTCTTGGCACTATGTGTATCATAATTTTATAAAACTTGTGGCACATTTTCCTTCGCTGTCTTCCCCCAAACCAAAAGACCCTAATCCCTTCAGTTTTTCCTTGTGGAAAAGAAACTTCGTAACACATGATAATTTTGATTGCCCTTTTCTGTAGCTCTTCTGGCTTTTTATTATCATTTTTTGAGAGCTACTGTGCAGCGTATTCTAAATGTGACTCCAACAAAGACTGATATAACAACATCATCTTCAATGCCTTTCTTAGTAACTCCTAACGCTGGACACAAAAACAAAGTTAAGTCCCACTGATTCCTACGAGAGAATTAAGGACTTGAGTAGGATGCTTAGAAAACAAGTAGACAGCAGCTTCTCCACTGCTAGTGTGTGTTCTCTCTGTAGTGTACCTTATAATTGCCTAATAGTAACAACAGGATTATTGTTTCTTTTCATCTTCAGTATTTGGCCCGGCCAAATTACACAGCGAAGAAATAAAAGGAGTTGCAAGGATAGGACCCAGAAAGGGGTATGACAACCGTGTTGAAACCAATTAGTTCTGGATCTGGCCTGCGTCTGGATGGGGGAAGAGACCCCCACTTCCAAAACCTTGTGTGCTTTCCTTAGCTATTTGGAAGGAAGACAAGGCATATATTAATAAGGCTAAACTACTGCAAAACTGAGAAAGTTTGTTCTACTATTTTGTTTGCAACAGGATCATTCCTTACATATTCACAAACTTCTAAATAGTAGATAGATGATGATAGATAGATGATAGATAGATGATAGATGGATGATAGATAGATGATAGATAGGTAGATGCTAGATAGATAGATGATAGATAGTTGCGCATCAAGCCCCCCAAACCCCCGCCCATGAAAATGAAGACACCAAGGAGACAGAATTTAGTTTAAAGGTTAATGGGCAAATTTAGGCCACAGCTTTATTGAATAAACAAATGTGACTGGTATTGGCTTAGGCATTGGTATCTAATGACTATAACTGGCTCCTGCCCACCCAGCAGGGAGCCTGCAAAAGGTAAACTACCAGCAGAGGGAGTTCCAACAATGGCTATTGACTGGTGCTCACCCCTTGGGTTCCCGGGGGTCCTGGCATGGCCCTAGCCCCTCCCCGGGTTTTGGACAAGATCCAGACCACCGGATTCCTTTAACGGAATACCCTATCAAATAAAGGGGCAGGTGATGGCTGCACCTCCCCTCCCCACATTACCCTAAACCAATGCCTAACCGCAAAACCTTACAAAGTTGTGACAATTGCTGAGAGGTAGGCAAAAACCAAGTGGCCACTGCCCATTTGCCACATTGGACAAAATTCCTATCTGGCCCCTGTCCCAAAACAGGCTACCAACCGAAGTCCAAAGCAAGTCCAGACACCATCCTAACAACAGGGAGGGCAGGTGGGTGTTCGGCAGTGTGAAGCATGAGGGGTTCCCCACGTCATGCTGCCGCTTAAAAACAAAGCCCCAAATCACACCACCAAGCCGATTGGCCAAGAAGCAGTGGCGCAGTTATAATACCACTGGCCCAGGTCAGGGCAAAGCCCTGCCTCCAGGCCGGTGGGGGGGAGTCCTGGGGCCGTACACAACATGGACCCTCTGTGTGGAGGATCCAACATAGATAGACAGAAGGTAGATAGATTACACTTCCTTTGAAATACTATTTCTCAAAATTACAAAAGAATTCAGATCTGTATCGTCAAATTTTGGATTTACTTTTAAAAGGTTGCATGCATCCAGTCTGGGCTTGGCATCTAAGCACCGTGACAGTTTTGACATTAATACACTATCTTCAATATATATATATATATATATATATATATATATATATATATATATATAAGCCTATGTAATGTTGAACACTTCTTCTTAAAATAGTCTTATTACGGCCCCATTTGATGTCACAACATGACGGCACTTACAGATTTTTGAAACACTATAGAAGGGTCGAGAGCAGAAAGCCTAGAAGTTTATAAAATAAAGTGAAAAGTAAAATGTGAAAGAAATAAAAAGGGTCGTTTTCACAATGGATAGAAGGTTAGAGAGTTTTGTGCCCAAGGATCTATATTGAGTTGCTGCTATTTAATTTGTTCATAAATGATCAGGAGTTACTGATATAAGAGCTCTTGGTAAATAAAACAAAATTATTCAATTTGCTAAAAATGGAACACTGTTTGATTTTGCCTATGTGCAACTGAGACTACTAAGTCATTGTTTGTTTGTTTGTAAAAAAACAATCAATTTGAGGCAGAAGAAATCAGAGAATTGCAACCTGGCGATTGCACTCTAGCAGGCAATGTGGCACCCACTCCTTAACTGCAGACCAGACATTATACCTCTCTCTCTTTTGCCAACTTCTATAAAAGCCCTGACGCAGGTGGCGCTGTGGGTTAAACCACAGAGCCTAGGACTTGCCTATCAGAAGGTCGGTGGTTCGAATCCCCGTGACGGGGTGAGCTCCCGTTGCTCGGTCCCTGCTCCTGCCAACCTAGCAGTTCGAAAGCATGCCAAATGCAAGTAGATAAATAGGTACCGCTCCAGCGGGAAGGTAAACGGCGTTTCCGTGCGCTGCTCTGGTTCACCAGAAGTGGCTTAGTCATGCTGGCCCCATGACCTGGAAGCTGTACGCCGGCTCCCTCGGCCCATAAAGCGAGATGAGCGCCGCAACCCCAGAGTCGGTCACGACTGGACCTAATGGTCAGGGGTCCCTTTACCTTTACCTATAAAAGCCCTGCTCCTGTTCCTTTAACATCTAAAAAAATATCACTTGCTATTTTTGTGTGTATCCAGTGGTGCACCAGAATTTTTTTGAAATGTTGGGCTGAGAGTTAGCAACGGGAAGGCAATGATCTGAACAGAGATATGGGAAGCAGGGGCTATATCTGCGAGAGAATGTGTACCTGTCTGCACAGGTGTGCATTGGTTCGTGTGAAGCTGCCATGAATCATGACTTATGAGATTGTATGTATGGAATGAGATCATGATACATTTGTAGGAGGCGACCCATGTTGCAAGTGAGCATTAGGCTCCAAAAAACACCCAGGCGGCTTTGCACACATGCTGGACCCCTGTCAGAAATGATCAAACTGAAAAACAGCAGCAAAAGTAAGTTAAAAGTCCTTGAATTAAATGTAACTACTAAATGTAACTAGCATTCCAGTTGAATGACCAGACCCATTTTTGTTTGTTATTGGACAAATGCAAGAAAATCAATATCTCTGCTGAGAAACCGGAGTTTAGAATTAAGGGGAAAACCCCCTCCAGAACATTCTGAGTTCAAATGCTCATCATTCCCTAGTGTTATTTGAAATTCTTGTTTGGAGTTAAATGGTCAAGTCATAAATAGAATAAATTCTTCACCTACTGGTGGATTTTACAACTTGTTTTTACAACTAGCTTTGAAACTTGGGAAAAGTCACAAAGGTTAACAACAGCTTTATACTTTGTTATTCCTTATCAGTTGAAATAGGCCTGAGAGTTTGTTGGTTTGCTCCATGCTCTACAGTTTCACATTTAATACTATGTCATGATTTAGTAATTCACCAAACATAATACCAAATGAAGAGGAACTGCACACCTGTATAAAAACAAATGTAATTTTTAGAACTGCTGAGTTTAAAATCAGTGTTACTGAAGTCACACATCAAACAAACTATGCACATTGATTGCAAACACCATTTGTTTGCTGAATTACTGGGCACATTGACTTGAATTCCCTTTGAGTTTACTGGGATTTCTTTTCATGTAATAATGCTTAAAGGTAAAGGATGCCTGACGGTTAAGTCCAGTCATGAACGCCTCTGGGGTTGCAGCGCTCATTTTGCTTTACTGGCCGAGGGAGCCAACGTTTGTCCGCAGACAGTTTTTCCGGGTCATTTGGCCAGCACGACTAGGCCGCTTCTGGAGAACCAGAGCAGCGCACGGAAACACAGTTTACCTTCCTGCCGGAATGGTACCTATTTATCTACTTGCACATTGACGTGCTTTCAAACTGCTAGGTTGACAGGAGCTGGGACTGAGCAATGGGAGCTCACCCTTTCACAGGGATTCGAACCACTGACCTTCCGATCGGCAAGCCCTAGCCTCAGGGCAACACTAATGATTCCTACTGTGTTAAAGCAAACTTTTGCCATTTTAATTCATCTTCTTTGTTCATTTAACAGCACAATCCTAAGCATATTTAGACACTGTATATGGTTTGCTGGCAATAGTTTTAAAATATTATTTATTGCATTTTTCCTGAAAAAAGATAAATCCAGCTGAAATCAGAGTGTTGACAATACGGGGTGGCATTTTTATGTCAATGTTTTGTGGATGCTGCAAAATCAAACAAACGTGTGTACCTTAGAAGCACAATAAACACCCATCTGGAAACACCTTTACTCCCAGGTAAGTGCATACAAGACTGCAGTTCAAGTAGTGGAAGGAAACTAGAATACATTTATCCGCTGGTGCATAGCACCTCTGTCAGGTGGATCAAGCAGGTGTAGTCTCCCCCAAATTAAGAGGGAGAAATTCTTTTTCCTTTTATGATGGATACTTCTTGCAACTGAAAGTTTAAGCCAGCCTAAATAGAGTGTTCCCTGAATTGCAACTGAAAGCTAAATGGAAACTTGGCCATTTATATCAAGGAACAGCATTTATCTGAGAAATAGGCTAGGCTACAGCCAAAAATGACTGCCACCTCACTGGGTCCCTCCCCCCCTTTATAGCCAGCAAAAGTAAACTTATATTGAATGAATGTCGCTCAAATATCAAAGAGAAAACCCACCTACAGATCCTTTTTTAAAAAGCTCCTAATCAGTGGGTAAATAGGCAATTGGGGTCATAGGAGACAATAACAATAAGACTTTGTTCTATTATTTCGGACGAGTGCATCAAGCCAAACAAAACACAACAAATGATTATCCAGGCTAGAAACCCTTTCATTGCCTCCAAGAACAATAATGTAATTTTAAAATTTGACATATAAGGAATGGTGCCCAGTGTTTGATATGTAGGAGATAGGAAGAGACCTACAGAAACTGAAGAGAATAACACTTACATTAAGCTTCTTCCTTATTGACTCAAGTTTTTCCGCTGCAACGACCAAGTCTGCATTGGCCTGTGCCAGGGCTTGCCGTTTTTGGTCTACTTCGCAGTAAACCTAAAAGGTTGGAGCAGGATACATGTTTAAACTGTGCACTGCACATCACAGAAATTTACCACAGAAAGTGGTAAGTTGATAGACGCCTGAATTCAGATAGCAGTCCAGAAAGCTCAAAAAGGGTTAGAATCATACAATCGTTTGAAAAACTTATAACAGTTTGAAAGTGGACACTGTCTAATGAGGACTCAGTTCAGTGATTCTAAGCTTGGAGCTTGAAGTTCATTGATCTTCAACTGGCCAGTTTCTCAATACAGTGGTACCTCAGTTTACGAACTTAATCCGTTCCTGAAGTCCGTTCTTAAACTGAATCTGTTCTTAAACTGAGGCGTGCTTTCCCTGATGAGGCCTTCCGCTGCCGGTGCCCTTCCTCTGTTCAGATTCTGTTTGTAGACCAAGGTAAAGTTCGCTAACCGGGACACTACCGGTTTTGCGGAGTTCATAAACCGAATAGTTCGTAAACAGGACTGTTTGTAAACCGAGATACCACTGTACCCATTATTTTGTCACAGCCTGACCTGAGATGTGTCCCCAAACAGCAGCAATTTAGAAAAAGAGAGTGTTCACAGTTAATTACATCACAACAATGATACATTTACTTAGGGTTTTGGTGGGAAATGAGTTATGTTAGGTGAGGAGTCAGGGTTAGTGGGTACATGCTTACTTTCCCCTCTGTTCCATTTTATGTAATTTTCTCCATTACCTTTTCTTGCAGTATCCCTGTGCTGATCACTGCTTGTTATGAAACAGTATACACACATATAACAGTCCATGAGGGTTTGACATTAAAATGGAACTTATTAGCAGGGAAAGTACATTATGTCATATGAACATCCGTTATAAGATGGGATCAAACCACCAGCAGAACTGATCTTTCACACTTGTTTTATGGGTTCAACTGATCAACGTTAAACATATAATAATTAAGGGAAAAAATGTTCATATAATCAGTATGAACACGCCTGACGTTTGTACAAACGCTACTGGCTATAACATACAGAAAAAGAAATTGCCAACTTTTAAAACACACACACACACACGTAAAAGTACCACACTTACATATATCTTTTGGACATGTCCACGCAAAAGGAAAGCAGATTGATAAAGGATAGAAGAAATGTTAAATATGCATCATGACAAACAGTGAAAAATTAAGTATTGCAACCTACATTAATTACATTCTAGTAAGATGAATAGGCTGTTCATCATTAATGAGAACATACACCTTTGTCTAAGTTTTATATCTACCTGTGATAAATGTGCTAATGGCGATAAAATACATCATAGTAGCATTTGAATTAACAGCTCACTAATAGATTGACATATGAGTACGAATAAAGTGTTTAATCACAACATGGCACCACACCTAACAGCAAGCCCTCCTCTGTGCATATATCAAAGAAACAGAACCCAATGTAAACATTACAACCTTGTTTTAGTTAGTACATACTAAAACAACGTTATGTCATTGTTTGTAACCACGTTGTGCTAAGAATTATAGTTAGAGCCATACAAATTGTAGTGTGGTTTATGGACCTTTTAATTGAAACAGTGATGACAATTTTTGAATGGGAAGGGTGTATGTTGGCTCTGTGCAAAATACACATTGACTCCTACTCAAGTGACAGCAGTCAGATAGTCAAACGCTCCTTCTGTGGAGCTTGATCCACAGTGAGCATAAATTTAAACAGTTTGAAGGGGAGTTGATAGACAACTGCTGAGTGAAAGAGTGCAGATTTCACATCCAGAAAGGTAAAGTTCCATTCCTAAGACATGGAGGGTAATATCATTTCTACAATACCACTAGGAAATGCCCGTACAAAATAAAATACAAATTTAATGTTACCAGGCATCTATACTATATTAGGGCCCTCCAAACGAAACTTTCTATGTGCATTCAGAATACTTTGTGCTCTTGACATTGGTTGTATCTGTTCTCACATTCCAGTCAATTTGCACCTTCAAAATTTTCTGGATAGCACCTTTAGCAATCCATACATAGTCAGGAGCCTTTTGCTGGAAAACCATAGCTTTTCATGCCACAAATGTTTCAATTTTTTGGATACTGTTTTTGTTGCACTATAGGACTATGGTGCCCTGCCAGTGTGCCAAATTAACTTTGTTTTGTTGTGACATATTTCCTGGATACTGGCGTTCTTGTAGTTGGAAACAGGCAAAGGTTTAGCACAGCTGTCATGGCCTTAAAAACACTTTAAAAGCATCGCTACCAGAGAGGAATGGCAAACTAAGCTGTTGGACTATGCCAAAATGGCAAAACTGACTGGAAGGCTCAGGAACCAAGAAGACCAAAACTTCAATAAAGAATGGGAAAAAAATTATAATTTATCTTCTAGGAGACCACTGTAAGCAGATGAAAACGTTAGCAGGATTTTAACAACACTCGTAATGTAGCGAATATCATGGACAATATGGAAAAATACAAAATATGGATTATGAAATAATACACAGTCAAGAGGGTTTACAATAGGACCCATGGAGGGTAAGGTAAGGTGGGAAGTCCAGAGATTTGGAGAAATCTCAAAATATGGATATGTATTTTGGATTGTTATAAACTAATATTTGTAAAACCAAATAAAACTTATTTAAAAGTGTAACATTGGGGTCATGGTTTCATAGAGTAAATATTGGATGAAATTAGTATACTCTGATTTTTTTAGATTAGTTTTTATTTTTTTAAAAAATAATGTGTTACAAAACAAACAAACAAACAAACAAACAAACAAACAAACAAACAGGGGAAAGTACACCTATCACCTCCACTTTAAATCTGTAGTTTCTTTTTCACAGTTTGTTTACCTTTACTGAGAGACACTTTTGTCACAGACATCTTGTGACGGGGGGGGGGGGGAGAGGGGAAAGAGGGAGGGAGATGTTGTGTATTATTCTTTCATTCTGTTGCATAGTGTTAGTGCAGGGCAGGCATGGCCAAACTTGGCCCTCCAGCTGCTTTGGGACTACAATTCCCATCATCCCTGACCACTGGTCCTGTTAGCTAGGGATGATGGGAGTTATAGTCCCAAAACAGCTGGAGGGCAAGTTTGGCCATGCCTGGTGTAGGGATTTGTGGGTAGGTCCTTTCTTTATATATTTATTAAAATAATACTTAAAGCAGCTTAAATGGGAAAAAAATCAATATGAAAATACCCAAACAGCACATTCAGTATAATAATAACGAGGTCAACAATAATATATTCCAGATGTTCCTCCTCTTGCTGTCTCCAGAAGAACAGAATTCCTGGGGCTGTGATTCACATCCCCCAAAGGCTCACCCCAAAATGTTCCTTTCCTTTGGCAGCCACCTGAAAGCAGCCACTCTCCTTCAGACCTGTTTTATGGGAGTGTGCTTTGGACACCAGTGACAGCAGTCTAGATGATAGCTCTAATTGCTGGCTGGCTAGCTCAAGCTTTCCTTAAGTGAGAAGCCTGAGAGACTTCCTGGCAACGAAATACTTTTATTTGTTTTGTTATTTCATTTGCCACAAGAATGAGCAAAACATTTAGCTGGCCAAATTTCTAGTAGCTCTGGAACATTTAAAGATGAGCCAGCCTTTTCTGTCTTTAGGTCTTTTAAAAATGATAATAATCATCTTTCTAATACCTAAAATCAGGGCTGTTTTCCAGTTGGAACTGACTAGAACCCCAGTTCCGGCACCACTCAGGTGGGTGCCATTGCCATTCTAAGAGAAGAAGGTGTGCTTCGGCACCTCTTTTCCTAGAAAAATAGCACTGCTTAAAATGTCATACATTTACTTAACGTCAAGATCCACATAACTGTCAAACACAAATAGCTTAAAAGGTAAAGGGACCCCTGACCATTAGGTCCAGTCGTGGCCAACTCTGGGGTTGCGGCGCTCATCTCGCTTTATTGGCTGAGGGAGCTGGCGTACAGCTTCCGGGTCATATGGCCAGCATGACTAAGCCGCTTCTGGCGAACCAGAGCAGCGCACGGAAACGCCGTTTACCTTCCCGCCAGAGTGGTACCTATTTATCTACTTGCACTTTGACGTGCTTTTGAACTGCTAGGTTGGCAGGAGCAGGGACCGAACAATGGGAGCTCACCCCGTCGCGGGGATTCGAACCGCTGACCTTCTGATTAGCAAGCCCTAGGCTCTGTGGTTTAGACCACAGCGCCACCCATGTCTCTACAAATAGCTTAAGGCTGTCCAAAGCATGTGTCCATTTTCCTGAAGGAATACTATGATGACACAATGACGAGAGTGACTGGTAGAGTAGAGCTGTGGAATCAAATTTCCACTCAGCCATGAAGTTTGTGGGTTGTCCTTGGGCCAGCCAACATCTTCAACCTCACCTACCTCACACAGTTCTTGTGAGGACAAAACAGGTGGAGGCAGAGCCTTGTACACTACCTTGAACTCTTTGGAGGTAAAGCAGGGTTAGAACTGTAATAAACAAATATGATTACGATTTCTTAAGCAATTAGAAAATAAAGTAGAGCTAAGGTAAATATTATTAATTCCTACCTCGTGGAATTTAATGATATTAATAACCCATGCACAAAGACCAGCAGCTGCTGAAGATTTTGTCCGTACAAACTCTGGGCTGAACTCTGGATCACTCAGATAATCTTCTTTTACAGCTTTAACAGTGGCTTCAGGGATATGTTCTTTATCAAAATTGATGAGACTTTGGAGGAATTCGTCTACCTAAAGAGCAAAGAGAAGGAGGCCACCCCAAATCATAGAATCTTGGAAGTTGGAAGGGGCCCTAAGGTTCATCTAGTCCAACCACATGCAATGCAGGAATCTCAACTAAAGCATCCATGACAGATGGCCATCCAACCTCTGCTTAAAAACCTCCAAGGAAGGAGAGTCCACAACCTCCTGAGGGCATCTCTTCCACTGCTGAACAGCTCTTACTGTCAGAAAGTTTTTCTGACTGTTTAAGTCAGAATCTCCTTTCTTGTGAACTTGAAGCCATTGCCTCGAGTCCTACCCTCCAGAGCAGGAGAAAACACACAATTAACTAAATTGTGTGAAGCTAGTATGACCCCCTGACAAAATATCTGATCCGAGTTTATTCTTTAATGTTTTGAAAGTTTTAAAAGAGACATTTTGGCCATGTTTTGGGATAATCAGTACCTTCAAAGTACAGTGGTACCTTGGTTTAAGAACAGGTTAGTTTATGAACAACTTGGATTAAGATTGCTACAAACCCGGAAGTAGCTGTTTTGGTTTGTGAACTTTGCCTTGGAAGCAGAACATGTTTCGCTTCCTGTTGTGTGTGTTCCATTTGTAAATTGAGTCTCCCACTGCTATGGGAAAGCACGCCTTGGTTTAAGAACGCCTTGGTTTCAGAACGGACTTCCGGAACGGATTAAGTTCGTAAACCAAGGTACCACTGTAAAGTCAAAGAAACTAACTGAAAAAGCTGCTCCCTCAATAGCTGTTAGAGCTTTTAAAAAATTCCTGTGATTTCCTTTTGCTTCTAACCACTTCACAAGATGCACATATTTTTGGCACCTTAATAATAGTAGTAGTAGCAGCAGCAGCAGCAGCAGCAGCAGCAACAACAACAACAACAACAATAGCTACAACAACAACAACAACAACAATAGCTACTACTACTACTAAAAATACTGTTGAGGAATTCTGAGCAGCATAAATTATACAGAAAATGTTGCAGCCTCTTTGGGAGTACACAGACTTTTCTTACATCCCATCCTTCACAGAAGAGGTTTTATATTTATAAGAAACTGTGCTGACATTTAATAAGTATGATTTGGGGAAATGTGTGGCACAAAGTCATGACATTCCCCTCCCCCGCCCTTTGACAGAATGTCAAAGGTGTCTAATTACGTTCCTTCCTTTCCTGAAGTTCTTTGACAAACTCCTGCCATGCCCATTATCTCTGGCATTTCCCTCCTATGTGTAACTGGTAGATCAAGGCACGCCAGAGATTAAGAAATGTTTACGCAGACTTTTGCGTTAATCTCTGTGTCCTCTCGCAGAGGTCCCCCGCTTACTTTGCTCATATACATCTTGGCGGTTTTCCAGCTCCTGTCCTTTGGAATCTTGCCGCTCGGAGACGAGAGAACCAGGACAGCAGCCGTCACATTTGTTACGATAGCAGGTGGGTTTGGGAAAGTTCTTAGCTCAGTTAGGTTCAGCTGAAATAGAACAGGAAAAACATCCGTATTAACAGACCAATTATATTTCCAAAGGAAAACCTTGGCATTATTTAAAAGAGGACCGTAACATCCAATTAAGGTGAGCACATGCCACACTTTACAGTGGGCAGTCCTTTATAGTAGGTGGTGCTGTGGTCTAAACCACTGAGCCTCTTGGGCTTGCCGATCAGAAGGTCGGTGGTTCGAATCCCTGCGATGGGGTGAGCTCCCATTGCTCTGTCCCAGCTCCTGCCAACCTCGCAGTTCGAAAGCACGCCAGTGCAAATAAATAGGTACAGCTGCAGCGGGAAGGTAAACGGTGTTTCCGTGCGCTTAGGTTTCCATCATGGTGTTCCATTGTGCCGGAAGCGGTTTAGTCATGCTGGTCCCATGACCTGGAAAGCTGTCTGTGGACAAACACCAGCTTCCTCAGCCTGAAAGCTATATGAGTGCCTCAACCCCATAATCTCCTTTGACCTCCCATCCAGGGGTCCTTTACCTTTACCTGGTTCAAAGTCCAGTTCAAATATAAGGAATTTTAAGAGGGGAGGGCAACAGGAGCCATGAAGATGCCGATCAGCTGTTAACACCTTGACAGCAGACTGAGCAGGCACACAGCTGACCTGGTCACAGTCTTTCCCATTATGGTGAGATGCATTGTAAAGGTAAAGGTAAAAGGACCCCTGACCATTAGGTCCAGTCATGGCCGACTCTGGGGTTGGGGCACTCATCTTGCTTTATTGGCCAAGAGAGCCGGCGTACAGCTTCTGGGTCATGTGGCCAGCATGACTAAGCCACTTCTGGCGAACCAGAGCAGTGCACAGAAACGCCGTTTACCTTCCCACTGGAGTGGTACCTATTTATCTACTTGCACTTTGACGTGCTTTTGAACTGCTAGGTTGACAGGAGCAGGGACCGAGCAACGGGAGCTCACCCCGTCGCGGGGATTCAAACCGCCGACCTTCTGATCGGCAAGTCCTAGGCTCTGTGGTTTAACCCACAGCGCCACCCGTGTCCCTGAGACGCATTGTATTTCTCTCTAAATTATGGTAATAGTGAGGAATTCAACATGATGCTAAGTTGATCCATTTCCACTTCCCAGATGGAACAATCTTTCTTCTCCAGCCCACAAATGCAGTTCCGGGGTCTCTCTCAACACCCCCTAAGCCAACTGGGTGTGTGTATGGAAAACCCCATTGCACAAGTGGGAGTCCTTGCACAGGGCTTCTGCTGACGGGACTCATTAGCAGAACCCTGCCCATTACCTCTTAAATTTGCATATGTGCATATAAATCACCGCATGCAATTTTTAAAATGTAAATCCACTCTCTCTTTTGTCCTCTTTTTCAGTGATGAACTGTTTTTATTTTTTCACTCCAGAAGCAACTGAAGGGCTTCGGACTTGATCTAGCGATGACTGGCAAATTTCACTCAACAACAGCATATTCCATGCTGAACATCTAATACAGGGTTTCCCAAGCTTGGGTCTCCAGCAGCTTTTGGACTACAATCCCCATCATCCCTGACAACTGGGTCCTGCTAGCTAGGGATAATGGGAGTTGTAGTCCAAAACCAGCTGAAGACCGAAGTTTGGGAACCCTGGTCTAGTAACTGATGACTAATGGCAGCAGTGATGTGATGCAGGAAGCTGTCTTGAAAAAGAACTAAATAATGAGGCAGCATGGAAACCTTTCAGGCAAATAAAAACAAAAGAAGTGGTGTTACCCTATTCAGTGTGTTCAGGGCAGCATTTGCAGCGTTTAGAGCTGGCTCGGCTTTGGCAAGGTCATTTTCAGATTCTTTCTGCTGGTTTGTTACTTCTGCTTGAATGGCCGCCACCTAGAAAGTATTGCACAATAATTGTCACGCCACTTACAACCCTCTTGTGGAAGGCACCCAATTTTTGGGTGTCATCATGACAGGGCAATATATATGCAAATACTGACGAATCACCTTTTAGGACAGATTCCACCCAATACAGTGCAGAACAATATAAACATCGAATTAGAATAATAACAGATCACTTTTTAAAAGTTGAAATACAGTATTATTTTTTTAAAAAATAAAATAAATATAATTCAGGCCAATCTAAAAACAATTTCGAAAGCCACAGCAATAAAATAGCAATACAAACAAGTATGATAAAAACTCTCTTCTCTTTGGACAACAGAAGACCGTGCAGCTTCTCTCTATGTTAAAGAAAAACTGTGGCATGTTCTGACACAATCACAGAAAAAAAGCACTGGGAACGCCCTATTCTTCTTCTTCATCATCATCATCATCATCATCATTACCCTGCCCATCTGACTGCATTGCCCTAGCCACTCGGAGGTTTCCAACTTACATAAAAACATAATAAAACATTAAACCATAATTAAACATTAAACCACTTCCCTATACAGTGTTGCCTTCAGGAGTCTTCTAAAGGTTGTATAGTTATTTATCTCCTTGGCTCAGGGCTTGCACGTAACTCCATATCCTCCAACAATTCTCTGATGGAAAGCGGGACATTCCGGGATCAAATCAGAAACCAGGATGGCTTCTGTAAATCCAGGACTGTCCCTGGAAAATAGGAACACTTGGAGCGCTCTTCCCTCCAGTAAGAGGGTTTAGGACCATGGCCTAAGTCTATATGTGTGTGTGACTCAGTTGTGCCTATCATTCATATCTCTATACCTTCTGCTCCTCCTCATCTGCGGTGGCTTTTTCTTGACTTAGTTTTTCTGTCTGTTGGCCAATTTTGTCAATAAGAGCCTCAGTGTCTTTGTTTCTCTGATGAAGTTCTATCTCTTGAACGGCAAGCTTAGACTTCAGATCTTCCACCTAAAATGTAGCAAGCATAATTGGGTAATTAAGTTTTAACAAGATTTAAATGATATTCAAAACAACCAGTTAAAAGGAGTCATTGCCTTGGGCTTTGTTGTACACTTGTATAATTATTTTCAGCCCTCTAGAGGATGCATAATTACATTTCTGTATTTATAAAAAAAGATTGCCTTGAAGGCACCAGTATGATTTTACAGTCTATTGACCAGCATATTGATGTGGGGGGTCAAAATGTCCCCTAATAAAGAAATATTCCCAACAATTTTCAAACTATCCGGAGCAGGTTGTGTCAGTGCTTATTTGGATTTCGCTGTTTTTGAACAAATGTGAAGTCTTGCTGCTTAAGAGAAAGTAGGACGAGATCATTACATCTTATATAAACAGAAGGGGAAACATGAAAATAACGAGGAATAACAAGCTTCTTTAATGTCCGATGCAGCCATTCTTCATTGTTCCACAAGAATATCAGAATGGCTTTGCTGGACCAGACAAGTGGCAACCTGTTCTCATTCTACAGCCAACCTGGTGTCCATGGGAAGCCTTTAAACAAAATCCCCTAAAATAAATGAATTGACATTATGAGAATCAAGAACAACCCCAAATTTGGTCAAAGGCCAGCTAAGGCGCTATAGGATAACATCTCTCCATTGGCAGAGATGAGCCTTGCCTGTAATATAATAATAATAATAATAATAATAATAATAATAATAATAATAATAATAATATATTATTTATACCCCGCCCATCTGGCTGGGCCTCCCCAGCCACTCTGGGCAGCTTCCAACAAAATATTAAAATACCGTAATACATCAAACATTAAAAGCTTCCCTAAACAGGGCTGCCTTCAGGTGTCTTCTAAAAGTCTGGTAGTTGTTGTTCTCTTTGACATCTGGTGGGAGGGTGTTCCACAGGGCAGGTGCCACTACCGGGAAGGCCCTCTGCCTGGTTCCCTGTAACTTGCCTTCTCGCAGTGAGGGAACCGCCAGAAGGCCCTCGGCGCTGGACCTCAGTGTCTGGGTAGAATGATGGGGGTGTAGGCGCTCCTTCAGATATACTGGACCGAGGCCGTTTAGGGCTTTAAAGGTCAGCACCAATACTTTGAATTGTGCTCGGGAACGTACTGGGAGCCAATGTAGGTCTTTCAAGACTGGTGTTATGTGGTCTCGGCGGCCGCTCCCAGTCACCAGTCTAGCTGCCACATTCTGGATTAGTTGTAGTTTCTGGGTCACCTTCAAAGGCAGTCCCACGTAGAGCGCATTGCAGTAGTCCAAGTAAGGTGGCTATTACACCCACAGTGGAAACCACATTATGTGGGCATAGATGTATTACTGATGGTGCATCACACCAGTGGCAGGTCTCAAAAGGGGGTAAAGCAAAATGATATTATAGCCCCCCTGAAAAAAGCTGCATCCCCTCTGGTTGAAACAAGCCAGTTTGGCTTAGGAAGTGGTGATTCCTCCACCACAGAGTCTCACAACCACCACCAATTTAGCATTGCTCTGTTATTCTTCATTACTTGAATCACCAGGAAGAAGTTCCTGAGTTCCGCTTGCTCCTCTGGAAGTGTGCACAGGATTGAAACCTGTTTCTCAAAGCACTTGCAACAACAAGAAGCTGAGCACGTTTGAATGTAGCTCCATCACCACTAGTTATTTGCGAATCGGCAGCTTGAACGTGTAGAAGAATTTTCTACCAAAAACATCTCTCTGACTTTTCTTGTGTCAAGTGGGAATAAATCATGTTGTTGACACCAGAGGGGGGAAAGCTCTGAACTGACACGCTATTTACTTAATTAAAGAGCATCGTACATATTCCTGGGTTTTGTCTCATTGTCATACTCTATTGTGACAAGAAATCCAGGACAAGCTAGCAGATAGGAGCAGTTGCCAACGAGCTCTGAGGGAGCAAGGCAACGAGTTGTGATATAGAAAAAAGTGGCAAAATCTAGCCCCCTGCCTAAATCAGAAGGGGCAGATTAGGCAACCTTGATTGGTTATCTGATTACACCCCTCTTTCTTTCTCTCATATAAACCAAAAGCTCCCCCTATCTTCTTCCTGTTTTAATTTGCAAGACGATTGAAGCAGGGAGTGAATTATAGTATATTTAATCCTCAACCCAACAGAGTTATTTGTGAAACCCTGTATATTTTCCCCATCTAAGTGAACATCTGCTTTTAACCCTTTTTTAACCCTTTTTGGAAAAATGCATATAATTCTACTAAGAGACACCAACAGTGTGCCTTTACCCCGCAACTGAGGGGGCCAGTGCTGTGTGACATGCACGAATGATGTCAGTGGGTATGTGGATTACGCTGGTTTAATTTGAATTGGGGGGGAGTAGATAAACAGCTGAGTAATGTTCAAATGTGGACACGCCCTTAAACTGTTTCCCAGCTCCCAGAAAGATGCAATGGCCCAGCTGCGTACAAGTGGAACATTCTGAATTACTTTTGTTTAAAAATTTCAAGCAACAGCAATGGGAGAACTATAATAAGTGGATCCAGATCATGAGTGATGGAAGTTTAGAACCTGTCAGTCATGAAAAGCTAACCAGTTGCAAATCCCGCCCCCACAAGGAGATATTGCTAAAGTAAGAAGATAAAATTATGTGCGTACAATATGCTATTAGCAGAGAAAGTCAATTTTATGCAAAATGATGAATGTCAGTTGAGACTGCCCCTAGGGCAATGCTTGTTAGTTCATAAATGAGCTGATTGTATGTTCACAGCTACAATTTTCATGAAGTCTCATTCAAAGAAATATTAATGGCCATTATTTAGCTACAGTATGGAGAGAACATACAACTGACAGTCTTCTTGCCAAAGCATTTCTTGAAATGTCATTTGAAAAGCAGAATTATCTTTTAAAGCAAACCCAACAGGACAGAGATTCACATGTTTGCTTTATATTAAAAGAACACCAATAAAGATACAACTAAATTTCTTACTACAGTCTCAAAGCGTCCATCATTTGTACTTAACATTTTTGACTACTCCAGAGTAACAAGTGCTGTGTGCCTTAAAGGAGGAAGGAGTTCAAAAAGGTTCAATATTATGCGGAAAACTAAATTCAAAAGGGATTCCCAACTATACTGAAAAATGCATAGCTTGTTAATACTATAGAATGGCAGAAGAACTATAAGCTCACAGTGTACGGTTTGGCCTCTTCACTCTCATCCTTAACTCTCTCTATCCCGCTAAACATTAGCTCTCCACATAGCTCCTCTTTCGAAAGCAGAACTCTTATCCTGAACACAGTAGGTAGGACCAGCCCAATACAATTTGACACCTGAGGTAAACCACAAAATGGCACCCGCTCCTCCCTGCTAGGGAAGAAGGGGTGAGTGAAGAACTACACCAGGAATAAGGATGAAATAAATATCTACATCAGGATCTGCCGCCACTGGAAATCCTGCCACCTGAGGCGGTTGCCCCAGCTTGCCAGCCCTGGTACTATCAATGGTTATGCCCTAGAAAGGAGGCCAGAACTCTCTTTCTTCTTAGAGTTGGTTTAAAACAAGTCTTCTTTTGCTTGATCATTGTTGAGGGGTGGAAAGTTCTGGAATAAACACCCTAGCATGGTGCGGTGGCATTGCGGGAGGGCAGAGGCTTCACTGGGGCCCCAACGAGGGAACTGGAACTTCAGTGCCCCTTCCTGGTAGAGAGACGACAATGGCACAACCCGGACCCAGTGGCCATCAACCGGGCTCAGAAAAAGGCTAACAGTGAGGTGCCGCGTACAGCAGTGGGGTGCTTTACCACCCCAAGATCACCTTCTCAGGTAAGACACTGTTTCGGCCGGAAGGCATGCATCTTTCCCTACCAGGAAATGATATTTGGTTGTCCAATATGATTGAAGGCATTAAGGGATGGATGCAGATGCGAGTGGTTTGGCGGCAAGCATTGCTTGATTGGCAGTTGGGCATTGGGGCAATCCTGTGTTTCGGATGGAGGGGAGGTTGTAGTCTCCGCCTGCCCCTCCAAACGCTGGCGTATCCCGTTAAAGGGATCCGGGGGGAGTGGCCATGTCCAGGGGACCAGGGCCAAAGGCACTCCCCCAGATGGCGGTCCCTGCAGGGGTCACCCCAAGCCAAACCCTCTTTCATCTGTATCCAATAAAGTTCTGGCCTGTTTTAACCCAAAATCAGTCTTATTTGTCTCTTATTTATATGGCTTGGGGTATGGGGAGCCCAGTGCCTGGTCCTTCAAGAACGGTGGCCATAGCACGGGAGTGAGAAGGGAGAGACGCTGAAAGGGTGGAAAATGTGATTTAAAGATAAAGAACCATAAAAAAGGAAAGCAAGGGCCTTGAAGTTGTCAATCAACGGCATATGGGCAGCAGATGGAACACAAGTCCACCTGGCCACCATCGTCTTTTCTTCGGTGAGATGTACTGTATTTATGTTATAGTCTTTCCCCCCTAAATTTGCATATATACAGATAAATTGGCATATATATGCAAGTTCCATGCAAGTTTTTGTCCCTTTTTTGGAAGTGCACATGTGGCCATTAGGGGTATCAAAGAATTTTGGTCCGCCACAGTTTTTAAATCTGGAGAAATAACTTCTAGGTCAGAGGCCACTCTCCCGCTCGCCCTCAAGACTATGGTAGTGTGGTGCCTCTTCTTTAAGAATGCTACAGAGAAAGCTACAGCTGAGGCAATGTCTGTTGCTGCTGAGACTTTGGAGATTTCAGTATTTCTTTCCCAGAAAAACATTTCATAACCTACCTGTGAAGCTGTAGTCTGCAGCTTTTGTAGCCCATTTTCCAATCTTTCCATTTTTTGAACCAACTCCTTTCTCTTCTTCGCTAGCAGATTCTGGTAGAGTTTAATTAGTTCCAGGAAACTCTTTGGTGTTGTGTAGTTATAACGCTTCTCATTCTGCTGGTATTTGACGCTAACTTCATTAACGCTTGTGTGTGCAAAAGCAATGAAGTGGCTGATTGAAGGCTTCACGTGAGGCTGAAAAACAAATCCATAGCGATACTTCACAATATGTCAGGCTTCACTGTAGAACCGATAAAGTTGTACAGGAAATAACATTTAGCATTGTTTTTCAGCACAACCATATGTCTGTTTACTCAAAAGAAAGTACCATTTTGTCCAATGCGTCTCACTTCTTGGTGTGTTTAGGATAGTTGTTTATTTCAAGACTGACAACGAAATCTTATACATGTCTTCCAACATCAGTGTGACTTACTCCCAGGTAAGCATGTATGAGCCCGGTGTCCCAAAACTACTTCTAAACGTGTTTCATTATATTTTAGCTATTGTTTCTAACTAGTTTGCCTTTATTACTTTGTATTTTATACTTGCATTTTAAAAATGTTGCATACCACCTTGAAATCAACTTGGGAGAAAGGTAAGACATAAATAAATTGAATAATAATAATAATAATTGGATAATTGAGGTTGCACCTACTTGGGGTTGCACCTAGAATAAGAATAATAATTATTATTCTAGGTACAACCCCAAGTAGTTTGCTTAAAGAACCGCCCAAGGTTCAAGAACATATGTTAGGTTTGTGTCTGTACAGCCAATTATTTCATTTATACCCTAATTTCCTTCCCCCTGATGTAGGTGTGAGATAGAGAGGGTCACTAGCTCAAGGTCACCCATAGAATCCTAGAGCCATTACATTTGGTAATGCCATAGAATTGTAGAGTTTGAAGGCACCGCCAGAGTTATCTAGTCCAACCCCTGTAATTCTCGAACCCACGGCAATGAGATAGGAGTCTTGTGCTCCACCAGCTGAACTATATCCAAGTGAGCTACATGAAATCTGGTATCTCATGTTCCAGTCCAACACCCTAACCACTAAACCATGCTGATAATCAAATTGCTAATGAGACCAAACTTCATCTTGCCTCTCATTATATCAGTGTGGCGATGTATTTTTAAACTGAGCTAGCCGTTTTACGCCCTTCTCTTGCGGCTGATTTAATTAGGGAATTGACATATAATATAATGTACTATTTTAGTTGCATATTTTCTGTTGCAAACTTTAAAGCAGCCTGTAAAGGGGGGGGGGCAAAAAAGTTTCCAAAATAAAAAAATGCAGTCAATGAATCTTAAAGAGTTCTCTCTCTTCTGACTTTTGTCGTTTGGTGTAACTGCATTGCAGGAATGCCTAAGGAAAAAAAAAGCTGGTTCAGTCTCTCAATCCTTGGAGTCAAGCAACTGCTGACTATGGTGATGTATTGCACGAACACTTCAGTCTATCATTGTAATACATCAAAGCAAGGTACTTGTTTGAAGGTGGAATTACTCAAAAAGTGTTGTCATTTAGCAGACCTGTCCAGGAACAAGGGATCGGTTCAGTCATAGAGCAGAAGACACAGTATACTGCTAGGAGGAAGGAGGTTTTTCTCCCCCTTTAGCTTCAAAATATTAGTGCATTAATGAAATACAATTTGCATTCATACAGATTGCAGCACAGGGGAAGGTCACAATGTGACCGTAATTACTCAGAATCAAATGCTATTCCAACAGAAATAGTCATCCTACATGTTTGCAGAGAATCCAAATGGCAGTATCAAACTGTTGCAAGTCCAGTGTTTCCGTATAGCCTTCCTGTGTATTTCCAAGCCTGATTTGTGATTTATTTTTTATTATGTGCACTATAATTGTACTGCAAAGCGGACAGGCAGAATGCTATTGAGACTTTTCAGGGCTCCTGCACATCTAATAAAATAATTCCTGCTTGTAAGTTCTGCCTCTTTTGAGTGCCCCCTGTTGCTCATGGCTGGAGGATAACAAATGGGTAACAAATAGACAATTGCCTCCTGATCAGCACTATTTTGTATAAAAATATATAGTAAAAATAATGCAAGGACTCCATCAATGAAAGTCTTAGCCCTGACCAGAAAGCAATATTGGGCCAATTGAGAGAAAGTATTCAAGGTACACTCAAATAGCTTGTTGTTGTTGTTGTTGTTTAGTCGTTTAGTCGTGTCTGACTCTTCGTGACCCCATGGACCAAAGCACGCCAGGCACTCCTGTCTTCCACTGCCTCCCGCAGTTTGGTCAAACTCATGCTGATAGCTTTGAGAACACTATCCAACCATCTCGTCCTCTGTCGTCCCCTTCTCCTTGTGCCCTCCATCTTTCCCAACATCAGGATCTTTTCCAGGGAGTCTCCTCTTCTCATGAGGTGGCCAAAGTATTGGAGCCTCAGCTTCAGGATCTGTCCTTCCAGTGAGCACTCAGGGCTGATTTCCTTTAGAATGGATAGGCTTGATACACTCAAATAGCTACCTACCACCAATTCCCCAGCCACAACCCAACAGAAATCAATAAAAGGGAACAGACATGCAAACAGGAAGCTTTGACATTCAAAACAACTTTTGCTAACAGTACATAAGTGAACATCACATTTGATATAGCTCAGTCAGTAGAGCATAAGACTCTTAATCTCAGCGTTGTGGGTTCAAGCCTCACCTCAGGGGTCTAGAACAGAAGCAATTTGAATTTTGTCCTTGAATTTTGTACAACCACTTTATAAAACAGGCTGAAGACCACTTTTATTCAAGATTTTCCAAAAGGGTGAAATTTTGTGAATATTATATACACAGTCTTATATGAAAGTCTTATATGAAAAGTAAATTAATTGAAAATATACACGAGGCTTCCTATGAAATGTCACTTATTGAAAATTGGCCACCCATTTTGTACTCCCAGGGAAGTGCTTAAATAGGTGCAAGGAGGCATAAACAGCTTCTTATTTTCCAGTAGAATTTAGTGCGGCAGGGTAGGTGGGGAACTTCTGTTGTCCCAGTTTCCAAACACAGTGGGTCACTGGCACTTACTGGGGTGGGGGTGGGGCAAAGCACGGGAAGCTTGCCAATCTGCCACTCTTCCCATCACATGCCAGAACTGCACCAAGCTCCCTATGCCTCCGCTCTGGTAAGTGGCAGCAACATGCTGCGTTTGGGAGCCTGTGCCGCACCTATGCCACAGCACCAGCCACTACTGTTGCTGTTATTGGGCAATGCATGATTCTAAATAATGTTAGCAAATGTAAACACAGAACTGGGACACACACACACACAGAGAGACAGAGAGACAGACAGAGAGACAGAGAGACAGATGTTATTTCAGAGCAATTAATCAGAGTTAAAAGCACGTGATTTTGCAAACACGGTCCCTGTATCCTCAATACTGCTATTACATTCAGCATGGCGCGGGATGCTATGCTGATTCCATCTCAGTCCTAGTTGCAGTGGCCTAGACTGCATGGGTGATGTGTTTGCCCTGAAAGGGTTAAGTAATTTTCATGCAGCCCAAGCCAACATGTACAAATCCCAAAACTGAAGGGTCTTGGGAAATACCTGTTTGGCTGACACGGCCATTGCCTCTGTGAAGGGCTATTGCAAAATATACACGTTTGGCATGCGTAAGGTCCAAAATTCGTTGCCCAAGGTAGGGCTGCGAAGGCTCCTATGTGAAACCCTGGACAACCCCTCCCTCCCTCCCTGTCTGTCTGTTAGTGTAGAAGCTGCTGAGCTAGATGAACCAGCTTTCCATGTGCTTTACCAAAGCTGAAAAAAGTACCCTAGGGCATTCAGAGAGGAAAATAAAGAGCTGGCATTGGCTGTAAATGTCCTCAGTCCCCAGCAGAGTTTATTTTCTTGCAGAGAACTGGGATTGTCAGACCCTGAATTCCTGGGAGGAATGGGAAGTGAGGTGGGAGAATCTACAGGCACAACTGTTTCTATTTACTCCTGCCAAGGAAAAGTTTCTTGACCTTCAGGCAGCAGAAGGGAGAGACAGAGGCAGTTGCCAGGAATACAGCCATGACATACCACCCAACATCTCTCCAATGAAAATAGGGATGTCCTATTCCATGATGGTGAGGATGACGACGATGATATACAGCCGTACCTCAGAAGTCGAACGGAATCCGTCTTTTTGACTTCCAAAACGTTTGGAAACCAAGGCATGGCTTCCAATTGGCTGCAAGAAGCTCCTGCAGCCAATCAGAAGCCGTATCAGCCATGTCGGACGTTCGGGTTCCAAAGAAGGTTCGCAAACCAGAACACTCACTTCCGGGTCTGTGGCATTTGGGAGCCAAAAAGTGAGATTCACAAGGCGTTTGTCAACCAAGTTACGACTGTAATGGTAATAATTTTACAGACATACCTCGGGTTGAAGTAACTTCAGGTTAAGCATTTTCGGGTTGTGCTTTGCGGCGACCCGGAAGTAATGGAGTGCGTTATTACTGGGTTTCACCGCTCGCGCATGTGCAGACGCTCAAAATGATGTCGCGCATGTGTGAAAGTGGCAAAATGCGACCCGCGCACACACAGTCGCATGCTACGTTCTACTCAGGATGCGAACGGGGCTCCGGAATGGATCCCGTTCGCATCCAGAGGTACCACTGTACTATTTATACCCACTCCATCTGACTGGCTTGCCCCCAGATACTCTGGACAGCTTTCAACATATACAAAACATAAAACATTAAAAAAAACCTTCCTGTACAGGGCTGCCCCCAGATGGCTCAGGGGTCGCATAACTCAATACCCTCCAACATTTCTCTAATGAAAATAGGGATTCCCTAAGGAAAAGCAGGACATTTCACAGTCAAATCAGAAACTGGGAGACTTCTGTAAATCCAGAACTGTCCCTGGAAAATAGGGACACTTGGAGGGTCTGCCATGAGAATGGTTGCTTATGAGCATTTGATCATTGGTGTTCACATGTGAGCACATTTCCTCGAATTCTCATCATGACATCTGTATACACGATTGCAAAAGCGAGATTCCTCCAGAGGTTGTCAGACGTGCTTATTCCAAATTGCTGTTTCTATTTGTATCAATTACTGAGCTGACTACACAAATCTCATCCACTTTATTTTAATCTTTTGGATGATGTGCTTTTAATGCACATCATCCAAAAGATTATTAGCAACTTATTGTTGTTACCTTTTAAAATCTACTTTTGAATAGCGAGATTTCTTAGTAGCAATTGTCAGCCTGTTAAGTGCTGTTCAGACCTCTGAATGTAATCTTCTACCCAGTATCTATGGCACCCGGTATATTTTCTAGTATGTTAATTATTTCAAGGCGGGAAGATGAAATACCAAAAAAGGCTTTGTTGTCTACTCAAATTAGCATAACCAAAAGAGAAATAAATTTCCTACAACAAAGGCAGGCAATACAATAACTCAAAAGAGTGGAGTTTTTTTCATTAGTGTATCAAACTGCAAGACAGAAACATGTAATTTGAAAAAAAAAAAGCTCATAAGTAAAAAGGGAAACACAGCTGATGCTGCAACATTAGAATGTAGGTTTCAGATATGAGGATTCTGGAGCTATCTTGAATTCAGTTTAAATGCCTTATATCAAAGGTTTTAAGGAATGGTGCAGCCTTCAGCCCTGGGAAATTACTCCCATTGGTTTCAGTGGGACTGGCTTGCACTCAAAAGAAATGTTCTTTTTTGCATTGAATTGTCTTTCCTTATGGTAGACTACTTCTTTTTTTAAAAACAAAACCACCCACCCCTCTAACCTTAGTACATTGGTACCTTGGGTTACAGACGCTTCAGGTTACATACGCTTCAGGTTAAAGACTCCGCTAACCTAGAAATGGTACCTCTGGTTAAGAACGTTGCTTCAGGATGAGAACAGAAATCGCGTGGCGGCGGCACAGTGGCAGCAGGAGGCCCCATGATCTAAAGTGGTGCTTCAGGTTAAGAACAGTTTCAGGTTAAGAACGGACCTCTGGAACGAATTAAGTGCTTAACCCGAGGTGCCACTGTAACTAGAAAAGTTTTAAATGTGCGTCGGCAACGTGAGTGACCTTACAACTGCACTGCAACAACATTTCTATGAACAGAGTAGAGTTTCAAGTTGTAGGATCACATGCCAAAAACCCAAGTAGTACATGCTATAGAGGGTTGTTGAGAGAAAAAAACCATGTGCCCACATTCTAAAGGAAGGCAGGGATACTGCGTGCATATTAGAGGCAAGATACACGCTTGTTAGCTCTACATTTTGAAACCCTTAATCTCACACAAATGTTATTTTGATGCGCTCACGTGCATTTTGCCTTTCGGTTCTTGAAACCCGGGGACACATTTCCCCTGATGCCTCCTGCGAGTTTACAAGCATTCTGAGCCCATTCCCTGCTTTGCATGGAAAATGTATTTGCACAGTTGTCAGCATGATGGACAGGGGGAGAATGATACGAAAGTGTAGGGATCTTTTACTTGTTACTACATACAATAGCCCAGTAGGACTCACGGTGTGTTGGTGAGACAAACTGTGCCCTATTCTGGAACATATTAAGTTTGTCTCCAGGACACACATGACTTCACGAGGGTGTCTAACCTCATTCATAATAGATGCTAATCTTTTCAGGGCTGACTGATGACAGCATTTCCTGCCCTTCACGGAATTAGAGCTGGGTTTTATCAAAGGACTCAAACTGCCTGCTAATTAGACTAATTCCCTTCATCATGAATTATTTATTTCCATTGGTAACCGATCACTGTGACATTAATGGGTTCTGCTCAACTTAGTTTCCTACTAATATACACTATAAGTTAAACGCTTAAAAAACTCCCCATACTTTTAACTGCAAGTTAAATGTAACCTCTAAGTCAAATTCCTGACATCATTTGCAAAGAAAGGGGGAGGGGGTCCTGCTGATGTCAAGTGATCTAAAACCTGCTTAAATTCTGACGTTTTAAGTTAATATTTCCTGAGTTAAGTCAGAAATTTCGGCTTAAAATCCATGGGACTGGATCACCAATATGATTATTGAGTTTGAGAGGCGTTGACAAGAATGTTCCCCCTCAGTGTTGGGTCTTGCAGACAAGGGCAGCTTTTGAGAATGCAACATAATCATTAAAGGGAAGGAAACACTGAAATTGTAGGAAAGGTCTGTTCCAGTTAAATTATTGTAGTCATCTCATTTCAAAGCTTGTAGTTGTGTAACGTCATTGAAACACACACACACACACACACACACACAGAGTAATTTTTAATCTCACCCAAAATGAGGTCACAATACTAAGCCTTTATCTGGATGGTGCTACTTCAAATCGTGGTAGGGGTTCACAAGACTCCTATATATGCAAGAAACTTTCCTGCACCTAGAGAACATGGCAGAAGGAAATAATATCTACTGCTTCTAAGCTCAATTGTTAACCAGCTGGTCCCCTACTGGAGGATCACTGGCTTCCTAGAATAGAAGTGATCCTAGCAATTCCACTATTTCTCCTAAATGGTCACCAAAAAAAAAAAAAAAACCAAAATACCCCCAAAACCCTTCTTCTTCTTTTTTTTTGCTTTGGAATAAAACATTTCCCATTCATTTAACGTTTCAGCAGGGCAAATTATATATTAAAAAAAAAATCCACGGAGAAGTGGATTGCCTTGTGGCAGTACCCATAATGGGGAACTGCGGTTTAATGGAAGCCAGGATGTCTGAATCAAAACCAGTAAGCAATGGGAAAAGGAGAGACGTAAGCAGAGGAACACATAGCCATGGTGCTTCTCCACCACTTCATAAACCATGGCTTATGAAGTCATGAATTAACATTGAAATGTAGCCACCATATATCAGTTCCCAACCTTTTCAAACTTTCCCCCTCGTATTCACACTTTCTTATTAATTCACTGTTTCAAACATCTCTATCACACCTTTCTATGCAAAGGCTCCAAGCAAAATTCCGTATTTTTCGCTCTAAAAGACGCACCAGACCATAAGACGTACCTAGTTTTTGGAGGAGGGGAACAAGAAAAAAAATATTCTGAATCTCAGAAGCCAGAACAACAAGAGGGATCGCTGCGCAGTGAAAGCAGCGATCCCTCTTGCTGTTCTGGCTTCTGGGCTCCATAAGACGCACACACATTTCCCCTTACTTTTTAGGAGGAAAAAAGTGAGTCTTGTAGAGCAAAAAATACGGTACTTACCCTTTGTGCACACAAAATTTCAGCACTTTCACTGGCCTAGAAGTACCCTAAAGATCCTGGAATACATATGAAAGTTTTGTCTTCCAAGAGAGACGTATAAATGTCCAGTTTCCAGATGCTCCCAAAAACCATGGTGCTCTTGGCTAACTCACTTACAGAATATCCTGCAAGAAAGTGACTTTGATGTACCCTTCTGTTTTTTTATATAAGAAAGTCAGTAAGTTTGCATGTAACAACCACAGAATCATAGAATTGTACAGTCGAAAGGGAACACAAGGGTCATCTAGTCCAGCCCCCTGCAATGCAGGAAACTCGAGCCCACGACCCTGAGATTAAGCTTCTCATACTCTACCGACTGAGCTATAAATAACAACAGCTCCTACTATAATAATAATAAAAAAATAGTATTAGTGGAATTGGAGGAATCACATGCAAAAGAAGAGGCTGACATAACTGCTAATTATATTATTGTTTTGTCATGGTTTGCACTGGATTAATTTGCATATAAGGAAGTCTGCTCTAAATAACAAAAAAAATCTTTTGAAGGATTATGTGCTACTTGCGTACGATCTCTCTGCACAAAATACAGCATGAAGACTATTACTTAATTTAGTTGAAATGGTAGCTTGTTGACAAAAGAAACCTTGCTGAGATTGAAACGCTTTTACGAAGCAAAAAAATATATAAATTATTGCAGTAGCATGCAACAATACCATTTTCTTTATAACGGTGACACAATATTTAGCTCTGTAATTTAAAGGTAATTGCTCTATTTTCACGATGTTAATGCTACTGAAAAATATGGTACGAGAAATAAGTAAACTTTTCCCTTAGGATAGGAAATTGCTTTTAATGGAGGAAACTGCCATTCATTTTTGCTTTTATGTTAGCAGCAAATTCATTAGGTTAGACCTAGATAGAATGAAAGATTTTTGTAGCTTAATACTGTCATTAAGCAGCAGTCTGGCTTAGACTTACTTACAAAGTAAGAACAATTTGATTCAACTTGAGATCACGCTGTGCCTGAGAATGCTCACAGGCCCTAGAGGACTGGGTTATTGTTTTCTGTGTAATTGGTCCAAATGGTGATATTCTACTACCGTATCCCAGAGATTCCTATTACTTCTTCTTCTTTTTTTAATGGTTTATTTTCTTTTTCAGATAATACCCTATTACTCCTCATTATTGCTGACAGCCCCAGAACTCCATTCTGGTTCCATTTTATTTGGCCGGCACATAACTGAATAGCCGAAAGCAGCCGCAACCCAACCATTAGACAGAGGGAGGCAAACACCTCAAAGGACCACATCATTCCCCAGTCATTCCTCTCTGCTGCCACATGAGTCTTCTAATCTGGCCTGCTGCCTCAGGAGTGATGGAGGATGCTAGGGTGTAAACAAAATAAATGTCCCAATCACCAATGTTGAAGTAAGATTCAGCAGCCAGTTGAGTTGGTTTCTGTATGTGGAACTAGCCGGTGTGCCATCATGCCCCTTCACCTCAGGCAGCCTAATAATAATAATAATAATAATAATAATAATAATTATTATTATTATTATTATTATTATTATTATTTATTTATACCCCGCCCATCTGGCTGGGCCTCGCCAGCCACTCTGGGCGGCTTCCAACAAAATATTAAAATACCAATTGAGTGTAAAAAACAATAAAGTGGTACCTCGGGTTACATACGCTTCAGGTTACATACGCTTCAGGTTACACACTCCGCTAACCCAGAAATAGTGCTTAAGAACAGAAACCGGGCTCTGGCGGCGCGGCAGCAGCAGGAGGCTCCATTAGCTAAAGTGGTGCTTCAGGTTAAGAACAGTTTCAGGTTAAGAACGGACCTCCGGAACGAATTAAGTACTTAACCTGAGGTACCACTGTACAGCATTAAATATTAAAAACTTCCCTAACCAGGGCTGCCTTCAGATGTCTTTTAAAGATAAGATAGCTGCTTATTTCCTTCACATCTGAAGGGAGGGTGTTCCACAGGGTGGGCGCCACTACCGAGAAGGCCCTCTGTCTGGTTCCCTGTAACCTCACTTCTTGCAATGAGGGAACCGCCAGAAGGCCCTTGACGCTGGATCTCAGTCTTGGGCCAGCCCTAGCTGAAAGGAAAATTAGATTGACCTCTCTTGCATCCCACAAGGTTATTCCAGCTACATCATACTATGCTATTGGCATACATGGAGCTTTGCAGAGCATCCTAAATAATAATGAAAAAGACTGCTTCTGGTGCCAAGGTGCTTGCAGTCAACACTTTGACTGTGTGGAAGCAACGAATGAAAGTGAGGAGGAAGACAGAGAAAGAGAGAGAAAGGTAAAAGGTAAAAAGGTAAAGGACCCCTGGACAGTTAAGTCCAGTCAGGCGACTATGGGGTTGCGGCACTCATCTCACTTTCAGGCCGAGGGAGCCAGTGTTTGTTCACAGATAGCTTTCTGGGTCATGTGGCCAGCAGGACTAAACCGCTTCTGGTGCAACGCAACACTGTGATGGAAGCCAGAGCGCATGGAAATGCCATTTCCCTTCCCGCCACAGTGGTACCTATTTATCTACTTGCACTGCATGCTTTCGAACTGCTGGATTGGCAGGAGCTGGGATGGAGCAATAGGAGCTCACCCCGTCACGGGGATTCGAACCGCCGTCCTTTTCATTGGCAAGCCCAAGAGGCTCAGTGGTTTAGACCACAGCCCCACCCACATCCCCCATAGAGAGAAGAGAGGCAAGTGGAACAATGGTTGAAGGTGAGCAGATGCACTCCACCAGATGATTGCAGTCATCAGGCTACAATAGAAGAGCTCAGCTGGTTGGTCCTGAAGTTTCCTGGACCCAAGTCAATCAGAACTTTGCATATTAGCACAAGACCTTGCACCTGGTCAGGTAGGATGTGGTAGCCAGTTTACTTGTTTTAGCAGAGGTGTCAGCCATGTTCCCCCAGCAGCAGTCCAGCCATTGTATTCTGCGTGGACTAGATGGCCCTTTGCAACGCTACAATTCTATGATTCTACCTGGAAGAGGCACAACAGCAACCCCACCTAAAACACATTGCAGTAATCCAGTTACCAATGCATGGACTACAATGGCCAGGTTATCCCAATCCAGATACAGCTGTAGCTATGCAATGAAGTACTTCATTTTGTTGTCCCGAATCTCCAGCTATTTCTTCCTGGCAATTCTACAGTGGTACCTCAGGTTACAGACTCCGCTAATCCAGAAATAGTGCTTCAGGTTAAGAACTTTGCTTCAGGATAAGAACAGAAACCGGGCTCTGGCGGCGCAGTGGCAGCAGGAGGCCCCATTAGCTAAAGTGGTGCTTCAGGTTAAGAACAGTTTCAGGTTAAGAACGGACCTCCAGAACGAATTAAGTACTTAACCCGAGGTACCACTGTATTTGTTTTGCTACTTTTATCATTTTATCTTGATTTTTTAATACATTTTTTTAATTGATTAGCTATCTGGAGATCCTGTGGTTGGAACAGAAAGTAGGAGATATAGTTCAATAGACAAATATGTATATCTATATATCTCCTGCTTTCTGTTCCAATCAGAGGATCTCCAGGTAACTACTGGTAATATCCAAACCAATAACTAATATCCGATTTCCCCCAGTGAAGCACAATAGTAAACAGTTGTGGGAGAGAACCTGACCAGTAGTGCTTCCGTAGCGACAAAAGGTGTCTAGTTTTGCAAAATGGAGCATTTCAGAATTCATGCACAAAACCCACGGCAGCAAAATAAGCTGTACTTACATCAAGTAAATCCATCTTGTCAATGAAGCTGGTGCTAACGGACTGGAGAGCGACCAGGGGCCAAGCATGGAACCAGTCAATGGCAGTGCAATTGACGAGGGCTGGAAATTTCCTCGCTCTTGCTCTCAGGGTGAAACCCACCGGGGAGAAGCATAACACAACCTGGGAAGCAAAGAACGTTCCCATGAGAGAGTCTTCAGTAATTAACCAGGCATTAATTTAACGTCGGAAGACTAATGGTACCATTCAGATAATTAATTAGTTGGACACACCAAGTAAAACCTCAAAATGTGCTTCCTTAAATCACATTCCCATTCCCAGCTGTGTACTTCAGGATTCTCGGCCTATGGTAGCCAGCAGAACTCTCTGTGACCTTATAGACAGAGCTGCTCAGTAATACTAAGGACACAATCCAGCCAAAGTTAAGCACTTAACTGTTCCACTGGCATCTAGAGAGCTGGCGTGCCACAGTGGCTAAAAAGACTAAGCCACAAAGCAGACTGCACCATGGACTCACTAAATCAGTGGTGTGCAAACTTTTTTCAAAGAGGGCCAGATTTGATGAAGTGAAGGGCCGTGAGAACCAAAGGCCGGCCAAAGTTGTTGACTTTTTTAAGGATTGAAGTTGCTGAGTTTTTTTTAAGGATTTTACCCCAGGAAATAAAACTGCCACAGGGACTGGATTAGGATTAGGCCCCCGAAATGGACTTTGGACATGCCTGCACTAGATACTCTTAGGCAGGTCACTCTCAGCCCCCCAACTCGTAACACACATACACACCTGCAATATGGGGATAATAATGTCGATTTATATAGCATCCCTGTAAGGTACCGCTAGCATCGGGTTACAGATGCTTCAGGTTACAGATGCTTCAGGTTACAGACTCCGCTAACCCAGAAATAGTACCTCAGGTTAAGAACTTTACCTCAGGATGAGAACAGAAATTGTGTGGCAGTGGCGGCACGGCTGCAGCAGGAGCCCCATTAGCTAAAGTGGTACCTCAGGTTAAGAACAGTTTCAGGTTAAGAACGGACCTCCAGAAAGAATTAAGTTCTTAACCCAAGGTACCCCTGTAATGCATTTTATACAGTGCTTTGAAACCATGAAATTATATAAATGTTAAGGTGACGGTGATGGTTTTCTTAAATCTATGAGAACTGAAGTGCTTGACTTTGGCTAGACATGCCCTAGTCACTTTGAAGCTAGCAATGGTGAGTGGTTTAAATATGCATGTATCGAATAATGAAATATCAATGTACCCACACAGTTTTAAACTGGTGATGCCTTCTCAGGTGGGGCAGAAGGTTAGCACCATGTTCCTCCTGCCTTAGCTTTGTCTATACACCTAAGTGTTTTATCACAATGGATGAAAGATAAGAGGCCTTTCATGAAATCCACAGGCCTAATTTCTAATTTCCCTTAAGTATATTATGCACCACCCACCACAAGTCTTATGTTGGGTCAAATTAGACATGATGTTAAATGCATTTAACACACGTTTTTTTATAAAAAAAATACAAAATAGCAGCTGCTGTGTGTGTGTGTGTGTGTGTGTGTGTGTGTGTGATGATTATTGAGATCACACCAGAAAGAGAGAGGGGGAATTTAACCCCTTCCTACTTCTTGCTGCAGTGCTGAAGCAAATTGCTGCTCTGAAGCCATTTGGATTTAACAACAATAATAATTTATTATTTATACCCTGCCCATCTGGCTGAGTTTCCCCAGCCACTCTGGGCGGCTCCCAATCAAATGTTAAAAACAGTACAGCATTAAATATTAAAAACTTCCCTAAACAGGGCTGCCTTCAGATGTCCTTTAAAGATAGGATAGCTGCTTATTTCCTTCACATCTGGAGGGAGAGTGTTCCACAGGGTGGGCGCCACTACTGAGAAGGCCCTCTGTCTGGTTCCCTGTAACCTCACTTCTCGCAATGAGGGAATCGCCAGAAGGCCCTTGGCGCTGGATCTCAGTGACTGGGCTGAATGATGGGGGTGGAGAAGCTCCTTCAGGTATACAGGACCGAGGCCGTTTAGATTTAACATCACATGAGGTACGCAATGAAGTAGCAGAAAATACAAAGGGGCTGCTTCCCTATAATATGACCTTTGTCACCCCCAATGCTACAAAAGTGACAGTACAAAACTCCGCTTTTTGTTGTGAAAAATAATTACATACAGTGGTAACTTGGTTTACAAACTTAATCCGTTCCGGAAGTCTGTTCTTAAACCAAAGCGTTCTTAAACCAAGGTGTGCTTTCCCATAGCAGCAGGGAACTCAATTTACAAATGGAACACAACAGGAAGCGAAACATGTTCTTATTCTAAGTCAAAGTTCACAAACCAAAATATCGACTTCCGGGTTTACAGCATTCTTAATCCAAGTTGTTCATAAAAGACTCTCCTCCTGGAAGAGAGGGGAGTGGTTGTGGGCGGGAGCCGAGCTCCGCCTCTAGCAGGGGGCGTTATCCCCCTGCCTCCCACTCACCTGGCTGGCGCCCACGCCCATCGGCAGGCACCCAACCAGGTGCCTCCGAGGGGGCGTGTACAGCAGCCTAAATGCTGCGGCGCCAGCCCCTCCTCGGCCTCACTCTTCGGCGTCCTGTCGCGAGTCACCCACCCTCCACTCCCTTTGAGCTCAGGGTCTTAGTTTTCTTTGGCCTTGCTATGGACCTTAGGTTGGTCGCCCTGGTTGTCCGGGGGGCCTGGTAGGAATTTTTCCATTTGGCATTAGGCTTTTTGGTTTTTTCGCCTACCTCGTAGCAATTGTCACAACTTTCATGGTATTGGTGGGTAGGTTAGGCATTGGAATAATTTGTTGTGGTGTGTCGAAGGGCTAGGTGTGGCCATCGCCTATGCCTTCAATTTTTGGGTATTCCGTTAAAGGAATCTGGCGGTCGTGTATTCTGTCCGATGCCTGTGTGGCGGGAGGCCATGGCACGACCCTCGGTGACATCAGGGGAGAAGTTATAGTTGGATTAGCATCAACAGGCTCCACCTACTGTTGAATAAACCCCCCTTGTTTTAGACTCACCCCTGTCTGAGGGGGTGGAGTCAGCTGACGTAATCCAATGCCTAAGCCAATACCTTTTCACTTGCTGTAATCAATAAAGTCGTGGCCTTTTCTTGCCCATTAACCTTATATCACGTGTCCTTGTGTATTCATTCCACTTTGCGGGGATCGGGTCCTCGAACCACAACTAAGCTGTTCTTAAACCAAGGTACCACTGTATTACATTCTCCTTGCTTTTCAGATAGTAGATATCACTGACAATAGTAACTTAACACGCATTAATTAAAACAGTGGTAATCCGGCACGAGCAATAGAGATATTTCATAAGAAAAAGTGGTGCATACTATTTCCTTGTGCACACAAACTTTCCTAAGGGCTTATGAGAATCAGTATAGCCCAACTGATGGAATAATGGATATTGACTGGAACCGGATATTCTTACTAAACATCAAGAAGAACATTCTGACAGTAAGAGCTGTTCCCCAGTGGAACAGACTCCCATGAGATGTAGTGGGCTCTCATTCCTCGGAGGTCTTTAAGCAGAGGTTAGATGGCCATCTGTCATGTATGATCTAACTGAGATTCCTGCATTGCAGAGGGTTTGACTAGATGACCCTCGGGGTCCATTCCAACTCTACAAGTCTGATTCTATGAAAGAAGATGATTTTTTAAAAAAAAACAAAACTTGTCAAGCATGATTTGAGAACCAGAGGCTATAAAACCTGCTGGTTCTATGCACAGTGTATGCTTTGCAATTTCGGAATACTGAAGATAGGTTAAACAAGCAAGTATTTGCTTTAGGCGGTCCTTATTTCTTCTTTTAAAAAGGAACTTTCCCAGAATTGCCAATGAGGAATCCAAACCTGAAGGTCACCATGAAGGATTTGATAGAAGGCCAATAAAGATTAAAGAGTTACCAAAGCTATCCATCATCTGAAGAATGGAAGGAGCAAGCAGGTATTGATCAGACCTCTAGTAGGAAGTGGCAAGGTCACACATGGGGAACACAAGAACTGTGCAAGAGAGTGAGCTGGATGGAGCTCAACAGGCAAGAAATTAATGCTCTTATTTATAAACAGCACACCCAAAGATGTTGTGACGCACAGACCTTAGGTGCTGAAATATTATCTGCTTATTTGGAAGAGGTATACTGCTCCCTTCTGTTGCAGTCGCAACACTCAGTGGAGCTTACAACAGCTTAGAAAAATCCACCAGAATACTGCATTAAATTTCCATACTGCCCTTCATCCAAGGATCACAGGGCAGTTTCCAGTATCAACTGCATATTACTCAAAATTAACACCCATTGAAATCAATGAGGCTTAGGGCTCATCCACACTTCTAGAGGGCGGGGGCGGGGGGTAGAGAGACAACTCTTTAGTACTCAGTCGTCTTAAGTGGCAATTCGGGTATTCACTGGCTGGATGTTTCCTCCAATTTAACGCTAAAGAGAGGATATTCCCTGGGAAAGGAGTGGGGAAAGGGTGGAACCGCTTGGACCTCTGTTTTCTAGGACTAGCTGAAGTGTGCATGAGTCCTTAGTCACCAGGGAAATTTTTTTTAAAAGCCCTCAGACACAGACCTGGAAAACCTATGCCTCTGCCTGGAAATGCAAAGCAAAGCTACGTGTGTAGGAGCCCTTATCTGAATACTGTCAGAAGCTCGGCCTACACTCAAGTAGGACCCTGGCAGAGACACATGCCCGACTGGCATGTTCCCTCCTTCCTGGTCTTTCGTTCAGGAGCTTCAAAAGCTTTCTTCAGCCCAAACATCACAGCGACCGATGCCAACCGACACCAGCACACTTAGGGATCCGCAGAGTTTGCACAGTTGCATAACAGAACTCAGCAACTCAGCATTTTGGCTAATCTACTTTATTTACATATAAACACACATGGAGCACTGCAACATGGCTCCCTCTCTCTCTAGCATCAGACAGCAAAGAGAAAAAGAACAAAGGACAATAGTCCCACTTCACGGAACACAGTAAGACAAACATTTTGTCTCCATCACTTCCCACTCTGTGGAGTCAAAACATACACCGTCATGTGAAAGACAACAATCCCATGACTGCAACCACGGAGCAGGAATTCTAACAGAGATGGGGGGGGCATGTCAGGGACTGGACTCAAGAGGGTGAGACGGATGAGGAGTGGTGGAGATCAATCCCCTTCTCTTGATGCTGCAGGAGAAGAAGAATGCAGCATTGATTTACAGCAGGGGTTTGAGGGGGTTGAGGAAGATCACAGCTCAGAGAGAGACAAACAAAATAGTTGGGAAGTGTTAGAAGAAATAGGGGGCGGGGATTTGTGACAGGGCAGCCAGCTGACACGTTGTCATGGGAGAGCATTTCTGATCCCCCTTCTCCCAGAACTCGGCGTTCATTAAGGGCACAGGAACAACGGAATCAAGAGACGTTTGGCCACAAGCAGCCATCGTAAAGGGAGATGCTGTTGCTAGGGAGGAGGGAAGAGGAGCCCACTTTGGAGCAACGCTGTTGTTGAGGCTTGTTGTGTTCTTTGGTCTCTCACTATTAGGATTGAATAAAATTCATTAAAAAGGATCCTCCTTGTTTTCTCGGCTCTTGCTGCAACCGGGGGAGGAATTGGCAGAGCCTTGACAAAGCAGCAGTCTCATGCTCTACTTTTTGCATTGCATTGGTAGTTGATTCCCCCTCATTTCTGAACATTATATACAACTCCCAATTGGGAATAATCCTTCAGACATGGACTCTAGTCCATGAAAGTTTATGCCATGCAGTAGCATTGGGTAGGGGGAGGCTGGGGGGGGTCATGGCCCTGGGTGCATTTTTTGAGACAGTGCGACCGGGCACCCCCACGACAGACTGCCTCATTGAAGTCAGAGCCGTGGGGAGGGAAACTGCGCCCAGGTTGGACCTTCAGGGCCTGGCACAGGTGTGCGAGGTAGCCATGGGGGCAGTTTTCTCATGCAATAACCCAATGTTGCCAGCCAGCCGGCCGCAACGCCACTCCCAGAGAGCCAGCGTGGTGTAGTGGTTAAGAGCAGTGGACTCGTAATCTGATGAACTGGGTTCGCTTCCCTGCTCCTCCACCTGCAGCTGCTGGGTGACCTTGGGCTAGTCACACTTCTCTGAAGTCTCCCAGCCCCACTCACCTCACAGAGTGTTTGTTGTGGGGGAGGAAGAGAAAGGAGAATGTTAGCCGCTTTGAGACTCCTTCGGGTAGTGATAAAGAAAAAACTCCTCCTCCTCCTCTTCTTCTCCTTCTTCCCAAATCAAGCCTGACCTGGTAGCAGAGAGGCAACAGCAGCATTGCCACCCCTCTCCTCTGCTGGGCTCCAGAATAAGTGGTCAGGAAGGGAGGAGGGGCAGCCCGCCCCAGGTGCCCTCACTGAGGGGGGTGACATTTGGTGCGCCGCCTGCCTGCGACTCCCAAACCTACCCTGAGTCGTCGGGGTAAGGCGGGGAGCTGCACCCCTTTGCCAGTGGTATTCCCCCCTTCATTTTGACAGCTTGGGGGAGGCTTGGGAGTTGCAGGTGGGCGTCGTGCCGAATGTCCACCATGGGCAGCTCACTCCGACCCCGTGAGTGGCTAGTTCCGCCCCCGGCTGCAGGGCACGCACACATGCCGGTCTGGGCATCTGAGAGACTACCCCGTGCCTGGGAGGGCACACTCCACACCTCGCCCGCACTGGGCAGCACGGGCATATACTCCGCCGCTGCATGTGGTGAGGCCTGATGCAGCCACAACGGGCTCCCTCCGTGTCCCCTCCCCCGGGAAGCTATGCTCTGCCACTGATGCCATGAGAAATATACAGTGGTACCTCGGGTTAAGAACTTAATTTGTTCCGGGGGTCCGTTCTTAACCTGAAACTGTTCTTAACCTGAAGCACCACCTTAGCTAATGGGGCCTCCTGCTGCCTCCACGATTTCTCTTCTCATCCTGAAGCAAAGTTCTTAACCTGAGGTATTATTTCTGGGTTAGCGGAGTCTGTAACTTGAAGCGTATGTAACCTGAAGCGTATGTAACCCGAGGTACCACTGTAGTAGACTTTAAGGTGCTACAAGATCCTTTGATGGTTTTCCTGCAACTGACTAACACAGTTACTCCTCTGGAAGTTTTTAGTCCTGTAAGTGATCTAGAATAATGATTCAGTGAGCTATTTGTATATGAAAAATTACTGATACACGTTTGATTCTACTTGCCCAGATTGCCTCTGCATCTATCCTACGAGATTTATAACTGTAGAAGATACTAAATTTTCCTTTTTAAAAAAATCAATGGTAATTATCATTTTGCCTTCTCAGTGCTGGTCCTCTTCTTTTTCAGTGGGAAAAAAAGGATGCAACGCTACGATCCCAATTGAGCTTCCATAATTCACTCTGGTTTTGCACTTAATGTGTACAGATTAAAAGGTTAGGATATTCTTTAGGCATCCAATAACTTGATTTGGTACATTAAAACAAAATCCATCTATCGATTTCTCCCCTCACTAACAAAGATAATCTGCCACAAATATGGTGTTTATTATGAGAATTCATTCTGCATGCATCGCCTTGCAGCAGTTACATGTTGAACGTTTCCCCCTCATATTCATTTCCCTTGTTTACCTTGAGTTGCCGACGAATTCGGTCAATAAAAAATTGCCAGCAGTTCTCTTTTGAATCAGCCTGGCCAAGCCCCCGCAGTTCCAGCCTTGTAGAAGATACTATGCTATCCACTTCATCTTCATTAAATAAATCAGGGATATCACCTTCAAAAAAGAAAAATCTATATGTAGAATTTCGTATCTGAAGTTGAGATTTCATTTTTTTTCTATTCTTGATACACGTTTTTCATCATGATTATTGTGTTTCCAAACTGCCCTTCTTCTGAAGAGCTGCAAGTAGACTACATAGGGGTCCCCCTCCCGCCCCACACATCCCCACTTTATCTCTGTAAAAACCCCATGAGGTAGGTCATGCTGAGAGAGACTGACTGGCCCAAGGTCACCCAGTGAAGGCCAAACCACACATTACATTAAGTGTGTTATTGAATTTTACGTGATTTGGTTTTTAAAAACAAAAGTAGCTGCTACTGTGATAACCTCCCTCAATCAGCATTTTGCACAGATAACTGAACCAAATGTTGAAGGACTGAATGCTGCCTCAACTTTTAAAAAAATAAAATAAACTCAATATTGGTTGTTCATAGACAATGCGGCTCTGTTATCTTGATGCTAAACTTAAATCATTCTCATAATTAAAGAGCTATATGCATGCAAAAGCACGTGCAGCTATTTCTCCCTCTCTCTTTTGTCTAAAAAAACCATAATTCTCTGTTTAGTTCTTTTTCAATTCCCTGTTTTTCTGGAGCGATTCCAAGATTGGGTTAGTTATTATTTAAACCTTTTCACTATATGTTGGTGTGTTGCTTTTTTGTGCGCTGTGCTTCACATGACTTATGCATTATTGCGCTCTCAATAAAATATTTCCTATATCCATTCTCAGCAATTATTCATTCCTACATGCCACAAATATAATAATCAATCTAATCAATCACTGCAGCTACGCCTTAAAATCAAACCCTCCTTTCTCTATTGTGTCACGCAAATTAGCCAAATGAATGTTTTCTAAAAGTTGGTGATATTGTGAAGTCCTTTGGCTCCCAGCCTGCCTTTTTCCTCAATCTAACACCCCTACTATTTATTCTTTTTATTTGCAAACTGTTCCCAATTAGGGGTGCCAATTAGTTAGGGTTTCCCCCAACAGCCTACATGTTTCTCTTCACTCTGCTTGGGTTAGCAGAATTTTTGTTGATGAAGCCAGAGTTTCATATAGAGGTCTCCCCATTTTGGGGAGTGGTGGGGAATATAAATCTCCCAGCCTTTATCTATGCTTTTTCAATTTCTGGGACTGGACTATATGATGCACCCTGCATGCTGCCTGTGGGGTAAAACTCCTGCTCACCTTAATAGATAAGGGAGAGAGCAGCACATTGAGCCAGTTCTGCTAAAATGTGCTCCTGAGCCAAATTCAAGGTCCTCATCAAGGAGTTCTGTAAAGCCCTTAACAGTGTGGGATCGAAGGGCATAAGCCAATGGCAGAAATTTGCATATGCTAATTTATATGTCTAGATGGAAATTTAGACTGACTTCTGTGGAACGTTACTGAGACAGATGGGCACACGAAGGAGCTGAGGCTCACAGACTTTCCTGTAAAATTGGCTAGAGAGAACTCTGTGAGATCACTTCCTTTGTCCAGCCCTGGCAGGAAGCTGTAGCATTACATACTCCCTTCCTTCCTGGGCATCTCTCCTCTTTTCTTCATCGTGCTTCCAAGCTGACCACACATGACCTCAGATATCATTTTTGAACTTACATTTTGTACTTTTGTATCTTAGATAGTAGTTATAAACCTGCTTTCATTTTGCTACTGTAATTGTGGCTTCAAGACCTATGTAAGTAAATGATACTTTTACTTCCTCACAAAACAATGTGTGTGATTATCGTTTTAAAGGGAGAGAAAAGGGGTAATACCAGGAAAATCCAGTTTGCCTTAAAGCATCTTGGATTATTATTTATAGAAGGTTAAATCAACCTTGTCTTACCTTCCTAGTTTAAACGGCAAAAGATGGAACTCTGCTGATCTCACTAGAGTGAGCAAGGAAAGGTAATGACTAAACAATATATCTTCTCCTTGTGCCCAAATCCATTCCTACAACTTTCAGAGGGAAATTTGTCCTCTAAGCAAAGTAAAAAAAACAAAAACACACACACGCACACACAAACTCAACTTATTTTTTTAAAGGCTGAAAGAGCAAGAGATTTGGGGTCTGGTGCAAAAGACCTGGAGCTTGAGGCTAATCCAAAACAAAATTCCTTCTGGGATTCAATTACATTAAAAACTGCCTCTGCCTTTAAGAGCTCCTGAAGGAATTGCATTCTGCAGAAAATCCTTTTTCTTTCAGGAGGCATCAACAGAGCCTTTACTGGAGTTGCCCCAGGACTCTGAGTTACTGCCACCAACTGCCACCTGAGCTGCTGTGAAGAGTTGCTCTTTCCTCCTTTCTTGACATATTGAGAATGTAAAACATTATTGATTATGCAGGTCTTTGGCTGCTAATCATTTCTTGCCACTGTCATTCTTGTGGGTTGCTTCCATTTCTGCTGAGCTGCACTATCTGAACGATATTTGTTTTATGTCACTATACTTTAGCCTGATGAATGCAGGACAGCAACATTTTTAGCAGCCAAGTTACAGTAAATGGAGGTAGATTTTCATTTAATAAAGCCAGTTGCACAAACCTGGCCTCGAGAATCTCATACTGGGCTGATCCAGGGCATTTTTATGTCCAGAACATACACAACTCCTCAGACTGACCGCATCATAAATCACAGGTATCACCAGCATTCTTACTCTAAACTTATTGAAAGCAACACAGGATTTTGGACAATTTGAATGCTTTTTTCAGCAGGTTTTACACAGGCCATCCCTTCTTCTAAATGTGTGCAAATAACTCTCTCTTTCCAATGATAATGATAGAATGTTTATTTTATGTACACTTCGCCACAGACGGCAGAACCGCATCTATTATCCTGGGGGAATCTCCTTTTTCCGACAAGATCACACTATTGTCCTAAAATAGTAAATGGTTGAAAAGACTCTAGATCTTTCTTCTGTGCTACTGTGTTGCAATTAGTGAAGAAACACAGTCAGCAGAGATTATTTTAATGGGTGTACAGTACTACTTTAAATGAAGTCTTCGCCATCTGTTCATCTCAATTATAAGCACAAAACCAACATATCTTACAATAGATTCAGAGAATACAAAGATAGTCTACTGCTATACTTGGGCTGTCCCCCCCCCTTATATCTCTCCCCCTCTTCCAGATCTAACTGGATAAATAATAAAGAGAATGATATTCAATATAGTATGCTTTACTTTGTGACAACACTACTTAGTGGAAAGAATAATAAAATAAAATACTAACAATGCATTGATGCTGATCTGCAATCTCTATACGTGTTCTGTTTCCACTTTGACTGCTTATTCCTATACTGCAAGTTGAACGTTGTGCAATCACTTTGTTCATATAGTGCTCTCTAGAGTGAGGAGTAAACAGAATTCCTTATTATGCAGAACATGCCTTCCTTCTGCATGTGTCCCGTCGCCTCTGCATGTTGAAACTCTGGCTGCTAAAAGCCAAGATCAGGGGTCAGCAAACTTTTTCAGCAGGGGGCCGGTCCACTGTCCCTCAGACCATGTGGGGGGGTGGACTATTTTTTTTTTGGAGGGGGAATGAACGAATCCCTGTGCCCCACAAATAACCCAGAGGTGCATTTTTTTTAAAAAGCACACATTCTACCGTATGTTCTGGCATACAAGATGACTTTTTATCCCTGGAAAATCACCCCAAAAGTCAGGGGTCGTCTTATACGCCAGGTATATGCGTTGGGAAGGAGGAGAGGGATCCGGTGAGCAGAGGCGCCCCTTCTGCCGTCGCTCCTCCTCCCACCCCACAGAAGGGGAGGCAGGAAAGTCCTTCCGAGCGCGGCGCTCACCCGTTCACCCACCCGCCAAACGCCTTGCCTCAGGCTGCTGCTGCTGCTGCTGCGACAGCAGAGGCAGCGGAGGGGTGTGCGCTCTGCCATTGACAGCGCTCAAACTCTATAACTCTAAAACTCTAAAATTGAACAACAAAAGTTGGGGGTCGTCTTATACACCCAGTCGTCTAAGACGCCGGAACCTACGGTACTTATGTAAAAACACCAGGCAGGTCCCACAAATAACCCAGAGATGCATTTTAAATAAAAGGACACATTCTACTCATGTAAAAACAGGCTGATTCCTGGACTGTCCGGATTTAGAAGGCGATTGGGCTGGATCCAGCCCCCGGGGCCTTAGTTTGCCTACCCATGGCCAAGAATGGATAGCTTTCCAAACCCCAAATTTATCTGAACAACAAAACACAGACACACACACAAAAACAACTTAATGGAGATCTTCAAGCAGAGGTTGGTGATCCATCTTATCTGAAACACTCTGGTTCTGGCTTGTTTGCCTCAAGAAGGGGGTTGACCTAGATAGCCTACAAAACTCTGTTTTTTTAAAAAAATTGTTTCTTCTCTAGTTAGATTCACAAAATCTTTAGGGGTATGTGTACCCCTGCCTACCCCCAGAAAAAAAGCACTGGTTTTATGATGATTTTTATCTTATTCTTTGTACAGTTTTTTAAAAATAAATAAATAAATCTTCAATTTTATTTGCACTGCTTCGAACTATTAATGATTAAGTTGTATAGCAATGCCATAAATAAAATGAACAAATAGGACTTCCGGGTTGGCGCCATTGTTTAATGGCGGATTCCCTCCGAGCTCCGGAGGGAATCGGCTCCGTAGCGTCTGGGTCTGGCCGCTGCGGCGAAGCGGAGACCCTTAAAATCACAGGCGCGGATGCCTGTGAACACAGAGACTCGGCGGGCACCATTTGCGCCCCCCCAATCCGCGACGGAGCCTTTTTAAAGGCTTTGGAACGGAGGCAGGGTGAGGCGTGGTGCTGAGAGTACTCCCTCGCCTACGGAGTGAAGCCGCAAGCCATTGACAGAGAGCGCCAACTTCTTCCAAGATCGACTGGACTCTAAAATACTAACCCGTGAGTAATACGGAGATTGGGACTTTAAAAAAAAAAAAATTTAATTTTGAATTTGGAACGAGCGGGAAGGGGCTAAAAAGGAAGTCACCCCCCCTCTTTGTAAACAAGTTAAAGCAAAGGACTGGGCAACTAAGGTCGAGAGAACCTGTTTTCTAGTGAAAAGATCTTGATTTCACGGTTTTGACACTATAAGGATTTACTGGAGGATAAAAAGAATTTGGGGACTGGAATTTCACCCCCCCCCCGAGACCCGGGAACGCCCCAAGAGAAAGTCTGTTGCATCGAAGATTTTGACAGCTGTCAAGAGAGCTGCTAGTCAGCTAGTTGCCAGCTGGAAAAAGAGAACATTGTTTCTGCTGTTTTTGTGGGTTCATCTGGTATAACTTTGTTGAAAACAACGAGGGCTGATACAAAATAACTGGACTTTTGGCTTCGAGCTGAAAGGAACATTAAGGAACTAAAATCCCCCTAGAGGGGTAATAGGGATACTACACTACAAAAATGACTGGAGTATGTAAATTCCAAGCAGAACTGGACAGAGCGCTCGTTCTCTTGGGAAATTTGAAAGATGAATACAATGTTATGTCTACAAAGATATCACTACTACACCGGTCAGTAAACAACAGTTTTGAGCTGGATAAAGATTTGAAACAGGAAGCCTACTCAACTGAACAAATAAATGAAACTGAAAGTGCAGAAATGATGGAGCAAGGTGCTGTTTTTGAAGAAAATGAAGGAGAAGCAGGAGACGTGCAGGAGTTAAAGGAGAGTTACAATATGAGGCCTGACATGATGATAAAAAAGGATAATAAAAATTGGATGTGGAAAGCCTGGTCTGAATGGGAGCCTGGAAAATGGAGAGATCTCCCTTGGAGGAGATCTGAAGACCTGAGGATTATAAATCTGCGGAAGGTGAAAGCTGGAGCCTTGGGGACATCTGGATCTGTAAGAAATTTGAAACAAAAGTTGGAGCCCCCCATAGGCTTTGCCTTTAAGTATGGAAGACTGGCTGGAAGCAACAAGGACTCTGCTGGTCCGGAGCCCCTTCGAGACTTGGGGTTTAACATTAAGGACCATCAAAGAGACCGGCAGAAAGGAACTGAGAGAGATAAAAGGGCCTCAGATGTGAGGTCTCCAGGTTAAATAAATAACACAAAGACTGATGGACATTGGTCGGGGATTGGAACCGGGAAAAGGGTGGGTAGAGGTTGGGAATCCAAAGGGTACATAAGGATAATTTGTTTTCTTTTTTTACTTTTAATTAGTGGTAAGGAAATTGGGTAAATCGTGGAAGGGAAATTTTGGTCGACTTTAGGAAAAAGGTCTAAGAATAGTTAATGAGGTATAAGTATTGATGTGTGTTTTAAATAAGGTAAAATTGGTTTCTTCTTTTTTAAATTAATTGAAAATAAGATTGTTAAAAATAAATGGAGGAAATGGAAAAAAGGAAGTAAAGTAAAAAATGGTATGTTAGAATAAATGTATAAGTTAAGGTAAAGAAATAAGTTAAGGACTTGCTGAACTGACAACTTAAATTGGAATACAAGAAGGGGAGGTGTGAGGAAGTCTGAGAAATAAGGTTAAGAACGATAACTTTATGTGTTTTTTCTATTTTTCTTTTGTTGTTTAATTTTGTTATGTATTTTTGTATTTTTCTTTTGTTCTGTTTATTTTTTGTTCTTGTTTGTTTTTTGAAAATGCTAATAAATATTATTTAAAAAAAATAAAATAAATAAAATGAACAAATAAATCAAAATATTTGGCAAATTCATTCTTTGCCAATTCTGTTGATCTGCATCTCCTGGCCTAATGTACGTACCAGAAAGCAGTTACCCTTTCCATTTCATTTTTCTCCTTATTTGTGATGTTGTTCTTGGCATCAACATGTGTACCAAAAAAAGCAAAGTTTGTTTTAGGGGAAATTATATTCAGATGTGCTTGCTCGGTGAGGAAATATATTAAGAAGTGCATATTTTGCAGGGCAATATGTATTTAAATATTAATTTTCATGCAGACTTTTCTTTCAAAAAAGAATCACCATGCAGAAATGGGATGGGAGGGAATTAAGGCTGAACAAATGCGAAACTAACATGGACTGGAAACAGACTAGTTTGTCCACCTCTCTCTCTCTCTCTCTCTCTCTCTCTCTCTCTCTCTCACACACACACACACACACACATTTAGAGATAAATATACTTAATCAGAAAGCGCAGCTGCAGGATGAATTTCACGGACCTGACATTGCTAAAAAGGCACACATATATCAGTATAGGTGATATAAAAGGGGGAAAGAGTGAAGGGCTCTCGTAAGAAATTTTGGACACCTTTGCACCAGCAGTGTCTGCAACTGCAATTTCAGGAGCAGGAATCACCCCGCTCCTGTTCCCGACCGTTTGGAACGCAATCCCTCTGCGATTTTTTTGTAATTCTAAAACGTGCTCCACAAATCAATTAATGCAGACGGTTTATACTGGTGAAATGTGTGTGGACTTACGCTGTGCCATTTTATATAACAATATCAAATATTAAAATAGTTGAAGCATTTTATAATAAACAGCGTTCCCCCCCCCTTGATTGCAGTTGATTATGTTATGCAGCTTATTCTGCTCGTGTCACAAAGGTGACTTAATAGCTCCTATAACTCATCTCAACAGCTGACCTTTCTCCCTCGCTGATGAAGCCTATTCAAAACCTAGTGGCCTTTTGCTCATTTCAGGATCTTCTATTTTTCAACTGTTTTGATCATGAATATATTTACCGAAGGGTTTTTCTGTTTCTTAAAAAAAAACAACACCAACCCCTCCACGAAGACTTCAATGGTCTCTTTAAAAGATGTTATTTAAATAAAGTACAAAAGAAACAGTCTCTCTCTTTTTTTCGCATTTAAGAGTTTTTGCTTACCTGATGCCAGCATGTCGTTAATTAATACGAGAAAACGCTCATCAGGGATCTGAGCATCTGCGTGAAGAAACACGGTGCCGATGTTCTTCACGCCAACTTTAAAGTAAAGTGTCGCAATATCACTCTGTAGAAGAAAGGGAGGTTTAGATCATTACGGAAATATGCATACTGAACAATATTGTCAAGCAAAGCAACCTCATGAAAGGGGAAGCTTAAAGACCCAACTTTTAAAATTCAAATTATTTGAAGGGGAAATTACATATTTTTACAATAGAGCAACCTAAGTGCTTCCCCTCGTCTGTTAAGGATCATGTTCTTATGTGCTGTCTTTACCTGAAGGAGCGTCTCCACTCGCATCGTTCAAGCGGACACTGAGGTCCAGCTCCGAGGGCCTTCTGGCGGTTCCCTCACTGCGAGAAGCCAAGTTACAGGGAACCAGGCAGAGGGCCTTCTCGGTAGTGGCGCCCGCCCTGTGGAACGCCCTCCCATCAGATGTCAAGGAAATAAACAACGTCCTGACTTTTAGAAGACATCTGAAGGCAGCCCTATTTAGGGAAGTTTTTTATGTTTGATGTTTTATTGTGTTTTTAATATTCTGTTGGGAGCCTCCCAGAGTGGCTAGAGAGGCCAGCCAGCCAGCCAGCCAGCAACTCCCCCAATGTGGGCCTCTGATTGGCCAATTTGACCCTGGTTTTGTTGGATGGGAACTTACGCCCATGGCTGTGATGGCTGGGGGGTATTCCCCATCAGTTGGCAATCATGTGCGTTTGGGTGTCAGGGAAGGAGATGCGGAGCAAAGGTCCACAACCAACGCCCACTGGGGAAAGCAGCGAGTGTCCATTCTTGGACGGTAGTCAGAAGCCTCAAGGGCAGTGTGTTTACCTGGGTTAAGTTCCCTTCGGAAGGAGAGATTACTGAAAACTTGAGGTGTTTTTAAACGTTAAAAGGGTAAAGGGACCCCTGACCATTAGGTCCAGTCGTGGCTGACTCCGGGGTTGCGGCGCTCATCTCGCTTAACTGGCCGAGAGAGCCGTTTGTCCGCAGACAGTTTTTCTGGGTCATGTGGCCAGCATGACTAAGCCGCTTCTGGTGAACCAGAGCAGCACACGGAAACGCCGTTTACATTCCCGCCGGAGCGGTACCTATTTATCTACTTGCACTTTGACGTGCTTTCGAACTGCTAGGTTGGCAGGAGCAGGGACCGAGCAACGGGAGCTCACCCCGTTGCGGGGATTTGAACCACCGACCTTCTGATCGGCAAGTCCTAGGCTCTGTGGTTTAAACCACAGTACCACCTGTGTCCCTTTTAAATGTTACAAATAAACAAATTGAGCAGAGATGAATTAAAACGGCACAGCACTCCTGAAAGCAGCAAATCCTCTGTTGGTCATCAGATTCCCAGACAAGAGATCAAAATGTGTCTTCCAGAGCTCAGGCTTGCTCACTCTTTCTCCACCCATCTCCAACTGCAGTTTCTGTCTCTTGCAGTCTCCAAACCTGCTTTTGTTTCTTGCACTGACAGATGTAGATTACATCAATGCAGTTGGGTGAGAAGGTGGACGTATGCCACCTATATGTACTCCCTAGGAAGATAAATCGATTGCCAGCTGTTTCAAAAACACTGTGGTCCATTGTTAGCACTATTTCCCTGCTCCTCCGACAAAGGCAAGCCCTGGTAGCTAACCATTTCCAGGTAGGGCTCCCCCTGTTTATTCAGCATTAATCCTGATTTGCTTGCACAAACGTTACACAGTAGTTAGATTATATCCTGCTTTTATAGGGCATTCATTCCGATTTGTCTATGGATGGCTTTACAATTCACATTAATCCTGATTTGCTTGCAATGTGTTTACACGGCTTCCTGTTAAATCATTTGTCAATCCCACTTTTCAATCTGCCTTGTTCCTTTTTGAAAGTGGATTTGTTGCGCCAGAGAATTTTAATCCACTTCAGCTATGAAGGCTTGAAGCAGTTTAGTTTAGATTTCTCTGAATAGACGCATTTTTATATACAGTTTTGACTAACAAACACTCGTTTTACAAAGCAATTCCCCTAATGTAATGCGTTATGTGTGTAAATATATACTGTACTTACTAATATATGCATTTATATGCATACTTTGATCTTGTATATGCAGTTTTGTGCACAGTATTTGGCTGGGAAATTGCACTGCAAAATTTGGAGAAGTGCAACTTTTGAAGGATAGCTGTGCTTTGGTTCACATTTTGTTTCGGATAGTGTGAATTAAGTAAGTTCACCCTTTTTGCAAGGGTGCAACAATGTCTTCTCCAAGCAAATTTGACATGGTTCATCTAAGGTTGGAATTGCGGTTGCTTCGCCTGCTCACATCTGATGCTCTTAACTTCTATGCAATACCAGAATGTATGCTCTGACAAGGCTTTACCATTGCCAGGAGATTATGTATGAAACTCAAAAGACATGTCACAGTCGGAATTCAAAATGACGTCAACAGATTGGAGAACTGGGCCAAATCGTACATGAATTTCAACAGGGACAAATGCAAGGTTCTGCACTTAGGCAGGAATAACCAGCTGCACCAATATAAGATGGGGAGGGCGGGGCATATGGCTTACTAGCAGAACAAGTGAAAAGGATCTTGGGGGAATGGTCTCCCTCAGGAGGTTGTGGACTCTCCTTCCTTGGAAGTTTTTAAGCAGAGGTCGGATGGCCACCTGTCATGGAAGCTTCAGATGAGATTCCTGTACAGTGGTACTTTCTGGTTACGTACTTAATTTGTTCTGGAGGTCCGTTCTTAACCTGAAACTGTTCTTAACTTGAAGCACCACTTTAGCTAATGGGGCCTCCCACTGCTGCCGCGCCGCCAGAGCACGATTTCTGTTCTCATCCTGAAGAAAAGTTCTTAACCCAAGGTACTATTTCTGGGTTAACGGAGTCTGTAACCTGAAGCGTCTGTAACCTGAAGCGTATGTAACCCGAGGTACCACTGTATTGCAGCGGGGTCCCTTCCAACTCTATGATTCTTTGATACAGTCAACTCTATGATTCTTTGATACAGTCGTACCTCGGTAGTAGAACAGAATCTGTTCCGGAAGTTCATTCGACTTCCAAAATGTTTGGAAACCAAGGCGCGGTTCGCAAACCAGAACACTCACTTCCGGGTTTGCCAGGTTTGGGAGCCAAAACGTTCGACTCGCAAGGTGCTCAACTTCCGAGGTGCGACTGTATTTGAATGCAGAATCTTACAAGTGCACTATGAGACCTACCCTGAGATCATGGATCCCGTAGCTTTTGCGTAGGGTGATTTGGAAGACTTCCAGTGAGCTGAGAAAAGCAGCCAAGCGGCACAGACTTTGCTTTCCACTTCCTCCGACTCCAATCAAAAGTGCATTTCCATAGGGAGCTTCAAGAATGCGGTTGATGCGGCAGCTACAGGGCAGGAACAGATTTGCAAAGATTGATCTTTTAAAGACAATCAGCTTTCTATCCAATATATTTATGGTTGTAAACTAACAGTGCAATCCTAACCATTTCTACCCACAAGTAAGTCCTACTGAACTCAATGGGTGTTCTCTCCCAGGTAAACAGGATTAGGATTACAGCCTAGAGTGGGATTAAGATTACAGCCTAAATTAGGATTATACACCAGGCTTTACTTCCAATTAAGCATGCATAATTATGCCACAATCCTATCAACCTCCCAAAGTTATTTAGTCCGTAATGACTGAGGTTATATTTCTAAAATATATTTAGAAATCAATAAAGGTGTTTTCTCAAAGGTACTGAAGGAAGGGCATTTCTCTTAATTTCCAATATTGCAGAGCTTTTATTTCAAATTGTAGGATAGAAAGATCACTATATGTGGCATAAGGAGAAGAAAACCTAAGCATCTGTGCAGTCTGCAAATAAATTTGCCCTTCAATGACCCTCCATCAATTAATAGGGGGAAATAACTAAGCTGCTATTAATGTGTTCACTAATTAATCTCCCTATTAAATTATTTAAAAGTTGATAGCCCTACGATCAACCTTTTTAATAACCATGTACTTGGGAGGGGGACTTGAACTTAGGAACTTATTTAAGTTTGAATTTCCTGCAACTTTGAACTTAACAGTTAAAGCTTGCGTAATACTCCTCTCCTTCGAAGGTAAATTGTAAACGCAGTTTATAACCAAATGGCGGTACATTTGAGATAGTGCTATGTAAGAAAACATAATAGTAACTCTGAATAAAAGGTCTTACTAACATCTAATATACAGTCACTGTTTTTGTTGTTACTGCTGTAGTCAGAGTGTGGGACAGTTTGCTCAACTATTTAAGAAATAGTTAAATAGACCAGTGATCACACATTTATGTCCCAGGGCACTGTAAACTGATCTTGGAAACTTCTGCTACATTTGCCACTTGGAAGTGTCTTCAAATGTTTTCTAGACTAGATGATGAGCTGTGATCCTGGCACACATTCACATGGGTCATAATGAGAAAATCTTGTGGCAACACCACCAAGTCATTAAGTGCTCACTGGAAGGACAGATCCTGAAGCTGAGGCTCCAATACTTTGGCCACCTCATGAGAAGAGAAGACTCCCTGGAAAAGACCCTGATATTGGGAAAGATGGAGGGCACAAGGAGAAGGGGATGACAGAGGACGAGATGGTTGGACAGTGTTCTTGAAGCTACCAGCATGAGTTTGACCAAACTGTGGGAGGCAGTGGAAGACAGGAGTTCCTGCGTGCTCTGGTCCATGGGGTCACGAAGAGTCGGACACGACTAAACAACAACAAAGGAACCCGATTCTGAATTGGAAGCTATATTATAGACAAGCTTTTTGAAATAACTATGATTCTATGATTTAGGCTCCCTCAAAACAGGCAGCACCACTGCCTTCCTTCTCTCTAACACACAAAAGATGCTGGCCGCTACAGTCGTACCTTGGACATTTTGACATTTTGTCTTGGTACTTGGACATTTTGGCTCCCAAACGCCGCAAACATGGAAGCGAGTGTTCCGGTTTGCGAACATTCTTTGGAACCCGAACGTCTGAAGCTTCCTGCAGCCAATAAGAAGCAGCGCTTTGGTTTCCGAACGTTTTGGAAGTTGAATGGACTTCCGGAATGGATTCCGTTAAACTTCTGAGGTTTGACTGTATTACCATTTGCTTGGTGTTGTTGGAAGTGTTGGTTGAGCAGTTGTAGATCAATTATTTTAGCTAGCCATACACATTACACAGCTGCTCAAGTAGACAAGGTTCTCTGGATCGAAGCCTTTATCAAACAAACTCTTTTTTTACCACTTCACCATCAGCATGCAGCGTGGCAAGATGATGACAGAACTTTGTTAGTGCTGGGTTTAATAGCCATGTGGTTTGAGGTTTCTTAAACAAGGACTGTGAATAGAGTAAGTTTTTTTCTTTTATTGATTAGATCAATCTCTGCTGGGACTGAAGCTTTCTCAAGAACTCATCCTACCTCAGACTCACTGACATCTGGCCTCAGGCTGAGCTCAGCCTCTACATGCATGACTTCCTGCCAGAGTAATTAAGTGCGTTTTTCTTGATTAACAAAAAAACAAAACAAGAGGGGAAAATTAATTTGCTTTCTGTTGCAGATCCTGGTGGAAGAGCCTTTCAGAAACTCTTTGGGAAACGATTCCATCATTGCCACGCTAACGAGGCATCGTCAAATTGGGCCACAATATAGATGAATGTAGTGCCAGTCTTCCAAACTGATACAATACAGTGTAGACACACATACATATATATGAATGATACCTTTTATGGATTCATATTCCACTGTTTAAAAACCCCACCATTCAAAGCTACCGTACGAACAGCATATGGAGTAGGATGGGAGTGTGACAGAATGAAGATGTAAGTAGGGAAATTTAGAACATTGAAATACACCTCATAATTATTTCCTCCCAGTCCTTATTATACATTGATATCTTCACACTGAAATTAGCAAGCTGCTAGAAAGAAATGCCATAGGACCCGAGAAAGGGAAACTGATGTTTTTCATTTCACCCAGGGATCTCTAGAATAATTTTAAAGCATCAGGGGTTTCTTTCATGACACACACCTGGAATTGTAAAATATTTGAAAGCAATGTAATATTCTATCAACTGAATCTTAAAATATCCTTACAGGTCATGTCTCTATCTGCCCCTGAGCTTTACTGTGGATTTGACTTCAGCAGCAGAGTACCTGTTGGTCACACACTGAGCAACAGCCAGTGGGTTACAATAGATCCAGGCTCCTTGAGACCTTTTTAAAAAATTGTAGATGCATTTCTATAGTCACCCTGTGCTAAAATTCTCGCTTAGGCCCAGCCACTTTACAAGCACCCCTGACCCTTTTCTAAAACTTTCCAGGAGGGCATTTTCAAATACTTTGTAAATACGCCAGTGTATTGTTTGCATCGAAGCGGCACCTCTCACACACGCCAAGACTCGAATAACTTACACGTGCTGTATGGCATCCTCAAAGAGAACAAGGTTCATTGCTGCATGCAGTTCGTTGTAGTGCTCTAACGCCTCTGTTAAAATTCTGGTCAGCTTCTTCCAATCAGATACTGGAAAGTAACGAGGTTCTCCAACACCATGGGCAAAGTGGCAGTAAATTAGTGGCTTATAGATAAATATGTGCTCATCAACACCCTGGTGGCAACAACACAGAGATACAAACAAGCGTTCATCCTGCACGTTAACCCTTTCGCTATATTGGTTCTCCTAATTTTAACTTGGTATCAAATAGAGGATGCTGAAATTATAGCCAGAGAGGCTGAATTAAAATTTAGGAACAAAGGAAGCTGCCATATGCCATTGGTTCTCCTAAGCTCAGTATTGTCTACCCAGCCTAGAAGTGGCTCTCCAGGGTTCCAAGACTTGGGGACACTCCCAGTTTCTCCAGGAGATGCTGGCGGTCCAACATAGGCAAAGCAAAAGCTCTGCTATAGAGATACGGCCACTCTCAAATCCCTCTGGCAAGACAATGCAAAATACTTGACTTGTAGCCAGAGCCTTTGCACATTTACTCAGAAACATCCCAGTGTGCTCAATAGGACTTGCTTCAAAGTAAATGCACACAGGACTGTAGTCTGAGTCACCAGATACCACAGCCCAAGAGCAGATAAATTTCCATTCTAGAAAACTAAAAGGTCACAATCCAGCTCAGACTGAGAACATGAAAATGAAAACTGGCATTCTTTTCCTTTTCCTGTTTTGTATGAAAATGTGAAACCAGCCTCGTATTGACCTGAAAATGAGCACCAGAGCACAGTTATTGAAGGAAAAAAGGTAAAGGTAAAGGACCCCTGGACAGTTAAGTCCAGTCAAAGGCGACTCAGGGGTTGCAGCGCTCATCTCACTTTCAGGTCAAGGGAGCCGGCGTTTGTCCGCAGACAGCTTTCCAGGTCATGTGACCAGCATGACTAAACTGCTTCTGGCGCAACGGAACACTGTGACAGAAAAAAAGAGCACACAGAAATGCCGTTTACCTTCCCATCACAGTGGTACCTATTTATCTGCTTGCACTGGTGTGCTTTCGAACTGCTAGGTTGGCAGCAGCTGGGACAGAGCAATGGGAGCTCACCCTGTTGCGGGGATATGAATGGATGTCCTTTTGATTGACAAGCCCAAGAGGCTCAGTGGTTTAGACCACAGCGCCACGCGCATCCCTTAAGTTATTGAAGTACCACATGGCAGTACAGAGTCTCCAACAAAGATGTGCTCTCCCAAGCCCACATTCCCAGCATGTTCACAATCCTGTCTCAGTGACATCTACGTTGACTTGTTCATGCCTGGAGAATGGCTAGATGTCCAGGTTCAAGCTGCATGACCACTGGCAACATCAACCCTGCTCCGTGGGAATCACTTGCAGATGACCGCAGTGCCTGGAGACAAGCAGACAGGTCATGTATCCATAGCAGTGGGCGGAGGAGGAATGACCTCTGGGAGGAGCACAGGGGGAAGAAACGCCATAGTGTGTCTGCAGCAGCACAACCCAACGCCTTCATCTGCCCCGGCTGCAACAAAACATGTTGCTCCCATATCGGTCTCTACAGCAACAGCAAAGCGCTGCAAACTTCCAACAGTTTGACTTCACCCTCGAAGGTGCACTCCTCCATTGTCTCTCGAGACAGACGGATGCCAGCAATTTACTTGAAATGCTTACTTCTATTGCACCTCCCTAGAAGTTCAAGGCAGCTTGACAGCAAACATGGTACCTTAGCCTCAAGCAGTTCTCATATATTTTATAGAATCATCATCATCATCATCATCATCATCATCATCATCATTTATTATTTGTACCCCGCACATCTGGCTGAGTCTCCTCAGCCACTCTGGGCGGCTTCCAACAAAGATTAAAAATACATTAAAATGTCACACATTAAAAACTTCCCTGAACAGGGCTGTTTTAGAAATGTTTCAGCAACTTATTGACAGGGATGTAGTGAAAGGGGTGGCTATAAACTTACGTTGTGGGCATGTGACAAGGCATCTGTGTTCTGCGATCAAGTTTTTAGTCCCAGACTCGGGATCCGCTTTTAACGCAAACATGCATGTGTATTCTGGTTATGGCCATGGTGAGCCCCAGTTGTGGATCCCAAATCTTCAACTAAAAACCAATGGTCAGTTGATGCTATACATTTTTAAGCTGTCATGACAGAGTCCTTCATGTGTCACACAATCAAGCATGTGTCACACAATCAGTTCCCTTTCCAATGTATACACTCAGAATCATATTCAGCAGACAGATCACTCTCAACTGCAAAAATCTAGGCTGAAAACACCTGATCGCCATCTTATTGAATGTAACACTGACATAGGCTCACAATTGTGCTATTTTCCTCTGTCTTCATTCCAATAATGACCATTAAGGCAGATGGCTACTGAGGAAATTCACAATCTTCAGCAGAATCAATTAGATCTGTCCAACCTGCTTTTCTAGCTGCAATCAATGGATTTCATTAATGATTATTCCATAGATGAAAAACACGCCTCAGATAGGAATGTTTCATGGTCAAAGTCACACTCAAGACATACCTCAAAATGCCTTTTGGCTGTATCAATAAGCACTTTGTTATAATGTTCAATATCATTTTCCTCCATAAGTTTATCTGAGTAGACTCGGGAAGATTCATGAAACCATAAATGGACCAAGTCAATAGGAGACCGCACACAGTCCGGGGTTGCGAAAAGCATACCCTACAAAACAGTTTGAAGTGTTTATTTGCACATTATCTTTCTTGAGCCTCAGTTTATGACTAATACCTAAATATGCCATTCAATAAGCTGTACTCCTCTGGCACACACAAAAACGTGTGGCTTTGCTATTCACAATATGTGCATATATTTGATAGGCAATTAATGGCTTGCAGCTAAAAGCAACGTGTTGTTTATAATGAGGCACTATGGTTGCCTTGTGAACATCAATTCCTTTTCCTCCCACCCTTACTATCTATAATTTACATTTGAGTGAAAATCATGCTTTTATACTTTGCCTCGAGAACGGCTTCACTCTATTTACAGCATTCCGTTCTCAGACTATGGCTGTGTGCACATTACCTATTTCCTTTGGCTCCAATGTGCCCCCACCGCTGGCTATTAAATATGGGTACACACATCACCCATGATGCAGAGCTATCCCATCGTTTCTTGAGAAGTAATACTGTTTCACGTATTTCCCCTCAAACTGGCTTCAATCCGAAATGAAAACTTAAACCACATCCACTTTGTAGTTAAGCTGAGGTATATACATGTGAGACGGTCACTGCGCATGCGTAAATGACAGCTTCATGAGGACTTGGGGGGTTGCGGGGAGGGGGGAAGATGCATAGCTGGTTGAGACATCCTTGCTCCCCTTTGGTGTGTACAACAGCATGCAAATGTGACTTGAAACCCAGCGAGGGAGAAATGACCTCACTGTTTTTTAAGCTGTTAATGTGTACCAGTGGCGTATCGTGGGTTGCCAGTACCAGGGGCCACATGGAGGGGTGAATGGGAGGGAGGGAGATGGATGGAGTACACATGCGCATTTAACTGCCACATCACCCAGGAGATTGCAGCCACAAAGATAAGAAGAGATGTTCTGTTGTTTGGAGAGTTCACTTCCTGTTACACACGGAGAAGCCGTTTTCAACAGAGCCCAGAGACAGAAGTGTGCAGCTGTATTGAGGCAGCACTGGGTGCTGAAATTTTGTGCCCCCTACCAATTTTGTGCCCGCTCCAACTGCCCCTGTGCCCCCCATGCTATGCCACAGATATGTCCATAGCTGTCAACCTTCCCTTTTTTGCAGGAAATTCCCTTATTCCAGCACCGTTTCTGGCTGCTTCCTGCTGCTATCCTGGATTGTTAGATATCCCGTAGACTGTCCCCGGGACAGGTGAGGTTGCTGATCCCTTATTTTCAAATCTGAAACTTGACAGCTATGGATATGTCTATAGCCTTATTTTCCAACCCCCAACCCCACCCCAGACTAAAACTTTTCTAAGGCTAGAATTCCATGCAAATAAATATTATTTATGAACTTAGATCCATCACTGATCCTGCTTTTTACTGCGCAGACCAGCCATTTCCTCCTGTAAGACTACTGCAGGGCTGCCTCGCTCACCAGGCAATGCGAGGCAGTCGCCTCAGGCGGCAGATCTGGGTCCAAGGAGTGTGCTGCTCACTGCCTCTGCCTCCTATGTGGCTGTGCCTCCTCCACCTTACGTGCGCCACGTCACTTCTGTGCCCCACTGCTGCCTACTCCCCATAGCAGCAGGGCAGACCATGCACACAGCAGAGGAAGGGGCAAGGGGCATTTATAGAGGCAGCAGTAGCTGGGGGGGGGGGGCAGGGCAGCAGAGGGGCACGTCCAAGGAGGCGGAGGCAGGGAACAGTCGTGGGTTTTTGCCCCAAGTGGCAAAACGTCCTAGGCTGGCTGTGGTCCACTGTATGCGGGTTATATAACAACTCCGATCATGGTTATGAAGCAATGGGAGTTCTTAAATGATTATTTACAAAACCAGGGCTCGACTATAAAAATCTGGTTGTGTTTAGAATAATCTTGTGCGTAATATAAAAAACACAAAGTGAGACATTAAGGAAATCCAAAGGGAAAATATGAAGAACAGAGGATTTGACGAACGGATTATTAAAAACGCGCGAGGCAAACGGTGGAAGTCTTTTTAAAAACAACAACACTTTTTAAGGTGGATAAGGACAAGATAAAATTATACAATTGAATATAAATATAGATGGGAAACGGCTATGTATAGTGAATACTTATTTACTTTTAAAAATTTTCACCCATGATCCTTTTCTTTTACTTCTTTATTTTTTCTTTGTTCTTTTTTTCTTTTTTCTGATATCTTATCTTTCATTTCACTCCTTTATTGTGAATAGCATTTTACAGAGGTATAAATAACTGTAAATATGAAAAGAGGCAAAGTATTCTCTAATTTTTTTCCTTGGTTATATGTATTTTCTTTTCTTGTAAATATGTATGTTTTCTAATTTGTACTTAATAAAAATTATTTTGTTAAAAAATCAAAACAAAACTCCGACCAACTGGAAACAAAGAAAGGAGTGAACTGCATTACCTGGAATATGCGTGTCAAATCTCTAAGATTAAAAATATAATGAAATCGGATGGCCGTGGGTAGAAAATTCTGCGTCATCTTCTGGTGCAGTGAAATGGCAGCTTGGACAAGTGTGCCGACAGACTTCACTATGCTGTAACAGAATCCCCCTTGCTGGAAATGCATGTTCATTATCTTCCCGTAGATAGCTGCTAAAGCATCTGCTCCAGGGAAGTGGACAGCAAACACAGAGAAATGTCTCTGAAAGAGAAGGGGGGAAAGGGAGACGGGGAAGAAGCAAACGAGAGAGTATATTATAGCCACTATTTGATTTGCATATTTGAAATCTTGAAGGCAACTTTCAAAGGGAGCTGAGAAGTTTTTTGGGTGTGGGGAAACACACACACACACACACACATATATATATACACACATATATACATATATATATACACACACATAGACACACACACCGTATTTTTCGCCCTATAGGACGCACTTTCCCCCCTCCAAAAATGAAGGGGAAATGTGTGTGCGTCCTATGGGGCAAATGCAGGCTTTCGCTGAAGCCCGGAGAGCAAGAGGGGCTGGTGCTTCAGGAAGCTATCCGCAAGCCTTGGGAGCCTGCGGGAGTTCCCGCCGGGCTCCCAAGGCTTGCGGACAGCAGCCGGCAGCCTGAAATCCGGGGAGCGCAGCGGAGAGCGCCCCGGGCTTCGGGCAGATATCCGCAAGCCTGGGGAGACTGGCAGGAGTTCCCACTGGGCTCCCAAGGCTTGCGGATAGCAGCCTGTTCTACCCCAGCCCCACGCCTGGGGAAAAAATAATTCCCCCCCTTTATTTCCCCCCCAAAAAACTAGGTGCGCCCTCTGGGCCGGTGCGCCCTATAGGGCGAAAAATACGGTATATATAGTTCTACACATCAGAAGAGCCCTCCTGGACCAGACCCAAAGTTCAGCATTCTGCTTCCAAAAAGTGTTCAACAAGATGCCTCCAAGAAGCCAATGGAAAAGGATGAAGCCCAACCCAGTCTCCCATCCTCGACTGCCTAGTGTCAGGCTTCAGGGAACTGGCTTCCTCCCCACTTTGGCAGTAGATAAGCAGAACAAAGGAAAAGGAGTCTTCTAACCAGTTAGAAACTTTAATGATCACAGCGAGAGAATCCATTTCCTAGGAATGAAGGTGCTCCCACAATTAAGGGTTCCACCCACTTACTCCCTAGTCACACACGTCATTACTGCGTCTTGTAACCCGAGCTTGTAACCACTGTGCTTTCTTTGCTGCCACCTTATCTGCTCTTCTTGACCTTGGGCTGAGCAAAGGAATGCTTTCCAGAGACAGTGAATCTGTTAACCCTCTCCCTCCCAGTGATTCTTCTCCTAACTGTTCCCCATCCAGTATTTCCCAGCTTCTGCCTTCTGAACTATGTCCCTCTGCAAACCACTATTCCAAATCTATACTGTCCTCCTGCTCCTGGGAAGATTCAGGATCCTGATCAGGAGCAGGGGGAAGGGGTGGCTCCCACCATTCCTCCTCAGTGCAGCCCTCCTCATCACGGTCCCTGACACCTAGTGTTATGTACTGAGTTGAATAGGATCCAAATGCAGCAGTCTGATTGGTCCTAGAACAATAGGATTCAGAATGCAGCAGTCTGACTGGTTCTAGAACAATGCAGCAGTATGATTGGTCCGCAGGAGCCACCCAATCCAGCTCCAGGTGGAAGTGAATCCGCAACCTGATTGGCCTACAGGAGAATCCAGGAATTAGCCAATCACGTGTGGCCCATTTTGTAAATAATGTATATAAAGCAGATATTTTGGGGGAACTTTCATTCCTCACTACCATGAGCTGAATAAAGAGCATGAAATCCACTCTCGACTCCAAGTATATTTCACCTAGTGATCCTCTTGTGCTTTTAATTTTGTTTCATTCGTGCTGGTTTTCACTTCATCACAAAATACTTCACCTGGGTTACTCAAGTCAGGCATCCATTCATATTCAGAGGTTACTTTTGCAGATTAGGAAGCTATTTCCAATGAGTGCTTATGTGTGAATGGACCTAGTTGTGCTCATCCCTGATCATGTTATTTAGCTCTGTATCTAGTCCAACGATTCACGTATCATTATTTATTAGTATTATGACAAGAAAGCAGAGAAAAAGCCATACTTGAGTATTTTTAACACACATAAACCCCCAAAAACTCTATCTCCAGAGGTGTAAACACTAGTGCACACAATAAAGTTAATGATTTTCTCTTTTGCTGAAATTAAAATCACTTTAATATTATTCTGGGGAAGAAGAGGGAGGAATAGGCTGCTAACATTTGGCACTTATGGCAACCTACCTGAAGACGCTGATTTACTGAAAAACTTCCAGCCGTGGGATTCATGCACGTGACATACTGACAATTGTGAATTTCTTTCAAAATCAGTTTCTGTCTGTCATACCTATGTAGTTACAAAATAACAAAGAGATAATAAAACTCAATTGTATATTCACAGTTTGAGATCCCTATTGACAGATCTTCACACTGAAGGCTGCAGGAAGAAAGTCTGATTATGTAGCCCTCTGTTAAAAGATCTGAAAACCTTTCTTTTGTCCCTGCTCTCTTAACACAAGATTCCTATAATTCTCAGTCTCTTAAGCAACTCTGAAGACTGACAGGACCTAAATTTGGCCTTCTCTCATCAAATTATGACAGTAGTGTTCAAGTATCTCCTGTATGGAGGCGAGAATTTCCAATGTTGGCATCCCTTTAACAAGGCTATTGAGATGCCGTAACCAATTTCGACAAGTGCAGCAGATGCAGTTCTGCGCTTGGAAAGGGGCTGAAGCAGACATGGATGTGGTTCAGGGTTACTGTGAACTCATTCACCCAGTCAAAACCAGGTAACAGGTAATGAGGAAGATAAGCGTCTGCCCGAGACCTTGCAGATCCCACGTTAATCAGGGTAGACAATACAGTGGTACCTCTGGTTACGTACTTAATTCGTTCCGGAGGTTCACTTCTGGCGAACCAGAGTAGCGCACGGAAACGCTGCCTACCTTCCCGCCGGAGCAGTACCTATTTATCTACTTGCACTTTGACGTGCTTTTGAACTGCTAGGTTGGCAGGAGCACGGACCGAGCAACGGGAGCTCACCCTGTTGCGGGGATTCGAACCGCCAACCTTCTGATCGACAAGCCCTAGGCTCTGTGGTTTAGACCACAGCACCCCCCCCCACGTTCCTTTTCTAGCTGTACTTCTTGGCAATACCTACTAAGGTAAGCAGAAACTGCATCCCCAAAATTTTGCAGTCATTTTGTCATGCTCTTCCATTGATGGTTGGCTGCCCATATATAGGGCATCTACCAGTGCAAATATTGAAGATTTCCCCAGCAACAGATAAGCAAAATAAAGGTTCCTACTCATGAATATGTGCCATGCTATTTTCTTTACTCATCAGTTCATAGTCATACTAGTCAAGCTAGAAATCATTTAATATTTCCAAATATGCATAAATGTATAACTTTAAACTTTTTTTAAAAAAAAAGTTTACCAATGACTATAGTCGAGGTGCTGTCTAATTAAAGTATGAGGCTGGACAGTCCCATAGGCATCCACCTCAGGCATATTAAGATCATCAATGAAGTAAATTAATTTTCTCATGCCTGGAGGAGCATAATTTCTGCCAGCTTTCTTTTCCAAGGACCTTTCAAGAACACCTGCGAAGAGAACAGAAGTTGCATGAGAACAATAGTTGAAGCGCAGCTGTAGGAAAAGGCAAAGAGTTCAAATACCTAGCGTGCTCAAACAGATCATTATCGTCATATATAGAGCTTATTCATGTACGCTTTCACATGTCGAAGGCTCAGAGGGTCTAAAAACCCTTAAGTACGTGAATGAAATTTATTCTGAGCTGCCAGTCAGAAACGACAGACTTTGTGGCTGAGGCCCTATATCAGGAGTAGCCAATGTGGTGCCTTCCAGCAGTGGTGGACTCGGTGAGGCTCAAATTTCAGTGGCTCCCCCTGCCTCTTGAGCTCACAATTGTTGAGGCACCGCCTGTGGCGCTGATGCCCAGTGTGGCCGAACCAGTCATGCTACCCTGAAATAGTCTCTCCTTTTAGAGAGTGGTGTTTTCCCAACTCCCATCAGCCTCAACCAGCATAGCCAAAGACAAGAGGTGATGGGGGTTGTAGTAAAACAACAGCAGGCAGACACTACGTGCACAAAATAGACCGTGTTGATGCATCTAGGTCTAAATAAATAAATAAATAAATAAATAAATAATAAGAAAGACCTGGAACTGGAAGCACTAAACCACACAGGGGATCCATGACTGATCCTCCAGGATTTGTTTATTTTTTTTGCTTTTTCTGACAAATGGTGTGCTGTAATCTTAGTACCGCCAGGACCACATAACGCCAGTCCTGAAAGACCTACATTGGCTCCCAGTACGATTCTGAGCACAGTTTGAAGTGCTGGTGCTGAACTTTAAAGCCCTAAATGGCCTTGGCCCAGTATACCTCAAGAAGCGTCCCCACTGTTCAGCCTGGACACTAAGGTCCAGCCCCGAGGGCCTTCTGGTGATTCCCTCACTGCGAGATGTGAGGTTACAGGGAACCAGGCAGAGGGCCTTCTCGGTAGTGGCGCCCGCCCTGTGGAACGCCCTCCCTTCAGAAGTCAAGGAAATAAACAACTATCTGACTTTTAGAAGACATCTGAAGGCAGCCCTGTTTAGGGAAGTTTTTAATGTGTGATGTTTTATCACATTTTTTATATTCTCTTGGGAGCCGCCCAGAGTTGCTGTGGAAACCCAGCCAGATAGGCAGGGTATAAATAATAAATTACTACTACTACTACTACTTAATTCCCAGGTCTGCGGTGAAATGACATGGTTTTTCAATTTTGAAGTTGTGCTGCTGTAAAGACAGAATATTAAAGGAGGAGGTAAAATGATGGTAGTTACATACGCTGAAGCATAGCAGATGTTGTGTAATAATTGAAGGGGACTTTAGCCACCATATAATCTTCTGAGAGCTTGCTAAACTTGTCCGACATGAGAATGGTTTTTCCAACTCCAGCATTTCCCACAAGCATAATTGGCTGACCCTTCTCCAAAAGCAAATCCACAAAATATCTCAAGCGAATGGTCTCGGATGTATGAATCAAGACTGTCTGTTCCCTCAGACAAGGCAAAGAGGTATATGCATTTTAGAGACAAGGGGGAAAGATATATGTTATGCAGTTAAGAGTGCTCTTTCACAATGTAAATCAATGTAATTGTTTTTATACTTCAATTTAGGTGACAGAAAAGTGAATTTATACATTAAGATTAAACAAGTGGAAATATATAACAGTTACTCAGACTTTATACTTGTCATAATCTTAATTTTGTAATAACAATGAATGATTTTTGACACTGCAAAGATCAGAAGCTAAATAGCTGTTTTAGCAAGATTACATTATATAGCATTTGTAACTCAATGTGGTGGAATACTGCATTTTGCTGTCACTTAAAATACAGTGAAATGTAATATGAGAATTATTGCAATGTCTATATTCACATTTTCAAATATAAATGACATGCTATAAACATAAGTCATAGCGCTACCATATGATTATGCTGAAATAATATAACATGGACATAAATGAAGAGAAATGATGTTGAATTGCTTTTGCCAATAAGTTGGACCAAAAATTCTACCCAAGGAGATCAGAATTAAAATTGGGAAACTGGGTAAATATGGCAGCAATAATTTTATTCACAAAAAGGCCCAATTTCTTTTGAAAATGTAACTGCAGATATACTTTAATATTTATCACCCCAGGCAGTTCATTCACACTGCAGAAAATAGGCATATCAATGGCAGAAATGAAGTATGAAGTCAGCTTGTATAGGAGATAATGTGAGAATCTGGTGAGGTGGTGAGAGGGTGGGAGGAAGATCGCTCTCTCTACAAGGTTCCAAATGAAAAATAAAGTATAGGTCCATAATGGATTGTCATTTTTACAAGCCCACAAAGAACACGAGGAGGCAGATAGAAAAATGTGGATTCTTGAAGTGAAATATGCCTACTGCATATTGAATCAATCGCTAAGCTTCAAGAGTTTTTCAGCGGCTGTCTCTGGTGTGTATGACGTGTGAATACACTCGTTCTGGTGTTGCGAAGGGAAACGCTTGCACTATAGTGAAGAAAGTCTAATAACAATCAGAGCAAGGCTATAATTAATTGTGATTCTGGGTGCAGTTTCTACTTTAGTGATTAATTGATACTGTGTAGTCTCTTGGGTAAGTTAATTAACTTATCTGTGCTTAGTTTAGCCAACTGGAAAATGGACATATTATTACTTAATTGTATCACAGAAATGTTGTGTGGTTTGATTAAGGTTAGAGCTTTGAAACACTCAGGCACAAGCTCTACTTAGGAGCGAACTATTTTGTTGTGACACGAGTGTGGTCGTCGGATAGGGTTGCAACTCATTTCAACTACTTATTCTTCGTTTATTTCTAGTTATTTCTATGCCGCTTTTAGGGCAAAAGAGTTACGAGGTGGTTTACATATAGAAATAAAAATGGAGGGCAGGGGACTTAGAACCCATCTCACTACAGTAACAAACAAATTGGCAGTTTAAAAATGTTGTGGGTTATAGCACAGCACTCATAGAATCAACGTTAAACCAATTAAAAGGAAATCAGAAGCAGTTTAAGCAATTAAATAATATTTACAAAACAGTCCAGTATCTTGGCTAAAAGCAGATCTAAACAAATTGATTCTCAAGGCCCATTTAAAAGCATTGAACCAAAAAAGATGGAACCAAATGTTCCTACTGGCTGAGAGTAGGGATGAAAGGATTTCTCCATTTATGTTGGTTCTCTCAGTTGCTCTTTGTGTGTGTATCTATGGGTTTTCAGAAGCGTATAATAAAAAGTCAACAATAACAAATAAGTAACACAGATTTCTCGTTTTTTTTAGTTGAATTAAGTACATAAAGGAGGTTACAGAGACAGTGGGTAGGTTAACAAATACTAAGCATGCTATTCCAAGGAGTCTCTTCAAAAACCAGCATATGGAGCAGATAGCTTTAAAACACTGGAAGAGGAGTTGCTGTAGGGTTGCCATATTTCAAGTGAAAATTCGGACACAAAAGTTGTTGAAAAAATAGTAATAATTCCCGTATTATTTGGGAATTTCTGGATGTATGGCCACCCTAAATTAAGCAAAGGAAACCAAACCATTGCAAATGTATCAGATCTGAGTTTGACTTTGACTTCAATTATGAGTCACTTCTCCACCAGAGCTAGGACCTTGCGTGGGCAGCCAATGCAGCTTCCATTAAAAGGGGAGTTGTATGAGATTGAAGGGACGTGGGTGGCACTGTGGGTTAAACCACAGAGCCTACGACTTGCCAACCAGAAGGTTGGAGGTTCGAATCCCCACGACGGGGTGAGCTCCCGTTGCTCGGTCCCTGCTCCTGCCAACCTAGCAGTTCGAAAGCACGTCAAAGTGCAAGTAGATAAATAGGTACCTCTCCGGTGGGAAGGTAGACAGCGTTTCCGTGCGTTGCTCTGGTTTGCCAGAAGCGGCTTAGTCATGCTGGCCACATGACCCAGAAGCTGTACGCCAGCTCCCTCGGCCAGTAAAGCAAGATGAGCGCCGCAACCCCAGAGTTGGCCATGACTGGACCTAATGGTTAGGGGTCCCTTTACCTTTACCTATGAGATTGAAACAGAACCCAGGCCAGTAATCTGGCTGCTGCATTTTGGCCTGAGTCATCTTCAAGGGCAGTCCCACATAGAGTGCATTGCAGTAATCCAATCAGGAATGTACCAGAGCATGGAGTACAGTGGCCGAGTCATCTCTGTCCAAAAGGGTCTGTGGCTGAACCAAAAAGCCAGAACTGAAAAAAAGGCATTCCTAGCCACAGACCCACCTGAGCTTCCAGTGACAGAGCACCCTCCAAACTGTCAGCCTTTTCTGCTAAGGGAGTGCAACCCCATTCAGGGCGGGCCACCTCCCCAGCTCCCAGATAGGAGAACTTAGGACACAAAACACTCCTGTCTTTTCGGGATTCAGTATCAGCTTATCGGCTCTCATGTTATTAGCGAAAACAACATGAAAATGCAAGCTATCAGGCAGAAATTGCATACAAAAATTGGTATATTAGGAAAAATTCACACTGAAATGCTGGTACGTTTTCAGGAGGGCATTTTTTAAGAAATTGCAAGCCGAGGTGGAAATGAGAAGAACTGAAGATTGGAAAAGTGAGAAATGGAGAGAAACGAAAACAGAGAGTTTGTGTGTTTGTGTACAGGGTGTGTAGATCTGAGAGAAGACAAGAGACATCATGAAAGCCCATCTTGTTGTTGTTTAGTCGTTTAGTCGTGTCCGACTCTTTTGTGACCCCATGGACCAGAGCAAGCCAGGCACTCCTGTCTTCCACTGCCTCCTGCAGTTTGGTCAAACTCATGCTGGTAGCTTCGAGAACACTGTCCAACCATCTCGTCCTCTGTCGTCCCCTTCTCCTTGTGCCCTCCATCTTTCCCAACATCAGGGTCTTTTCCAGGCAGTCTTCTCTTCTCATGAGGTGGCCAAAGTATTGGAGCCTCAGCTTCAGGATCTGTCCTTCCAGTGAGCACTCAGGGCTGATTTCCTTCAGAATGGAGAGGTTTGATCGTCTTGCAGTCCATGGGACTCTCAAGAGTCTCCTCCAGCACCATAATTCAAAAGCATCAATTCTTCAGCGATCAGCCTTCTTCATGGTCCAGCTCTCACTTCCATACATCGCTACTGGGAAAACCATAGCTTTAACTATATTTCTCCCTTATTTTCCCCAGCCTCAAAATGCCTTCCATCCATTTGCCCACACTACAACTGTGGGGCCAAAGTGAGTCTTTTGCACACTTCCTGTCTTCTCTCCTTGCACTAAGGCAGTCCCTCTTTCATCTCATGCTCCCTGGCTCTTTTCCTTCCTGCACCAAACGCTCCATAGGAGAAGAAGACACGACGTAGCAACAAGTTGAATGATGTTGCTCTAAGTAAGCCCCACAGCACTGCCTTTTCCCCCAACCGAGTAGTAAAAGTCTAGCAATCAAAATTTGAAAGGCAGCTAACTCCAAGGGGGGAAAGGCTAAGAAAAAGCAAGTGGAGCAGTGCATTTAAAAGATCTATTGATATCGCTGCATCTCCATTGTTCGAAGTGAAACTTCCCTGGCAGCAGTCCACAAGGTCTTTCCCTTCCTTGTGACTCTTCATCGGCCTTTTGCTCAGCAAAAACTAGGCACTACGTGCACCATGCAGGCTGCAACTGCCGCTGGGTTCTTCAAAGCTCTTGCCACCCATAAATCCAAGACTAGAAGCTCAGATTGCAATACCCTTGACGTGGTAGGATAGAGATTTCAGAACCTAAGCTTGAGGGAGTCAGCAACTAGTCACAGTCTTGAACCCCACACCACCCCAAATGCAATGATTGGTGTGATGTCGACGTCATATTGGCCAGTGCATTCTGAGGATCTAAGATGGCACCATCCACTGCCAATCGTTCTTGAACTGAGGCGGAACGTGACTATTATTTTAAATTATGACCTGCCGTGTGTGTAAGTGACTGGGGCTAACAGTGGCAGAGCTGGATGGAGGCCCTGCTTCACGTCTCTTTGGCTTGGCACTACAACAGCCAACACCCTCAACTCACTTGCGCACACTCTATCTATGCCTGACCAATCCTGAGACACCTGGCAGTGGGTAGGGCTTTAAAATATGAGATGAGCTCCTTTTCGGCTCCAGGCCATTGATACCATGTGAACGACATCTTAAATCCCCCCAAATACAATGCCCAAGACCACATCAGATTGGGTACTGAATTTTGAGGGCCTAAAATGGCAGTTGTCTGCCACAGGGTTGCCAACTTGAATAAAATATTGGGGGAGGGGCAGGTATTCCCAACCCCACCTAATCAATCACAAAACGTTGTCCACTAGAATGGCAATTTCCATCCACTTTGGGGGGGGGCAGCCTTGGCCCCTAGGAGTTGGCAAAGCAGGTGCATTTACCCCTTCCTTCTTAAGAAGGCATCTTGTTCTTGTTGCTTTAAATATGAAGATGTAAAAATGTAAACAATCTACCTTTGCTCTATACAGTGAAGCAGATTATTAATCAATAGAAATAAAGAAACAAGCCTGTGACACCATACCCACTTTCCCAGGAGCAAGCCCCACTGAAAATAGGATTTAGCTCTAAGCTACAACAGCAGCTAGAATACTCATTGCGAAGTACTGGAAGACGCAAGATTTACCCACACTGGAAGAATGGCAGATGAAGGTGATAGACTACATGGGCTTGGCAGAAATGACGAGCAGAATCCGAAACCAGGGAAGAGAAGCAGCGCAAGAAGAATGGAAAAAGTTCAAGGACTATTTAAAGAAATATTACAAAATTAATGAAAGTTAGAATGATGTTGGACTGGAAAGTAAATGGTTACTATCAGTAATGGTTAAGACAAGGAGAATAAGGAAGATTAGTTTAAATTTTAATTAAAATAAGGGAAGATTTGCTGAGTAATTGATAAGAACTTGGAATACAGAAAAGGGAGGCATGAGGAAGTCGGGGAAGAAAGGTATAAGAAACTAAGATATGAAATGGTACATGTTTTTTGTTCTGTTTTTGTTTTTTGTTTGTTTATGTATTTGTTATATGTTTGTGTTGTTATAAAAATCTGTAATAAAAAATCATTATAAAAAAAAAAGGATTTAGCTCTAAGCAACGATCTATAGGATTGTGCTGTAAATAAATAAATATTTGTGTCTGCCTTTGTAAGAAAAGGAAGAGCATTAATATTCATAACATCTAGAATCCAGTTCCCAATTTGCCATAAAATTCTAATGACTCCTAGAAAAGCAACCGAAAGCAAGAGTGAAATGGCCAACCCACCGCCAGCAAGATAATGATAATCAGACATTTGCAAGTCAGCCACCAAACAACACACTCCAAGTTCCCCAGAATGTTCAATATTGCAATGAAAAGCTCCAATTGTAGTTCAAATAAGTCTTCACTATGAGTGCATTGGATCATTTACCTTAACAATGTGAACGTGCTCTCATTATCATGTTCAACTTGATTAGTGTATAGTCTAACATTTAAAAGTGCACTTCAGATGGAAGAATGTATGAATGCATGATTGGTTTCTAATAAATTGAGCAACCTCCTAATGAACTGTGAGGGATCTAGAAGGAACCCGTGGATAGACACAGAGAAAAGGATGCTTCCCCCTCACCCCCCAACACGCAGAGCCCACCATGTGCTATATCCTTTATTTTTCAACATATCACTAAGCTGATCAAGGGATATGTTGAGAATTTGGAAAACTATATGCCTAAGAAAGATGAGTATCACAGGGCTGGCTGATTTGCTGAAAGTAATAATGAGGCTGCACAGGTGACACTTATCACTGAAGAAAAACTATCTAGGTCTCCTTTGCCTATATTGCTTTACACTGAATAGAATTACTTCACCGGGGGGATAACAGTAGTAAAAAATATTCAAATGCAGAGAAAAGGGAATGAATTTGTGAGTTCAAATTCCAAGTGCGTAGACCAGGCTTTCCCAAACTTGGTCTCCAGCTGTCTCTGAACTACAACTCCCATCATCCCGAGCTAGCAGGACCAATGGTCAGAGAAGATGGGAATTGTAGTCCAAAAATAGCTGGAGACCCGTTTGGGAAACCTGGTGGTAGACTGTTGACAGTCAAAAAGCAATACAGATTTTTGTGGCAAACAGCTTTATATGGGCATAATATTTTGGCTGAGCATTAGAAGACACTTTTTGACAGTGCCTATAGTTCAACAACAGAACCAATTATTACCTTGAATTGGTGGAGGTTTTCCAGTAGACTGGACAACCATCTATTGAGGATTGTTTTCGTTATGTACTGAAGTTCTCACCCTGGGCCAGCAGGGGAATACTGTAGATAGTTATGCAAATGAAGGATCGAAAGTGACATTCAGTGATTGGATAGTTTGTATGCAAATGAAGGATCGAAAGTGATGTTCAGTGATTGGATAGTTGTATGCAAATGAAGGATCGAAAGTGACGTTCAGTGATTGCATAGTTTTAGAAAGTTGCTACAGTTACGTTGTTCTGGAGCTCTATATAAGCAGGCTGACTGAGCTCTTCAGTCCAGTTCAGTTCTGGCCTTTGAATAAACAAGAGCTGTTTGAAGAATCGCTGTGTCGTCTGATATGTTTGCCCACAACTTAACAGTTTTAGCTTTAAATTTCATGCACCAAGCAGGAGTTTGGAATGTGGCCTATAAGCTCCTCTCCAACTCTATGACTCCTGCTTTTCTATATAATTAGTGGCTTGTATATATGGTCAGAATGGATGCTTACCGTACCTCCTCGGTGAGCGGTGGTTTCAGTCTATGTTGGGGTAGTTGCTGCAGCCTACCTTGACCAGGGCTGGCATTCATTTAATTACCAATGTAATATCCTAACTGCAAGGCAATGGCTGGTGAAGCCACGACCATAGAATATGATGAGGCATTTAGGGAAAAGGCTGCGGAAATATCCACCTCCAGGTGGGATGTGAAAGAACCTGATGCTTGGATGTTATGGGTCACCCCCCAGGTGAAGAAGAAGGCTGACCCCACAAAAATGCAAAAGCCCACACAAAAGGTGGCCCGCGGGGTTTGCTGGGAGCCTGTAACAATGGAGCCAGTAACAGGGAGAAATGCTGCTACTCTCGCGAGTGCGAGCGTTGTTCTGGCTCCCACTCCTTTGTGAGGTGCTTTCGGGCCAAACCTTTCTTTCGGAACTCCAGAAATTACAAGTCTGGCAGCTCCAGGAAGGATGCCGGAACCAATAGTGGTTCTGTTGGTGACCAAGCCGCAAAAAGTACAGATGGAAAGTAATCCATTGTATTCCCTAGCCCCTATGCCTGTCTCCCTACCAGCCACGCTCCCCCTTCTTGGCTTGTATCCTGATAGAGAGGCCGCAGAATATCTGGTAAAAAGGGTGTAGCGAGGGCTTCCGTATACCAGTTGCAGGTGTCCTCACACCCACTAACCCACCTAATAAAAAATCTGTCAGGGAAATCCCGGAGGTGGCATGGTGTAAGATCCTAACAGATTTTATTTTTTTTTAGGCAGAATAGCGGGCCCATTCTCTCATGTTCCATTCGATAACTGCCAACCTTCCGATCAGCAAGACCACAGCACCACTTTTACCTATTTCAATGTAGAGCAGCACCCATGCATACTCTCTCTGCATAGCTGTCAACCGTCCCTTATTTGGTGGGAAAGTCCCTTATCCCAGCGCCGTGTCCCACTTCTGTCCCGGATTGATGATGTCCCATAAATTTCCTGGGTTTCAAAGGAAGAAGCTCCTCTCCCTCTCTCCCTGCCAGCCAGGGAGGAGGGAGGCTCCAACTGTGTTGCTTGGCTGCGTTGCTCACCCAATAAGGAGTCTAAGAATGACTGGGGGGTGGAGCTTGCATGCCTTGTGCCGATCAAATCGGCTGCGGTGCCTGGGGACTCGCCTTTGCTCAGCGCTTCCCAGCGGAGAGGTGACGGTGGTTTTCCTTGCTGCATCCCCTTTGCCGGGTTGCTGCACTGTGGGAAGCACTGCTTGAGGCTTTGTTTGGCTGCTGGCTGGGCTTTCTGCCTTTGTTTCGGAGGGGCTCAGAAGTTGAACATACCTGTGCCCCTTGGAAAATTCCTTATTTTGGCTGCTGATCCCTTATTTTCGAGGCTGCTGGTCCTTTATTTTCAAATCTGTAAGTTGACAGCTATGTCTCTCTGTTCCCATTTGCGTTTTGAGGTGGTGCAGTCAAAGAATAGATATGCTACAGGTTATTTCTGAACGTACAGACAAGCTCTTAACAAAGGCAGAGCAAACAGAAAGCTGGCAACGGTAAAACTATCGCAATTTGCGAACTTTACACAACGCTTTCACTTTTATGTTGCCACACACAAGGGTTTCCCATCGTTGTATTGTGAGGGCTGGACCAAGGAAGGGCAGTGGTGAGAAGCTGGGAACGGAGACATGGGATTGAAAGGTAACCAGGAGCCAAGCAACCAGGAAGAGCAATACAATTGCTTACGGCTTCTTTCCATTGGGAGTTGGTGGCGCCTCATTCCTGAGGGCATTCACTAACTGGATAGGAGAATTCACTAACTGACCTATTTACCCTGGCTTTTGACACCTGAGATGTATATTTTTAAGACTCACCCTATCTTTGTGACTGCAAATTGTTTTAGACTGCTTTTTAACATGTTTTTAATTGCAGCAATCCACCATGGGGTTTGGGAAGGCTGGGTAATAAATTAAAATGTAACAACAACAACACTGCAGAAAATGAGGGGTGTGTGTGTGTGTGTGTGTGTGTGTGTGTGTGTGTGTGCTTCATGGCTTCACCTCATCTATCGATGAGCCAACCATTCTTGGAAAACTCCCCTGAAACCTTCCTCTGCTCCTTTCTTGAAGATAAAAATATTTAGAACTAGAATTCTTGCACAGGTGATGAGTTTTACTGAAGAGAGGGTATGAGGTTAACGCTGTTTACTTTCTTCCTATTGCTCAGACATCTTTTTATATATGCACTTCTGAAGAAGTTATGAAGAATATTAAAGTTTGTAACTACACAATCAACTTAGATTGGTTTTATACTAAGTTAAGGTGCTTAGCTTTCCCCATAGAGTTCTGGGAAATGTAGTTCAATTAGGAGACTCCTGTATTAGAGGTTTTTTCACCACCACCCCAGCTATAATTCCCAAGTAGAGATGGGAAACCTTTTCTGGCTAGCAGGCCAGATCCTTATCTCCCCACCGCTGGAAGGCCAAACGACAGGCAGATAGGCTGCCCACTTGTCAGTCACCTGACACGGGATCTATAGTATAAATATGCCTCTTTCACCACTCCTTGGCCCCAATACAGTGTTAGAAAGTTATGCTTAGGTCCCACTGAAATCAATAGGATAAATATGTTGCAGCTAACTAGAGCTTATAAATGTCAAAGGGTACTAAGTGGAACCAACTTTCTTTTGATTGGCGGCCTTGTCTATATTTACTGAATCCATAAAAAAGCAACTTTAAACCAAGACAAGCCTCCCCTCTTTTCTAAGTTCTCAATTTTTAAAAATAGTTCCCCTTTCTTAATGGGCCACAATAAAGCATCACCATATTTTGCAAAATAATGAAATGCTATTTTAATGTTTCATATATTTCCACTGCCTCCTTTTTGGAGCCAATTACAAAACCACTCCATTTAGGAACAACGGAAGCTATTATTTTGTCTACTTTTTTTTCAGAATCATCCGTACGATAGGACGTTTCCTGCCACAGTTATTCACAGCTTTCAAATGTTTGGAGAACAGAACACACCTTGGGAAGGTGGCAAAACATAGCCACCACAATTTCCTAGACTCCAGTCAGTTCCATCCTACCCTTCCTTTTCTTTTCCCCCCTCTTCAGTGAGCTTTGCATAAAGCTAACCCAAACCCACACGAATTTCTATAATATCCAAGAGGGGCAGGGGGGGGGGGAGAAGAATGACAATGAATAATGTGTTGTAAGTGGAAAATGCCTTGAAGAAACCTAAATTGTAACAGGGAAAAAAATGACATTTTAGATTTTAAATGTTACACAGTTTTTATAAAGCTTCAGTCAATTTATTTTATTTATTCTAATGAAGAGCATTACAACTGCTTTACTGCACTGAAGCAAGCATCGATCACACCATTAATCACACCTTGTGAATAGTCACAAATCAAGTCCTAACAGCAAGCACTGAATCAGGAGCAATGAAGCATAAACTCCTTCACAATTTATGATCTCTCCAATTGCATCTTTTCAACCATTAAATTGCAAGATACCATAAATTTTTATCTTCTTCACTTCAGTCACATTATTGATTCTGCCTTGTGAAATATAGAATAGCTGTAAATCTAGGCGATTGAATTAAATTTAAAGTCCTGACTTCAGAAAAGAAACCCAACACACTGCCATGGCCGTTAATTTGCACAGAGGAACAAATGATAGAAACATTAAAATTTAAATGGACAACAGGGATTCCCAAGAACCATCGTTCTGTCAATCCCAGGCCACGTCAACCTTGAGCGTTTTTCTTTGAGCCAAATTATAAAAATGCATGGCAACTAATTCAGATAAGAAGAGACTCTGGGTAGGAGGGAGGCTTGGCCACTGGCTGTCTTCACTAGGAGCAAAACCCCACCACAACCACCAGGATGCAAATTCTGTCCTTGCCTAATACCCCTAATTTCAATCAGTTGGCAGCTGTTTAGGAGAAAGAGGTTTTCTGTAATGTGTAGGGAGGCTGTGACCTTTCAGCTGTTGCCAGAGTAATCCCGTCATCCATGTCCATTAGCTATGCTGACTGTGGTTGATGGGAGTTGGAGTCCAACCACAACTGGAGGACCACACTTTCCCCATCCCAGTTCATTTGGCAAGATGGCATTCACTAAGGAACAGAGAGGAGGAAAGGGGACAAGAGGGTTTCATTTTGTTCCCCCCTTTTTCGCTTGCCACTTGAAAAGGATCAGAAAAACATTCACCATGGTGGTTTCCAATTTTGGTATACATAATCCTCCCAAGTCTTGGCCAATCTGTTGTTTTAAATATACAGTGGTACCTCAGGTTACTTTGCCAACAAAGGTCCGTATTGTTAAAGCCATGGTTTTCCCGGTAGGGATGTATGGAAGTGAGAGCTGGACCATAAAGAAGGCTGATCGCTGAAGAATTGGTGCTTTTGAATTATGGTGCTGGAGGAGACTCTTGAGAGTCCCATGGACTGCAAGAAGATCAAACACATCCATTCTTAAGGAAATTAGCCCTGAGTGCTCACTGGAAGGACAGATCGTGAAGCTGAGGCTCCAATACTTTGGCCACCTCATGGGAAGAGAAGACTCCCTGGAAAAGACCATGATGATGGGAAAGATGGAGGGCACAAGGAGAAGGGGACGACAGAGGACGAGATGGTTGGACAGTGTCCTCGAAGCTACAAACATGAGTCTGACCAAACTGCGGGAGGCAGTGGAAGACAGGAGTGCCTGGCGTGCTCTGGTCCATGGAGTCACGAAGAGTTGGACACGACTAAAAGACTAAACAACAACAACCTCAGGTTAAGAACTTAATTCGTTCCAGAGGTCCATTCTTAAGCTGAAACTGTTCTTAACCTGAGGTACCACTTTAGCTAATGGGGCCTCCCGCTGCCACTGCGCCGCTGCTGCATGATTTCTGTTCTCATCCTGAAGCAAAGTTCTTAACCCAAGGTACTATTTCTGGGTTAGCGGAGTCTGTAACCTGAAGCATCTGTAACCTGAAGCATCTGTAACCTGAAGCATCTGTAACCCAAGGTTTCCACTGTATGTCTCTCATAGGAGTCAACTCCTAGGGGCCAAGGTCCCTTAATGCATGCCCCCAATAAAATATTTGAGGGGGCTTGGGCTCCCAAAAGTTGATAGGCATTGCCATTCAAATGCTGTCTTGTGATCGATTATGTGGAGCAGGGCTTACCTGGCCCCCTCCGCAATATTTTATTCAAGTTGGCGCCACTAGTCTACATTGTGGGTTTCTTGTGTTTATGTTCTGAAATGTGAAATCAAAATAGAGAACCCAAAGTCAGCTGGATCTGCCACACAGAGTTTAGAGGTCAAGAAGACTGGGATTGTCAGATGAACCTTGGAGCAGATAAAATGTAGCTCACCAGTCCTTAGGAAAACTGGAAACATTCTATAGAAAGTATGTGGATAATGTCATTATATAGTTTATCCCGTAGGTGGCACTAGAGGGAAAAATTTTTAATGGCCTGTTTGTCTTATGCTAGCGGACACCTCTGCTGGATCAGAGGTTTCACCTATTCACTATCCACTCTTTGGGTGAGATTCAATGTCACACTAAGGTGATTGTTCTGCCAGTGCAAGCATTTCCACTTGCCAGACAGAACAATCTTCCCTCACTTCCCTGCCCCCCCCCGGGCACTCTTCTGGGGATTCTCCTGACCTTCCTGAGCAGATTTGGGGAGGGCATGTCCTCTTTTGTCTGTTCCATTTTCTCCCCTCTGGGGTGTGTGTGTGTGTGTGAGAGAGAGAGAGAGCGAGGCAGGCAGGCAGACAGACAGACAGACAGACAGACAGACAGACAGAGAGACAGACGGGGGAGAGCTGTTTACTCCCCTCTTTTACGCTGCTATTCCTGCTTAGATTGTGTTTATATTGCTGCTTTTGATGCAGCTACAAATTTAATGTTGCAATATGATTTGATTTTGCTGTTGTAAGCTGTTCTGCTTTCTTTTCAAGAAGACAGTGGTGTAAAAGAAATGGATTTTTTTTTACAACAAACAATAAAAAGAGAAATGCAGATAGACTGCTCTGTGAATGAACATGTGAGGGAGAGCAATGGTTTCTTCAAAGTCATCCATCTGCTCCTCACTGTTCACAATCCTAACCATGTCTACTCAAGTAATAAATCCTACTGAGGCTGCATTACTGTCCTGATCCACTGGCCCAAAGGCAGGATCATGGGAGTGGTTTGGTGCAGGTATACCCAAGAATAATGTCAAATACACCAGGGTGCTTTATTATAAGAAAAACCGTACTTGCAGCACAAGCTAAGGAGCCCCACTGCCTTTGCAGATGCAGAACGAACAGTGAGATGTCATCATGACTTGTCTACACCCAAGCAAACATTTATACGTTTTTAATACACAAAGCAGCATACGTCAGTTTGGCCAGACCTTCCCATCAATTCACCTGACCGGTGAGATAATAGGTGACAGCTATCCAAAGTTTGCAGATAGCTCCCCTTTCTGTGCCAAAACCCCAGTATCCCAGGGTTCACAGATAAGCACATCATCAAAGTGAGCCAATTAGCATATATCAAAGCAAGTGAATATAAACATATATGAGTTCATTCTTGCAACAACTACCAATTAATTTTGGGGTTATCTTGACTTCCAGGCAGAGGGCCTTCTCGGTAGTGGCACTCCACCCCCTGTGGAACTCCTTCCCTTCCGATGTCAAGGAGATAAAGAACTATACAACTTTTAGAAGACATCTGAAGACAGCCCTGTATCGGGAAGTTTTTAATGTTTGATGCTTTATTATGATTTATATATTCTGCTAGCCGCCCAGAGTGGCTGGGGAAACGCAGCCAGATGGGGGGGGGGGAATAAATATTATTATTATTATTATTATTATTATTATTATTATTATTATTATTACAATGGTGTTTGCAGGCCTTCAGGAACATTTCTACACAATTTAAAGCTTTTGGCTTCTCCTAAGAAAATTTTGGGCAGTGCAGTTTGCCCCTCACAGAACTACAATTCCCAGCACCCTTAACAAACTACAATTCCCAGGATTCTGGGGGCGGGGGAGTCATGAGCTTTAAATGTATGGTGTGTATGCAGCCTGCATTCATTGGGCTTACCTCCAGGCAATTGAGGTTAGCATTCTGAGCTATTTGTAATGACAAAAGTATGTTTTCCCCATTCTCTTGCACATGGAGAAAGTTGAAGGGCGGCAGAAAAAGTGTCAACAGAATTAATAGGGATGAGCAGGAGCTAGAACTTCAGCACAGGAGGCAAGGAACTGCCTCTGCTCACACCAAAGCAACACAGCAGCTAGCACCGTTCGAACAAAACACCTCTGTGGAATTACCAGCCTCCCTGGCTTCTAGAGGTCATTGACTGCTAAACTGTACCCTGGCTTTAGGAAAGTTGAATTGACCTCTTGCAGTCCTCTGTCTCCCCCTAAATATTGAAGAGAGGTTCTCTCAGGCGTCCACTCCCTACTGGTTGCTTTCCCCCTCTTCTGCCTGAGTTTCTCACTCTTTCTTGATGGAAGGGATAGGGGTTGCGTCTCTGGGAATTTCCTCTGCCCCTCTGAGCACACAGAGATTGTCTCACTCTCACATGCCTCCTCCTTTCTAGAAGGAGCTGGCATGGGCAGTGGGACGAGCCCACTGTGGAAATAACATGGGAGGGAAATCAAGGGGTTAAAGGTAAAGGGACCATTAGGTCCAGTCGTGACCGACTCTGGGGTTGCGGTGCTCATCTCGCTTTATTGGCCGAGGGAGCCGGCGTACAGCTTCCAGGTCATGTGGCCAGCATGACTAAGCCACTTCTGGCGAACCAGAGCAGCGCACGGAAATGCCGTTTACCTTCCCGCCAGAGTGGTACCTATTTATCTACTTGCACTTTGACGTGCTTTCGAACTGCTAGGTTGGCAGGAGCTGGGACCAAGCAACGGGAGCTCACCCCGTCGCGCGTTTTCGAACCGCCGACCTTCTGATCGGCAAGCCCTAGGCTCTGTGGTTTAACCCACGTCCCTTCAATCAATGGGTTACTAGTGACCAATTCTCTCTCCCCACCCCACTAAGCTGGGAAGAATGCAGAGAGAAGAAGTGCCATGGTGCACCTGTAGCAGCAAGACTGGATGCCTTCATCTGCCCCAGCTGCAACAAAACGTGTCTCTCCCATATCATTCTCTACAGCTACAGTAGGCACTGTAACTCTCCAACGGCTGAACTGTATTTCTGAAGGTGCATTCTCCCGTTGTCTCCTGAGACAGACAGGTGCCAGCAATATAGTGGAGGCCCCAGAGGCCGATGGCCCCCTCCCTGGGGTCGTCCTCTCCCCAGTCTGTGCTCTCTGTAAACTCAACCTCCTCCTGGGTCTGCCAGGCCCTGTCACAGGTATGCATGGATAAAATATTACTATACTTATAGGAATCTTTGGGACTTCTTCCCAGCTATAGTGTCAAGACAAAACCCAATAAACAGAATCTGCTTTAACAAAACCCTTTTCGTAATAACAATGCGCTTTCCACTGGCGCAGTATTCCTTGTGTTGTGACCCTGCTTTGATAATTAGCAACACTTGAACTCCAACTTGTTATGCACTTTGTGTTCCCCCTAATCCAGCCGTAATTATCCAGATATGTGCTGCTTCTCTTATGACTAATTGCAGTGGATTGTCCTACCTGGAGAGGGACATCTGCTTCTATTTCGGTGCCTGGAATTTTCTCACTCCACAAAGTAAATTTTTTCGTATCCGGGTCAATGAAGTAATCAAAAACCGTCCCTTGGGAAGGAAATTTTATTGTCCGCATTTCTTTGATCCACCATCTACTAAACTCCATGCGATAATCAAGTAGCTGAAAAACAGAACAAAGGGGAGCCAGACATGAAACACGGGGAGAGATGTGCTAGCCCGACTGTGAAAATTTTATTTGTTTGTTGGTTTGTTTGTTTGTTTGCTTGTTCTGTTTTGCAGGCACCCAAAATAGCTGCCATCCTCTGGGTGACGTTCAAGAAATATTTTAAACAATTAAAGCAGCACTAGAACAACCAAGGGGCATAGCTCAACAACAGAACACATGCATTGCATGTACTGTAGAAGATCCTTGGATCAGTCCCTGGCCTTTCCAGGCAGGGCTGGGAAAGACTGCTATCTGGAAAGTCAGTGCCTATCATCGTAGACAAGAGTGAGCCAGATGAACCAATGGTCTGTTTAAATAAAATACAGCTTATTATGTTCCTTACCGTTATAAAACAGAGAGGAAAGCTTAAAGAAAAGAAAAAACCAAGTGGGAATGCTAAGTTCATAGCTTAGAAACTGCAGGAGCTGAAGGACTTTCTCCCAAACTATGTTCACTGATCTAAGTTATGGGAAACAACTCAAGGAACTATTCGATAGTAACCTTTTAACCCTGAGGTTTCCTCGACTGTCTATTTTCTGAGAATGAAAATACCAAGGCCCTTTATTCTTTTATAATCATATGTTGCTGCATGCTTTCGGGTGACACCAGAGAGCACAGAGTTACACGAGAAACAAAAGGAAGTGGCCACAGAGTTTTTCTGGAAGCAAAAATGCCATTTGGTTCATGCTAAGTCCCTCATTCGCAGAATACGGAATGCCCACCCTAACATACTGTCACATTCAAAGCCCTCTTCCAAGCCATCAGAAAGATGCAGTAAAGGTGAGCCAGGTTCTGGCACTTAACAATACATGCATCCAAGGTGTGATAGGGTTCAGCTTGCATCTTAAAGAAATCAAGCCAAGCAGCTTGAGATGTCTTGAGATATTAAAGAAAGGAAGGGGAACAAGGATCTGGAGACACATTTGCCTTATTTCACTGTTCTGACAAATATAGACTTGGTAGCCAATCAGTGGCCTAAATCCACTCAAAAGGGGTAGTGATCTGCCAGCTACTTCATCAGTTGTTAGGGTGAAAAGTCTTCTATCACAGCCAATATTAACTAGATGTTGGTAGGAGACCCTGGCAAGTGGTAAAAGGAAACAGGAGGCTCAGAGTATTTCCTCGGTCTGTATCCCTGTAGAGAGAACAGTCATGAATCATTAGGCTGAGAAAAGTTCCTTCCTGTTGGATCAGTTATATCAGGGATATGTGATCTTGCTGGCAGAAAATTGCTGTGATTGTCTGACACTTTCCCTTCAGAACTTGTAAGAAGCAGGAGTTAGTGGGATAGTTGGCTTGTGGGATGGTAGGTGCTAGAGATTAGAAAAGCCCTATGGTGTATATTATGTTTCCCAGGGCCAAAAATGTTTATCAAGTGTCAAATGTAAGAAATGGAAACTGTGGAACATATTGCCACAAGAAAGAACCCAAAGAAAAGGGCATGAATAGCTAGCAACAAAGCAGAACAGCTGTGCTACATAAAAATATGTCCAGGCCTTATCTGTTGGCATGGACAGTGTATTCTGATTTCTGACCCCTACAGTACACAAAGGAGTGGTGTGTCCAGAATCACGTATGAATGCATATTAATTTTCTAAAATAATGGCTAAAATGCACATTTGAAGGTGGGCATCTTGGATGTATCACTTTGGGGTGACAGAAGGTAGAAGTGGAGAACATCACTGTTGTTCAGCAACTAGGCCAAGGTGAGATCTTCTGGATCTTTATGTAAATATAGTCATACCTTGGAAGTCGAACGGAATCTGTTCCGGAGGTCCGTTTGACTTCCAAAACATTTGGAAACCAAGGCGCGGCTTCCAATTGGCTGCAGGAAGCTCCTGCAGCCAATCGGAAGCTGCGTCGGACATTTGGGTTCCGAAGAACGTTCGCAAACTGGAATACTCCCGGGTTTGCGCCATTTGTGAGCCAAAACATTCAACTCGCAAGGTGTTCCACTTCTGAGGTACGACTGTATAAAACACACACACACACGGCCATAATTTTGCAGTTAATGATACAAATATTACTGGCTTATTTTTCCTGTCTCATTTCTTATTGAAAATATATTGGAAGCAGTGGGGTGCAGTCAGTGGACTACGGGGACTAGGCTAGTCTCCTAAACGTTCCTGGTAAATTAGAGTATTAAAGTATTAAAGCCTGGCGCCTGCTTCCCAAAATCCAGGAAGCTTCTGCCTGGCTTAGGGAGGGAGACACAGTGCTCATGCATGTGATGTTGGGATGCTGTGAGGTCACACATGTGATGTCACCTCCTCCATCACCCTTGCAAGCTGGTGCCTCTGGCCCTGTTCCCCTACGAAAAATTTCACCGCACGCCATTGATTGGAAGTTAGAATAATAGAATTGTTGAGTTGTACCGGACCTCATGGGTCATGTAGCCCAACCCCGTGTGATGTAGGAATGGTTGCTGTCAAACTTGAAGAGAATACCAAAATACTGTTATCTTCCCTCAAAACCAGCCACTCACCTGATCTTGGAACAAAGCACCACCGAAGGCCCATATACTTGCAAATGCAAAATATACTTCATAGAGTTCACGAGGAGAGTCTGGGGGAGCATTCTCCGGGGTCAGGAGACAATCCAGTAATGAACACAAAGTCTCCAGTGAAAATAAATAAAAAGGAAGGAGAGAATAGAGATATCTGAATACAGTCCCTACATCCTTTATATTCTTATTTATACTTCTATAGCTGCTACTGTCCCAATATAATACATATTTTAAAACACTTATTTAATTTCACATAACCATTGTGATGTATTTATAACTACAGAGGACGGCATCTGACTAGGTTCTCCTCAGGGTAAGCTTATTGAAATTAATAGACCATGCCCATTAATTTCAGTGGGTCTACTCTGAGTAGGACTGGTATCAGATTTGGCATAGAAGAAGAAAAGTCACACACAGGAGACTAAAGCAATGAGTCGAGGGTGAGTTCCCTTTATTATAGGCAGGAAAGCCTGCTAGGTAGCTGCTCCTGCAATGTGTTAGGCACACCTAAGCAACATACACAAATTGTTAAACTGAAGAGGGAGGGGGAAGATTAATTCCCAGTGGGGATCTGTGTGCAGTCCCCACTTCTTCTCTGGCCCATGGGCAATTGAATCAAACACTGCAGAAGGAAGAGCTGTTTGAGAGCTGGGGTGATGGACTGGAAACTGTATTCAACCACTGAAAAGTGGTAACTGATGCAAGAAGAAGGAATTTGCAATATACTATTCCTGGAGAGTGTCACATGGCAGTGGTAGAGGCAGAGAGGTTCACACTAAGACATGGTCCTTTAGATGTTGAACTACAACACCCATCATCTCTGATCACTGGCTATGTTGGCTAGGTTTGATGGGAATTGTAGTCCAGCAACACCTGGAGGATCAAAGGTAAGCTGCCCCTGGTCTACAGGAATGTGTTCTGCATGCAAAGCCTGTTTCCAGAAAGCGTAATATTGGTAGGGCTGGCATATGTCCCAGACATTACCGGGATTTCAAAGGCAGAATTGACATCCCGGAGGAATTTCTGAAAGGTGGCGCTTTGTCCTGGATCATAGGCAAGTCAAACAAAAAAATACTCTCTTTTTTTGCATTCTTGCAAGAAAAAGCTCAACAACTTTGGGTTTTGTCTAAAAAAATCTCAACAACTTTGGGGGTTTCCTAAACAAAGCTCAACAATCTCGGTGTTTTCCTAAAAGAAAGTTCAGCAACTTTCAGGATGTCCTGTTTTTTACTTTTTGAAATATGGCAACCCAAAATATTGGTAACTGATATTACCCTCTTAAGCACACATACATAGGCTGAAAGAGCAGAGGGAAGTCTCTATCAGACTGTGTTCAAATTATGGAACTGGGCCTACAAGGTGGAAGAGTGTTCTCTGCAATATATAGGTTGGGAACATATAGAGTTACTGAGCTTTGTGACAGCTGCAGATACTGGCTCAATTCCAGTATAACAGGGAAACATGAACTGCACTGGGAGAATGGTGTCACATAGTCCTATTTGCTTCCCAGTTCAGCTCCTACAGATGAGCACAAATTTCACTCCTTTTCTTCCCCCTACTCCCAGGATTTCCAGAATCTTGCCCTGTTCCACCTTTGCATGTGCACAGAGACAGATGCACACACACAGAGAGAGGGGGGGTTTCTGCAATGAGCACTGCTGTGGTAGTCCTCACTGTGGTGCAGAATCTATGCAAGCAAGCAAACTTTATTAAATAAATATGTTTTTAAAAGTCATTGTGGGAGCAACCCCAACCACACACTCTTTACCACTTTTGGAGTACAGATGTGTGCGAATGACTCAAAAAATAATACCCAAATGCAATGTAACTGTGCTGTTCAAAAGACCCACATCTAAGTCCTCTAGTTTGAGTTTTTCTGCCTTGTATGTTAGGCACAAAAAAAACTGTTTTCATTTCTGGCTTTTGTTTTTTCCTCATAGAAAAATAATGTGATCCAGAAATCTTTTTTAAAAAAACACACTCAAAAGCTTCATATAAAAGCATTATTCAAGTGCATAACTTCTGCATTCATTCAGAAATGCATATGGCATTTTAAAAATAACATAACTTAAGGAAAGTAAGGGCTTGTCCCATATAATGTCTGTTGGAATTTCATTTGCTTGCTAAAGTAACTTCAGATCAAGCAACCGTCTGCCCAGAATTCTGTATAGCAGTTAACACTCCTAAATTGTTGAGCTCAATTTTATCAACAGCCAAATAACTTCATTGTAATTATGGAGTCTGTTTTAGAAAATGAAGGAACACTGACCTCACCTCCATAGCGTTCCCATAATTCTTTTTTATATATACTACTTGTATGAACAATAACTTGACTCTATAAGAGTCTTAAGTGTAGTCTTTTTGACTTCAAATGAGATTACTGTAGTGTAGAGGATGGCATCAGCCCTAATTCAGGAGGAAACAGTTACACAATCTGTGTCTGCTTTGTCACTTGAATCACAAAACACAAAATGTTAAACCATGCTGTGATTATAATGAAGTTCCTTCACACTAGGTCTGCATACTTGAACACTCTCACAATCACATCTCAGGAAGAGTGGCAGTCTGAAGATCCTGCTGCAGTTGTTGTTACCTGAACCATGCTGTTCTCTGGAACGGGGGTGATGGTTTTTAAGTTGCAGCGGACTTGCTCCAAGCAGTAAGGAACATATTTGTCAAAAAGGATGGTTAGATTTGCTCTTTCCGTCTGTGCTTTGCGAGTTTCAATCCAGCTAGTCACATATCTGTGAAAACAAACTTATTTTAGGGTGCTTCTCCTCCCCTTAATCAATTGCTTTTGTTTATTATGTTTGAAAGCGGGTTTATGAGAAGAGCAGAGGATTGTTTGCGGAGCTGCCTAGTGCTTTTACGGTATGTCCTTAGCTTGGTTCAGCCTTATTTTAGTTGCTGAAATGCCTCTCCGAATTACCTTGTTGTTGGTTATCCGTTTCCAACTGGTTTGGCCTTGTAGTACAACTGTGACTAAGTTACAGCTTCTTTTGCCTTCCCAAACCAGTGCCCTCCACATATTTTGGACCCCATCTCCCAGCAGCTCCAACCTCTATGACCAGTGACCAGGGGTGATGAGAGTCAAAGTCCAAACCATTTGGAGGGCTCCTGATTAGAGAAGGCTGCTTGATTCTGTTCCATGGGTGTGTTCTTCTGCATAGCTGTCAACCGTCCCTTATTTGGTGGGAAACTCCCTAATCCCAGTGCCGTGTCCCGCTGCTGTTCCTTACTGATGATGTCCCTTAAATTTCCCAGGTTTCAAAGGAAGCAGCTCCTCTCCCTCCCTCCCTGCCGGCCAGGGAGGAGGGAGGCTCCAACTGTGTTGCTTGGCTGCGTTGCTCACCCAATAAGGAGTCTAAGAACGACTGGGGGGTGGAGCTTGCATGCCTTGTGCCGATCAAATCGGCCGTGTTGCCTGGGGATTTGCCTTTGCTCAGCGCTTCCCAGCGGAGAGGTGACGGTGGTTTTCCTTGCTGCACCCCCTTTGCCGGTTTGCTGCGCTGTGGGAACCACTGCTTGAGGCTTCGTTTGGCTGCTGGGCTGGCTGGGCTTTCTGCCTTTGGTTTGGGAGCTGGTTGACTAAAATCCCTTATTTTGGCTGCTGGTCCCTTATTTTCAAATCTGTAAGTTGACAGCTATGGTTCTTCTGTCAGTTAAAGTTTAGGACTTTAAATGCCGTTTTTTACCCCTAAGACACACTCTCCCTCAATCTGCCATCTTTCAGATGTTTTGGACTTCAGCGCCCCTCATCCTTGGCCATTGGCCATGGTGTCTGAAAGGAATGAGACTGGGAAATGCTGTTTTAGAAGCATATGACATTTCCATGGATGTTGAGGGAAATAATAAATGTAATTTAGAGAAGAAGAAAAATTGCCACTCGCATTCCATCACCTCCACACCAATAAAACTTTTCTGTCTGAGCTTTCTCCAATTCTCCCAACACCTGGCATTATTATTTCACCCCTCTTTCCCATTGTTTACCTATAGGATCTGGGGTTTCCCCTTGACTACCCCAGACACATTTCCTCTCAGTGTGGGTCATCAAACTTTGTGGACCAGTGGGCACATTTCCACCCGCAGGCACTGAGACAGCAACCCCAGTTCTGGACATTTCCCCTATGTTCTCATACTCTCTGTCTCCCTAGAAAGTTGCCTTCTTCACACTAATGGTCTGGCACCAGTCCTCCATATTTTCAGATATAATTCTTCCCCAGTCCTGTCTAGATATGCTAGGGCACTGTTTCCAAAACTTGGGTTTCCAGCTGTTTTTGGACCACAACTCCCATCATCCCTGGCTAGCAGGACCAGTGGTCAAGAAAGAGGGGAACTGTAGTCCAAAAAGAGCTGGAGACACACGTTTGGGAAACACTGGACTAGGGACTGAACCTGGGACTTTTTGCCTTCAATGCAGGTGCTCTGCCACTGAAATATTCCTTTTCCCATATTGGAGGATGTCCCCATGGCTCACATGGACTATACTACAGCTCTAGTAGCAACACCAGTGCATTGTGGCTCCAATGACAAGTTCCTTTGTATGGTACTGATCAGCTTAATCTCTGAGGAAACAGCTGTTCACTCAATACCATAGAGTATATAGCTGACAGTAGCGATGTATGGAAGTGAAAGCTGGACCATAAAGAAGGCTGATCGGCGAAGAATTGATGCTTTTGAATTCTGGTGCTGGAGGAGACTCTTGAGAGTCCCATGGACTGCAAGAAGATCAACCCTATCCATTCTTAAGGAAATCAGCCCTGAGTGCTCACTGGAAGGACAGATCCTGAAGCTGAGGCTCCAATACTTTGGCCACCTCATGAGAAGAGAAGACTCCCTGGAAAAGACCCTGATGTTGGGAAAGATGGAGGGCACAAGGAGAAGGGGACGACAGAGGACGAGATGGTTGGATAGTGTTCTTGAAGCTACCAGCATGAGTTTGACCAAACTGCGGGAGGCAGTGGAAGACAGGAGTGCCTGGCATGCTCTGGTCCATGGGGTCACGAAGAGTCGGACACGACTAAACGACTAAACAATAACAACATACAGCTGACAAGATGACAGCTACATGAACAGAGCATTCAGCAAGCTGTTTGCTGAGTTAAGAATACAGTATAGTGCAGCAGCAAATGAGATCATCACTACCATAGGAACAAGCATGGCCATAGGCATTTTGGACAGCATAGGTCTGTTGTCCGATCCAGCAGGGATCTTCATATATTCTTACTGGCCCCAGAGTTGCTGGCTCAAGGTGCACTGAACTGCCATTCCTTATGTGCTTGCTTGTTAAATGTGTGTCTTGCCTTTCTTCAAGTTGGCTAATGAAAGAGCACAAAATGGGTAATATTGCAAAGGGCACATTAAAAGTACAAAAAGCAAGGGAGGTACTCACGGACTCCAGCCTAGGTCCTGCGTATTCACATAGAGGATGCCAGCTCGCGACACAGTGGCTGGAGTTGCTGCCCGAAGGTGGCTTATTTCAAACACCAGCCGCATGGAAGGTGTTAATGAAATTCGTTCGTTACTTGCTAAAGTCAGAACCTAAGCACAGAATCATTACAATTTTATTGCAGTAGGTATTTGCTTTTCAAATTAAGTAATTAAGGTTCTGTTGTGGTTGATTTTTTTTAAAGTAAGAATCACAGAGCACATGTTCAGCTATAGCTAATACACAGGAATATGATTTTATTTTCCAATGAGTGTTATTTGTCAGTTTAAATAGTATCCCTTATATCTTTATGCATATCTGCTGTGACATTCAGGAAAACAGCAGAAGAATGAACTCAAACACTATCCAATGAGAATATCTCTTGCATACGACACATTGAAATTAATGAAAGTGATATTGTGCTGCTTCAATTAAACATGTGCAGGAGACCTTCCCATTGGACTGTCCTTAATTTCTTCAATGTTTTTATAAAGCTATGTTAATCGTCATTTCATTGAAAAGCCAACTGATTCCCTATCCACTTACCCAGCAATAATCACAATGGACAAAAAGGTAACTCTTCTCTGCTATTTTGTTTTGCTGGCCTTACACAAAAGGATTCTTTATTGTCAATGGGAATAAAATCAATATAATATCTTGATTCATGGAAAAAAAATTATGTTAGGGGTGAGTTGAAAAACAGCAAAACAAAAGGGATAACAATAGTAAATCATCATGAAATCAAACCTACAATTTATGAAGAAAATATGAATTAAATCTCTTTAAATTGAATAGACCAGCAATAGTGTGGTTTCAATGCACATTAAACAAAAGTTAATGCAATAACGGAAAAAATGGCTATTTTTTTCTTCAAGATGTTGTTCTTTGGTCCCTTGAATTAAGTAAAGTAAAGTAAATATTAAATAAAGTAAATTAAATAAAGTAAAGCCGAAAATGGTATATTTCACTAAATCAATGTACTGCTGCAAATGCATAAGTAAACTGAGCTTTTGTATTTCACACAATTATTTTAAGGCTAAAGTGGTGGAAAAGAAATAAATTAAAAGGTGTTGTTGCCAGTTGCTAGCAGAAAGGCTCTAAGAGATAGCTGTTCAGATATAATGCTAAACCACAGTGTGGTATTGCTTGAATCAGTGCGTGAGGCTTCTGTTCTCTCATCTCTCCACATGTGCTCTGTTATCATCCTACCCTTCCTTTTACAAGGGAAACCACAGTTTCCCGTGTCTGCAATGGGGAAACCATGGTTTGTCTGCAAAGCATAACTGGATGCCATGTTTGCTTGTGATTTCCAATTCCATCTTAAAGGAAAACTGGTTTATGCAAAACATAATTTGCCTCCTTTAGAAGAAAAAAAGTGGCAAAATATGTTTGCTGTGAAATAGGAAGTATCAGGGGAGGAAGGAAGGAGAGAATGTACGGGGAAGGGGGTTTTTTTTGGGTCTTACTGTAACACCAATATCATGCCTTGGCAATATATCGGAATTGAGCTAAAGAGAAATCAAGTTTCATCTACTACATCTTTTAACTATAATTAAGAGAGAAATCAAACTGGTTTTTTCCAATCCTTCGCAAGGAAAGAAATCCAAACACATGATTCCAAACACAAAGTTATCAGGGGAAAAAATCAAGTATTTCAAGAGTAACGATAAAATCGCAAGAACTGGCAGGATTTTGGCTGTGAGAATGAGGAATGTTTTATGGCAAACTGGAGAACTTGGGGGAAATAGGCCATAGAAGATATGTTGTAGATCCCGTGTGCTACAATAGAGCAATGGCCCACAGTGGGCCTGGATAACCTGTTTCAGTGTGATCCATTTTTATCTTCTATGATTGTACTTGCCATCAGGTGCTATTCTTCTGGTGTTCCTAAGGGGCGGTGCAACGCTACACATCCCCTACTGAGTACTTTAGCTTAAAAGCTACAATAGAGTCCTTAGAATCTAACAACAAGAGCTATTCTAGGAGCTGGTTAGGAAAATGTGATTTAAAGGAGGTTTCCAGCATTGTGTGAAATTAGGGCAAAAAAAAAATTCTCTTTTCAATTTGCACAAAGTATCTCAATTCCAACAGTTTGCTCTCCTGCTGTTGTAGCCATCATAAAGAAAGGCCAGGACGCCGTGGTGAATAAAGGTGACATTTTAATCAATGGAGATTAATACATACTAAAAAAAAATACAAAATGATTCAGCTTTCTGCTCCTCCCACTTCCAAGGTTGAACCATGAACTTTCCACTTTTACTCATTTTAGTTAAGGAGACATATCTCTCTCTCTTTTACACTAAGTGGGTGTTGGGGGTAAGTCTAGGTCATGTGGGTTTAGATCTACTCTTTAGTCCAAAATACATAATTCTATTTTGGATGCTATTGGTATCTTTAAACCACAGCACATCCGTACTGGGTCTATCAATGAAAAAATTATTTCTCTGGTGTTCTATTAGCACTGTCTACTATAAGCAGGAGCCTTGGTCAATGTCGACTTTAGGAAACGGTTGTAAGTGTTTGTATAATAAGGCCAGAAACAGATTTTAGGTTTTTCTCCACCAAGTTTTGATACAATAGAGGCATCATTGCCCGTAGTGTGCTTATTCTTCACACTTTTGTCTCCTTTAAGAAACAGTCTTTGCAGGTCTTATGTCAATTCAAAAACTAGTGAAACCTTGTTGAGTAGAGATAGTAAGTATGCATCATCAGGGATGCAGCATATCAGGATTACAGTCTATCTTTCCACTTGCAGTGTCTGAAGTGGCTTGCAAATATAATAAAATTAACAATTCTCACCTACAGATGCAAAAAAACCCCAAACTATAAGCTCTAGATTAAAAGAGGCATTGACAGGAGAACAGTGAAATGACCAGCTAGGACTGGGAAAATAACACAGATTTGACGCCTAAATCAGGCGAATGTTTCCTGTGAGGGTGTCCCATAAATGGGGCTCCATAGCAAAACCAGGCCCTTTATCCTTTAACACTACTGTACAACCTATCTTCAGGGACGCGGGTGGTGCTGTGGGTTAAACCACAGACTTGCCGATCCGAAGGTCGGCGGTTTGAATCCCTGCGACGGGGTGAGCTCCCGTTGTTCGGTCCCTGCTCTTGCCAACCTAGCAGTTCGAAAGCACAAAGAGCAAGTAGATAAATAGGTACCACTCCAGCGGGAAGGTAAATGGCATTTCCGTGTGCTGCTCTGGTTCACCAGAAGCGGCTTAGTCATGCTGGCCAAATGACCCGGAAGCTGTCTGCGGACAAATGCCGGCTCCCTCGGCCAATAAAGTGAGATGAGCGCCGCAACCCCAGAGTCGCTCACGACTGGACCTAAGGGGTCCCTTTACCTTTACCTTACAACCTATCTTCAGGAGCTTGGGGTGAGAGGCACTCAAAGCAGGCCCTCAAAAGATTACCTTCAGGGTCACACAGGCAAAAGCAGTCCTTCAACGGTCTTCTAAGGTAGCCTCATGTCTGATGCTTTGCACTCTTTATCCTCCATCCAGACGAGGAAGAAGGATCATGAGAGTTCAAGGACACATTCTAGCCAGGCAAAAACACTTGAGGTGTGCAGAAGGCCAGTGAAGGATTTCAAAGGCCAGATAAAAATGTTTGGAGGACTGTATTTGTGTCACCCCCCCCATCCAACTGAGCCTGAGGTTCCCCACTTCTGCTTTACAGGAATCTAAGATGGATGCTACCAGAACAATTGATAACCATGTTTAGCCTTTCCCAACAGTGTTCAAAGTTATTATTAAGAGCCAGTCTTCGTCTGTATGATGTATACAGAAAACCAGGGCTGGATTTAGGTTTGATGAGGCCCTGAGCTATTGAAGGTCATGGGGCCCTTTCTATGTCCAGCTGTCCTTTGTCAACAACAAATTGTCGCTGTTTTTTGTGTTGAATATATGCTATATGGTAATTTATGGACCTAATAGGTATCTAATGCCATTTGCACATAACGGAATATTTATTTTATCGAAGTGATTGTTGAACTGAAATACAATTAAGAAGAAGTATATTAATAATGAAATACAGGCAGGGCCCATTACTTACATCATAGGAGCCTACATAACACAAAATACTGTGGCTATATATAGGTTTTATTTTATTTGTTTTTTTATCTTTTATTTTGGAAATGTACATCCAGGTGTTTTTTCCCTTTAAATTTTGTTGGGGCCCCCAAGAGAGTGGGGCCCTAAGCTATAGCTTGTTTAGCTTATACGTAAATCCGGCACTGCAGAAATCACTGTACATATTTAGCAAATAGACCAGAAGAGTATCTCACCTGCTCATCACGGCCATGTTAAAGAATGTGATACACACCTTATTGTCATCCATGACAGTGTTGAGTGACTCAATCCACATAGGATCAATGTCACCATCCAGGACAATCCATTTGGGGCCATCATGCGTGATGCTAGACAGTTCTCTCATCATGGAAGAAAACAAGCCTTCAAAACGATGAAAACAAAAATTAGTTTTTTAAACAACAACAACAACAAACTTGTATGTGTTTGTATATGTTAAGATGTGCAATTTTATTAAGAGTATAATGATTGGAAATACCATCTTTCCACTCCCTTGTTGAAGGGTGAAGAAACCCAAAAAGTTCATCCGTTGTGACAGCTTTGGGGTTGATATCATTCCATGCTGGCCTCAGCTTCATATTTGAGTAAGTCGCGTGTAGTGTCTTTAATATCTAAAGTAAGAACATTTTATCATGCCAGTTTCACAATCAAGCGGTAGCATCAGTTAAAAGGCATCCTTCAAAATTATCTGCTGTTCCACGTACAACAGAGAAGTTAACCTGAATATATATCTAATAGGTAACTGCAGTCAGTCATTACCCCCCCACTAGTTATATTTGTGCAATATATGTGTTTCATACATTCACACTTTACATTTTAGTCCCACTTCCTTAAGTGTGCATGTCCTTAATATAGGTTTCCTTCCTTGCAGCACTAGTGATAGTTCTTCAGCTTTCCTTAACCCTGACATAGGACTTCAGTTTTATGTACTCTGCTCCTACATATGTGAGGAAATGCATATATACAGTGGTACCTCGGGTTAAGTACTTAATTCGTTCCGAGGACCGTACTTAACCTGAAACTGTTCTTAACCTGAAGCACCACTTTAGCTAATGGGGCCTCCTGCTGCTGCCGCGCCGCCAGAGCACGATTTCTGTTCTCATCTTGAAGCAAAGTTCTTAACCTGAAGCACTATTTCTGGGTTAGTGGAGTCTGTAACCTGAAGAATCTGTAACCTGAAGCATCTGTAACCCAAGGTACATCCAGGATATAAATATGTAACCGGATTTGGGGGGAACGAAAACTGATGAAGTTGACATGCCCCACCGACACCAGAATATCAATTTCACAGAGAGTATTGAACACAGAAGGGACGCGGGTGGCGCTGTGGGTAAAAGCCTCAGCGCCTAGGGCTTGCCGATCGAAAGGTCGGCGGTTCGAATCCCCGCGGCGGGGTGCGCTCCCGTTGCTCGGTCCCAGCGCCTGCCAACCTAGCAGTTCGAAAGCACCCTCGGGTGCAAGTAGATAAATAGGGACCGCTTACTGGCGGGAAGGTAAACGGCGTTTCCGTGTGCTGCGCTGGCTCACCAGATGCAGCTTTGTCACGCTGGCCACGTGACCCGGAAGTGTCTCCGGACAGCGCTGGCCCCCGGCCTCTTGAGTGAGATGGGCGCACAACCCCAGAGTCTGTCAAGACTGGCCCGTAGGGGCAGGGGTACCTTTATTGAACACAGAAGTTTCGTCAAAGTGGCAAACATCTTGTAACCTGCATTACCGATTCATGCTCTCTTTATTGCTATTTGTTTGTTGGAGAAATGTGTGTATTCTTCATTTTACCTGGCTTTTGCCTGTTCCAGCATTTCCAACCACAAAGACCGAATGTCTGACAGCCAGTAGTTCTTCTAACTGCATAACCTAAAAAGCCGTCCAAGAAAATTAGGATGGGGTGGGGTTTGGAATTGATATAATGGCAAACATATTTTACAGGCATAGCTATGTATTAAGAAAACTGTAAGAATGAAGGAGAAGAATCAGAGAACACTTTTCTTTCCCATTTCAATAAACATCGGTCCTATTTTATTCTCTCATTCCTTAAAAAATTGCCCCTCTTTTACGCTGTTCTGCCACAGTTGTGGAACGTATTCACAAAGACACAAGTCAGATTTTCACTGGGTGTGTTGGACGTGCTCTGTGTGATTTTACTACTAAGGGCTGAAAGAATGGAGTCAATAGCAGCATCAACACTACATTGTCCAGAACTACATTGTCTCTGGTTTTAGATTAACAATGAACAATAGGACCATTCCATTAGGTTTTGGTACTTCTGCAGCAGGAAAGGCATGTGGATTATGCTCTGTTGCGAAATATTACATTGAGATTAGACACAAGTGGTATAAGGGGTTAGGTTGGGTGGTTAACCTGTGATCTTCTACATCAGGGTTTCCCAAACCTGGGTCTCCAGCAGTTTTTGTCCTACAGTTCCCATCATCCCTTACCACTGGTCCTGCTAGCTAGGGATGATGGGAGTTGTAGTCCAAAAACATCTGGAGAGCCACAGGTTCCTCACCAAGCCAGCCCAACTTTGATCTACAAGCCCAAACCATCTGACATATTAAATTATTATTATAATTATTAATTAAATTTCTATACCACCAAAGATCACAGGGCAGTTCACAACATAAAAATTAAATGTGCAACATAGGTTTCACTATATTGTCTCAGCACGTAAAGGTAAAGGTAAAGGGACCCCTGACCATTAGGTCCAGTCGCGGCCAACTCTGGGGTTGCAGCACTCATCTCGTTTTATTGGCTGAGGGAGCCGGCGTACAGCTTCCAGGTCATGTGGCCAGCGTGACTAAGCCGCTTCTGGCGAACCAGAGCAGCGCACAGAAACGCCGTTTACCTTCCCGCCGGAGTGGTACCTATTTATCTACTTGCACTTGGATGTGCTTTCGAACTGCTAGGTTGGCAGGAGCAGGGACCGAATAATGGGAGCTCACCCTGTCGCGGGGATTCGAACCGCCAACCATCTGATCGGCAAGTCCTAGGCTCTGTGGTTTAACCCACAGCGCCACCCACATGTCTACTCAAAATATAAGTCCTACTGAGTTCTGTGGAGTGAATGGATACAGGGCTGCAGCCTCACTGAGAGTATTGAAGGTCGTTTGGTAGTTTGAGTTCACGTGCAGCGTAATAAATAAAAGATTGTTAGAAGGAAAGGAATGTCATTAATATCATAGAATCACAGAGTTGGAAGGGACCCTGAGGAACATCTAGTCCAACCCCCTGCAATGCAGGAATATGCAGCTGTCCCTTACAGGGATCAAACCTGCCACTTTGGGGTGATCAGCACCATGCTCTAACCAACTGTTATTTTTCATTCCCTATTACAGTAAAACAAAACTAAATTTAAACACAGCTCTTCAGAGGTCACTTGCTCATGCTTCTCTCCCACCAAGCACCTGCAGAAGACACAAGGGACTAAAAGGCTAAACTCTGAAAATCTATTTTAGGGAGCTTGGGAGTCATAAAGGGTCGTGATTTATTGCTAATTTTGCTGCTACTGCATCTGGGCTGCAGATACTAATTGGTGGCGTGATGCTTATGGAATGCCCTCTCCCCCAGGAGATTAATCTGGAGGTGGAATAGCTTTTAAATGCCAGACCACAATGCCTCCAATTTACCCAGATATTTTGTTTTATTTCAATTCGGTGTCCAGAACACTTTTATGTAGGCTGAGTTTGTTCTGATGTCTTAGGGAGCAACCCTAACCCTCTGATTTGTGCTGCTAGAGAGCCCATCCACCAGCAGTGGGAGGCGGGGAGAGGACCTCTGCCACCATAGAGGTCCTCAGCGTGCCCATGGAAAGGACAACAATGCCACCAATTTGGGAAATGGGTCTGTGGGGGGGACTTAATGTGTTGCTGTTTCATTTTACTTATTTGCTTGTTTTTATCCCATATTTAATTCTGTGTACTGCCCTGAGAGGGACGCGGGTGGCACTGTGGGTTAAACCACAAAGCCTAGGACTTGCCAATTAGAAGGTCAGTGGTTCGAATCCCCGCGACGGGGTGAGCTCCTGTTGCTCGGTCCCTGCTCCTGCCAACCTAGCAGTTTGAAAGCACATCAAAATGCAAGTAGATAAATAGGTACCACTCCGGCGGGAAGGTAAACGGCGTTTCTGTGCGCTGCTCTGGCTTCGCCAGAAGCGGCCTAGTCATGCTGGCTGCATGACCTGGAAAAACTGTCTGTGGAAGCGGACAAACGCGGGCTCCCTCAGCCTGTAAAGCAAGATGAGCGCCGCAACCCCAAAGTCATTCGCGACTGGACTTAACTGTCAGGGGTCCCTTTACCTTTAAGTGCAGTTAGGACTGCAGCCATATGTGGAAAGTTGTAACCACAGTCTATAATACTTATCATGAACGATTATCTGATATAAGCAAAGAGAAGAAAGGGTGACCCCAAAGAAATCTCACGCTAGGCGTCTATCGATATTTCTAAGCTATTAAAAAGGACAAAGAGAACAACATTTGCTTTGCTTCAGTGAGGTTTAAGTAAAACAGGCTTCCTTAAAATCAAATTATAGCACGGTGATAAGGGGATGGAATAGGGCACTCACTCTGGTGACTCAAGTGTATCATTTGCTCAAAGGGCAGGTAATGATGAGAGCAGGAGTAATGAATGCGTACTTGTTCCTCCCTCCTCTGTAACCCCAGGAACCTGACCAGTTCTTCCTCACCTCCCAAGGGTAGAAAAGCCAGTCTCCTTAGTCATTCCATCTTGAACTTTACTTAGGACAAACCGATTTAGAGCTAATGTTAACTTGTGTGTGTATTGATGATCGGGATTCATGTCTAGCAGAGGCTAAAGAGAGACTAAAATGTCTTTTGTATTTTTTATTTTAAAAAACCCTTTAAGCAAAGTTTTAATAAAATCCAGGGCATCGAAAGCTGGACATGGGTGCTAAGATGGGCAGAGCATTACACACCGTGGGATTATTAGTGTGGTTTAATTCCCACAAACTAGAATTATTTCCTGATACTGAAATAGAGACATTAAAAACATTGTGGCCGCTTCTAACAAGGAAACAGGAAGCCCAATGCTTTCGCTTACTGCTGAACCTCGTAATAGTCGCAGCCAGATGTTGGAACCTACAGGCATCAAACAACAGTGATCATTATAGCATTCAATCACCCATTTAGAATGTTCAACAAGCTAAGCAGAAAGCCATTATTTCCACCTTCAGGATAAAGTTTTCCTCGGGCTGCAAATGGAGTTCTGCAATGGACTGGCGCACCAGCTGTTCCAACTTCAGATCCCTTTTCCGTGGAACTTCCAGCAATGGAAACAAGTCGTTGATCAGGCCCAGGAATATAGGGGCATCATTAGTGACTACCTTCGGAAGATTAAAATCCCTGAGGGCTCTCATCAAAACCTTCAGAAAAACCAACATGACACTATAATTAAATGAAATAATAACAAACCATAATATAAGGCATAAAATTAACAAACATTATGAATTAATCATACTTAAACAATTACAACCCATATGGCTTGTTAAACTCAATCTGCTACCTGCGGTGACATAAGACTGGATCCTGTAAATTCAATGCTACAACATTTCCCCCTCCCCACCATCAATCACGGAGCAATTATTTAGTGTTGTGATTGAGGAAATGGTGTGCTAAAGCCGGCATTCTTGTGACATGGGTTAGGTACATCGTGGGGATGTCTGCCAAATTCTCTGCCTTGTTTAATAACCACAACATTGCATTAACATACACAGGTATATTTCATCCATTTAGACACCAGTTAAGCATCAGCCCAAGGGACGTGGGTGGCGCTGTGGGTTAAACCAGAAAGCCTAGGATTTGCTGATCAGAAGGTCGGCGGTTTGAATCCCTGCGACAGGGTGAGCTCCCGTTGCTCGGTCCCTGCTAAATGGCAGCGCTCGTCTCGCTTTATTGGCCGAGGGAGCCAGCATACAGCTTCCAGGTCATGTGGCCAGCATGACTAAGCCGCTTCTGGCGAACCAGAGCAGTGCACAGAAACGCCGTTTACCTTCCCACTGGAGCGGTACCTATTTATCTACTTGCACTTTGACGTGCTTTCGAACTGCTAGGTTGGCAGGAGCAGGGACCAAACAACGGGAGCTCACCCCGTTGCGGGGATTCAAACCGCCAACCTTCTAATCGGCAAGTCCTAGGCTCTGTGGTTTAACCCACAGCGCTGCTCTCATGGGTCACATAATAATAATAATAATAATAATAATAATAATAATAATAATAATAATTTATTTGTTCCCCAGCCTCTCTGGGAGGCTTCCTGCAAAATATTAAAATACAATAATTCATCAAACATTAAAAGCTTCCCTAAACAGGGCTGCCTTCAGAAGTCTTCTAAAAGTCAGATAGTTGTTTATTTCTTTGATATCTGATGGTAGGGCGTTCCACAGGGCGGGTGCCACTGGGCAAAATGCGGGGGGGGGGAGACACCCCCCATGAGATTATACTAAAATATGAGATTATATTAAATTTGATTAAAATGACTCAGTAACTGATGAAATCAACAGTTCTTTGAGAATTAATCTTTCTTAAACCTTATCAAGTGAATCAAGATGAAAATAAGGCAAAGGGTAACCTGGTCTTCAGGTTTGCTTTGGTCTTCTCGTTTCAGTGATCCAGCCACAACTAAAACAGATTTTATAGCTCTAAGACCCCAGTCATAATGATCCTACAGACGAGAAAAAAACCATCAGTAAATGCCTCTTTTCCCTACAGTTTGCATAGCTTCTTTGACCTCATACACCAGACCTTTAAAGCATATGCAAAGCGCGCACACACACAAAGAATCCTGGGATTTGATCAGTAAACTACAGTTCACCAGGGAACAATTTTTAAGATTCTAAGAGGGCATAAACAAGTCAATTAAGTGCATTCTATTTAAGGGAACAGTCCACAGCGCTGTCTTCAATGGGTGTTTAAACGCTCATCTTCTCTTCCCAGGGTACTCATCATAGTTCAGAGAGATGGGGTAGGGGTCTTTAAAGCAGAATTCTCAGCATCCTCACACAACTGAAATTATATAACATAACTGTTAAAGTGAGATGAGATCAATGTAAGTTTGTAGCATACTGTAGGTAGGCCCAAGACTTTTCATTTGGGTAACATGATCAGTACCCATCATCTATGAAACCATCTTTGAATGTTTCACAGCACAAGTCTACGCAGAAATAGGTCCCATTCCATTCAGTGAGATCTACTACCAGGCAAGTGTATGCAGGATTGCAGCCTTAGAATAAAGGCTTCCTCATGCTCACTGATAACCCTTATTCTACGGATACCATAAGCTTAGTTTACAGGAATATATATGGGGGCCAACCATTCTATAAATGCACTCTAATTTAATAGTTAGTATCACTCAGACCGGGGACGTGGGTGGTGCTGTGGGTTAAACCACGGAGCCTAGGACTTGCTGATCAGAAGGTTGGCGGTTCGAATCCCCGCAACAGGGTGAGCTCCCGTTGCTCGGTCCCTGCTCCTGCCAACCTAGCAGTTCGAAAGCACGTCAAAGTGCAAGTAGATAAATAGGTACCGCTCTGGCAGGAAGGTAAACGGCGTTTCTGTGCGCTGCTCTGGTTCGCCAGAAGTGGCTTAGTCATGCTGGCCACATGACCCAGAAGCTGTACACCAGCTCTCTCGGCCAATAAAGCGACATGAGCACCACAACCCCAGAGTCGGCCACGACTGGACCTAATGGTCAGGGGTCCCTTTACCTTTACCTATCACTCAGACCTAGTCTTCATGCTTCCTAGCAGGGGTGCCAACTTGAATAAAATTGGGTGGCCTAGGTAAGCCCCGCCCCATATAACCAATCACATGATGTGGTGCACGCATACCATTTGAATAATGCCCATCAACTTGGGGGTGCAGCCCCCTCAAATATTTTATGGGTCAGCCCCTAGGAGTTGGCTCCTATGCTTCCTAGAATGATCCAGTAAGAGACTTAATTAGCCAATCAGCATCGTGTCCTATTGCTTAATTAAATAATGAAAGCAAAGTTCTTGGTACAATTATACTAAGGATTACGATGCATTGCCACATAATCATTTTAGAGTGCTAAGACAACTAATGTGTAAAAAAGTAAAATTGAAAACCCTGCCCGTTCCCCAGATGCTATTGTTAGCTTAACATTTCCACAGATTCACCATGGAGACGTGTTGCACGAGCAAAGTGTAAAAATATAAACGAGGCATGATTAAGCATTTCTGATGCAGTTCTCAATGGTTAGTCAAAAATTAGACAACTCAACGTGTGTGGGCAGAAACTGTAATTTATAAATAATCACTTTCTGATGTAGAAGGTATTTTTGGCATCGGACTACAATCCCCTGGTTTAAAAATACTTACGAACCCTTTTCTTCCATTATCCCGATTTTCCCTCCTGAAATGTTGGAGAGAATGTTTTCCCTGGCCCTACTGACGCCCCCTTTCTGGAGCTGCCGATGGAGTCATGTTAAGTCTGAAGTGGGCCGGTGAGATCCTGCCAATCTTTCACAGAAATGAATTAATTTTTAGTTACACTGAGAAGTGTGGAATGTGTAATTAAGGGACTTAATTAAATTAGGAACCACCTAATGTATTTTAAGAGCTGTTGTTTTTCTTAATTGATTTTAAAAGAATGATCCTTAAATGCACAGTCAAGGGTTGCTATTATGCTTTAATGTTTTCTTTTGTAAGAAACCTTGAGGTTCCCTTCAAGGGTGAAAAAGTGCAACACAAATGTAAAAATAAAGAAAAAACTTGCAGTCCTTCGGTTTTATTTTATTTTGGTGTGGCCCCCAGTTCCTGGGCAAAGCATATTCAAATTTTAGGTAATGCTAAGCTGAATTACTTGAGACTGACTTTCACAAATGTGTGAGATTATTGGTCTGTCGTTTAATACATTGCCAATAGTAACTGTTAATAATCTAAATTAATAAATGATATTCATTGCTTTTCCAGCTACCTAAAGAACTGTAGAATTAGCATTTCCCATTTCACAGTTCTGATTAAGACCCCTAGATCCTTTTTCAAATGGACTACTGGCAAGCCAGGTGTCCCCCATCTTAGATTTGTGCAGCTGGTTATTCCTGCATAAGTGCAGAACCTTACATTTACTGAAATTAATTGTGTTAGTTTTGGCCTAGTTAAGGTTAAGGTCATCTTGAATCCCAGTTCTGTATTCTGTGGCAATTCCTACCCCTCCCAGTTTGGTGTCTTCTGCAAAGTCATCCTGTTTGTACATAGACATCAATCTTTGCTGTGGAATGTCCCCTCCCTCACCTTACCCCCAATCTGTTCCAGAGGTTTGGGTGGAAAACCAGAACAAATGTTGGTGGGCCTGAAAGGAGCAGCTGAAGTTCCATTTCACCAGTGGAAGTCCTTGTTGAAGCTATGTAACTTTGTTGGATGTAAGCCTTTGTCTACCATGTATTTTTAGTATAATTTGAGGGTTGTATTCAACTGACTTTTACTCAGAGTGGACCCATTGAAATTAATAAACCTAAATTGTTGCTGTTGTTGTTTAGTCGTGTCCGACTCTTCATGACCCCATGGACCTGAGCACGCCAGGCACTCCTGTCTTCCACTGCCTCCTGCAGTTTGGTCAAACTCATGTTAGTAGCTTCGAGAACACTGTCCAACCATCTTGTCCATCTCGTCCTAAATTAGCTATGGCCATTAATTTCATGTGTCTACTCTGAGTAAAATTTAGCTGAATACAACCCTAACATATTACTTTTTAAGACATTGTTGTTTTGAATTGTGTTGTAGTTTAATGGTTTAGATAGATCTAAATGGTTTAAATAAATACATAAGATATTTATTTTATATATAAAGGTATTCAGTTACTAGCAAATTCAGACTGAACTTCAGCTACCTGTTTGGAAAGAAGTTCATGGCAAAGTTTGTAGAGGCAAATGAACTTTCTAGAAAGCAATCGGGCGTCCACAAATCCTTCTGCCACCAGCATTATTTCACAAATAAGTTCGAAGTCTGGAATCACCATTGCACAGGGTCTGTCAAATTAATATAATGCATTAAACTGTGAAAATTCACAACACAGCTCACAAATTACTGCACAATCCAAACCTCAGATCTTCCAGGATGGGATCCAGTGGGGGAATCCATCCTTTTGCTTCTCTACCTCAGCCAGCCTCCTGCTGACACAAACCTTTCCCTTACATCTACTGAACATGCATTTTTATATGGATTTTTAAAATAAAAGTTTATGGATTAAAATGGAAATAAAATGGAATGGATCTTCTTCTTTGGCAATCACTCGTAACCAAGTAAGATTGTCTTCCATAAACACAGTCCTAACAGTGAGTTCGTAAGTGACTGTGGAGGCCAATTCTGGATCCACACATCCTTCCACAGTGGGGACATTGGTTTCCGGGTGGGAGTTGATCACGGTGAGGGTTTGCCAAACATGCCTTCCTCTTTGCATATAGAAGAACACATGTAAAAAATGGACCAGAAACAGACTGATTCACCCGTTTGTAATTCATTTAAAAACAAATTTTAAACATCAGGAATAAAAGATGTAAAATAAATGAGTTGGATTCAGCATTCCTTTTCTGCACAAAGCAAGTAACCTGTGCTGATAGAAGGGCTTTGTCATGACCCCATAGTCTAGCCCTGACCAGAACAGCCGGTCAGAGGCTGTAGAGTCACCAGCTAAGGATCCAGACTGGGTTCATGACCCTGATCCTGGTGGCCAGGAGGCCACTAAACCAGAAGCTGGTTTGTCCACTGGACCAGATTCCAAAACATCAGAGCCTAGATTGTCTAAAGAGGTTGTGGAATGTCTTGTCCAATAACAGACCTTATTGCACAATGGTTATGCAAGCGCATTAGCAGCAAACTTTGTTCTGAGGTTCCTTTTTTGTACCCAACACAATGCATATTCCTAGGTCATTATATACTTACCGAAAAAGAGCTTTAAGGTTTTCTGGAAGTTCTGTTCTTCCTGCATAACCTGGATTAAGAGTTATGAAGATCCCCACGGTTGCTTTCAATTCAATATTCTCACCTAAAAAATTGAATCTGCGGAAGTGTGTGAGTGACACTGTTACAAGCCTCATACGTTAATAATGAGTGGAAAATAAATAATTGAATATTGGGAGTGGGAAAGGGGGAGTCTTATTCTCAGCCTACCTTTTCTTCTTGTGACGGATGGCATCCTGAATAGTTTTAACCTGAACAGCAACGACAGACAGCACCTCCACAGAAATGCGGTTGAACTCATCAAAACACCCCCACACACCAGCTTGGCACAAACCTTTGTAGATATTTCCAATTGACTAATAATGAAGAGATGGCAGACAGGAGGGGGAAAATAAAAATAAAAATCAGCGGCTGAAAGCTAAGCCAAAATTACTGAAGAGAGTTTTTGATGCCGAAGCAAGTTTAAAAACAACTGCCTTTGTTCATTATTTTAAAAATCTTTCGTGAAGGGCAAGCTATAAATGCCACAAACAAATAAACAAAAGGCTAAAGGAGAGGCTCATTCTTTCACTGGAGATCCCAAGGCAGCATTTTACATTTTCCTAAGGATGTTGCCTTGTAAAAGAATGATATAAAAGGAACAGCATCACTTGATATACATAATCTAATCAACAATGCTGACTAAAAATAAATAAATAAAATAAAATAGCCATCTCTCTTCACCTTCTTTCCTTTCTGTAACAAAAATGCCCAGATGCAGGAACTGTGTGTTGCGTATAGCTCCTCACCACATAACTACAGTCACACTAGCTTTGAATTAATGAATTTGGTAAAGAAAAACAATACAGATGGATAGGTCCCATCCCACATTCTTCCTGCACCCAAAAGTTTTTAACTGTAAGCTGCCCTGGAACTTTGTGCTGAGGTGTGTCTTATAAACAAATGGGTGTTTCTGGATTCTGTTGGAAGCAGCTTTCATGCCACTGCCAGTAATAGATGAGTTCACCAGCAGATGAATTCTGAATTAAGGAATTTGGAAAAGAAAAAGACAGGGCTACATCTAACAACATACTATCCTTTCATAACAAATATTTGCAGGGCCAGCTTTTCTAATACAGTGGTACATTGATTTTAGAACAGCTTAGTTTATAAACAACTTGGAAATAGAACACTGCAAACCCGGAAGTAGGTGTTCCGGTTTGTGAACTTTGCCTTGGAAGCTGAACATGTTCCGCTTCCTGTTGAGTGTGTTCCATTTATAAATTGAGTCCCCTGCTACTAATCAGAGGCTTCCTGTTGAGTCTGTCAGCTGTTGAGTCCCAAGCACCCACACAAGACAGAGCTATTGTTTTTGCCATTTTTTGTGTTTTTGTTTGTGTGGCCTTTCCGGTTTTTTTGACTGTGACTTGTTCTTCGTTTTATGCGACTGACTTGTGACTGTGGCTTGTGACCTTGGTTTTGTGACTGTGTGGAACCCAGTTCAGCTACTGATAGATTGATTGTGTGACTGCAGAAATGGATAAAAGCCCCCCATCCAAACAATGACTATCATCAATGCACGCAAAAAAAAAATAAAATTAATTTTTATCATCTACAATACTGTTTTATTTTATAGTATAGTACTTTGATTATTGCTTTCATTTTATGGATCTATGGTCTCTTTAGTTAGTAAAATTCATGTTAAATTGCTGTTTTAGGGGTTGTTTTTAAAAGTCTGGAATGGATTGATCCATTTTGGATTACTTTCTATGGGAAAGCACACCTTGGTTTTGGAACGGACTTCCGGAACGGATTAAGTTTGGGAACCAAGGTACCACTGTATGTTCTCTTCACTGAATAAACACCACACCCAAGCCTATACAAACGTGCTGTGCGGTGAAGGGGATAAGCTAGCCACTGAGGGAGAGGGCGCAGGCACTTAACTGAAGAAAGGCACTACACAGAGCAGGATACTTTCTAGTGTAAAAGCCTGCACTGATGCTTTGTTCTTTGTTGTCTGTGCAAGTCCAAGATGAGCTGGAATGAAATTTAATGGAAGACTTGTCTTCTTCACACTAACAGTGAGCTTACTTTGGGTGAGGCCTCTAGCTAGTGCAGATTCCAACGTGTTGGTTCGGATCCAAATGTAGGCATCTGTGAATGGAAGGGCTAATTCTACCTACAGAAGGCTTTTGATCAAGTGGAAGGATACAAGCTTTGTTGGACTGGTCATCTTGTGCGGATGCCTGATTATCATCTTCCAAAGCAACTACTCTATTCCAAACAAACTTAAAAATGGAAAGCGTAATGCTGGTGGTCAACAAAAGAGGTTTAAAGACTGTCTCAAAGCAAATC